>NC_142879.1:71539583-71842291 GCF_051225735.1 Oryctolagus cuniculus | reverse complement strand
TTGTCAATAAAGAGTTATTACATACCAATTCATTATTTTTTAATATATGCCTTAGGGAAATACACAAAAATATCCAGCACCCCCAACACACACATACACACACACACACACACACACCTCTAACTTTTCTACACTTTAGCCTCCCCATCTAGTCCATTTTTTTTCACTGTAACTTTCTTTTTTTATTTAAGATTTATTTATTTATTTGAAAGTCAGAGTCACACAGAGAGAGGAGAGGCAGAAAGAGAGAGGTCCTCTACCCGTTGGTTCACTCCCCAATTGGCCACAACAGCAGGAGCAGCGCTGATCCGAAGCCAGGAGCCAGGAGCCTCCTCCCGGTCTCCCACATGGGTGCAGGGGCCAACGGACTTGGGCCATCTTCTGCTGCTTTCCCAGGCCACAGCAGAGAGCTGGATCGGAAGTGGAGCAGCCGGGTCTCGAACCAACGCCCATGTGGGATGCCGGCACTTAGGCCAGGGCGTTACCCACTGTGCCACAGTGCAGGCCCCTGTAACTGACTCAAAATCATACTTTACCTTGTCTTTTCTCCCATTATCATGGATATGCAAATAAACATTAAGATATCAAAAAAAAGAAATAACAAGAAGCCTTGGGTAGGCATTAGGTGCAAAGGTTACACTGATGCTTGGCATGCCAACGTTCCAAATCAAAGCCTGACTCTTCCACTTCCATTCACACTTCCTGCTTAATGGAAACCCTGGGAGGCAAAGATGATGGTTCAAGCAGCTGGATCTCTGCCACCCAAGTGGAGACCCAGATGGAGTTCCAGGGTCCTGGCTCTGACCCAGCCCAGCAACGGTTGTTGCAGAGATGTGGAGAGTGAGCCAGCAGATGGAAGATCTCTATATGTGTGTGTCTCTGTGTGTATGTGGGTGTGTCTGCCTTTCGAATAAAAATGGAAACAAATACAAACTTTTAAAAGCATAAGAGAGCCAAGTGACTGATAAATAATATTAATCCATAATAAAATATTAATTTGCCATCAGTGATCTATGTAACAACCTTACAAAATTAATATATTAAGAAGCTTTTAAATGGCACTTTCACTTATTTTATGTGAAAATTAATGTTTTTAATTCATGTGAACTCAGTAAAAGGAAAACTCTAGGATAAAATTATAACTTTTTTATTCTCCTATCAATTTCAGCAAGGTGCATAGGTGTAATATGTACCTCTTGCAGAATAGCTAAATCATATGTAATCTCTTTAGATCCAAAAACAATTTAAAAAGTAAGGTGTGAAACTCCAAAATCATTCCTGACCCTTCTGGATGCAAATGAACTACCTGCTACTTATTTTAGGATGGATTACTTTAATGAGAAGTAGGCATTTTAAATAAGGTAGTCTAAGCTCTTCAAAGGAAGAATGCAATCAAAAACTACACAGATACCATAAAATATCCCTGTAAAGAAATCAAAGAATATTTTATTTAATATTTAATGCCAGTTTCACAGCTATAGAAACTAGCAAGCAAATGAACCAACAGACTTTAGACGCCAGGTCTAATGTGGTTAGTCACCTGCGCTGACTCCCTTTCTATAATGGCTTTGGAACAAAACTGAGCCACTTCATTCAGATGGTTAGAGAATGGTGCCAAGAGTCTTATGTGCATAAGTACTAGTAATCAGTTACGAGCCCTGTAGGGAATTAACATACAAGCATTCTGACTTACTTAACCTCACAACCACCTCTTCATTGACTTGTATACATGTTCTTCTCCCGGCTTCCCACCCACCCAACTCTCCGTTTCTCCTATGATCTCCACACCCTTCAGGTCTTCCAAGTCACTTCCTCAGGAAAACGTGCCCTGACTCCCCCAAAATCAAGTTAGGTTCCCAAGCTACAGATTTTATAGCCTCCTGTGCTCTACTTCAAAGGACTCATCCCACATGGCTGAAAACAAGTACTCAACACAAGGTTCCCAGGTGCACAGAAGGCGCTGTTGAAATATTCATCAAATAAATTAGAATTTACAATTCTCCCCAATTTTACAAAGAAATAAGCTTTTAAAAATTATGGAGGGACTCTGCTGTGGCCAGGGAGTGCAGTGGAGGATGGCCCAGGTGCTTGGGCCCTGCACCCCATGGGAGACCAGGAGAAGCACCTGGCTCCTGGCTCCTGGCTCCTGCCATCGGATCAGCGCGGTGCACCGGCCGCAGCGCGCCGGCCGCGGCGGCCATTGGAGGGTGAACCAATGGCAAAGGAAGACCTTTCTCTGTCTCTCTCTCTCACTGTCCACTCTGCCTGTCAAAAAAAAAAAAAAAATTATGGAGGGACCTGCGTAGCAGGCTAAGCACCCCACTCCCCACCCCAACCCCCCATATGCCATATGGGCACTGGTTTGTGTCCCGGCTGCTCTACTTCTGATCCAGCTCTCTGCTATAGCCTGGACAGCAGTGGAAGTTGACCCAAGCGCTTGGGCCCCTGCACCCTCGTGGGAGACCCAGAAGAAGCTCCTGACTCCTGGCTTCTGATCAGCACAGCTTCAGCAGTGGCAGCCATTCAGAGAGTGAACCATCGGATGTAAGACCTTTCTCTGTGTCTCTCTCTTTCTCTATCCGTAACCCTACCTCTCAAATAAGTACATGAAAGCTTTAAAAAAAATAAATTTAAAAAAAATTAAGAACGTGCATGAGCCTGGAAATGAGATAAGCCAGCTGAGAATCCATGTCTTCGTAACTCTGGGTCCCATTCGCTAATCCCCAAATACTAACCAAAAGTGCACTAGAAATCAGATTTCTTTCAAAGTATTACTTCTATATTGACTTCCACTGTAAAGATGCAAGGGAAAAATGAATCAACAAATATAATTAAATCACATCTGAGAACGGAATATACCTTTTCAAAAATCACAGAGGGATACAGGGACAAACAGTAACTTTCTGATAATTAATGGTCTCAACGGCACTAGTTATACAAGAATGGTTACAGTGAAACTGCAAAGATAGACCAGAAAACATAATCACTTGTCTCCTTCTCTCTAGCTGAAGCAACAATTCCAAAAGCTTGCGTATTCCAACTTCAAACTGCCTTAACACTCCTGGCACTTTTTACCCAAAGCAGGTGTTTTTGTTTTCCATTTGCTACTAGCTTGAACTTAGTGGCCTCTTTTTCACTCATCTTCACTGGCTACAAAATGTAAGAATAACTTGATACAGACAGCAAAGACAGACCAGCCAGCCAGCTTGCATCTGCTGTGGCGGATAGGTCTCTCTTGGTGCCCTATAATACTTGAGGGTTGTCAGTCCATTAACGGACAGCACCCAACCAGCCACTACTGCTCACCGCTTTGTTTAACCAGAGTCCTCCCTAGGAGGTATGTGCATCTCAAAACATTCTTAAAACTAGTAATGGGGGGTAGGGGAGGAGTAGTTATGGCACAGAGGGTTCAGCCTCTGCTTACTGAGATTGCCAGTTCTAGCCTAGGTTGCTCGGCTTCTGATCCAGCTTCCTGTTAATGTGCCTGGGAACGTACTTGGGCCCCCGTTACCAACATGGGAAAACAGGTCGGAATTGTGGGCTCCCAGCTTCTCCCTCTCTGTCACTCTGCCTTTCAAATAAATGAATATATCTATTAAAAAAAAAAAAACTGGCAATGAACTATCCTTACCTGAAACACAGCCCAGCTAAAAACAGTAAGTAGGCATATACACTTAAGTCTCAGGACTCAAATTCTTACTATTTGGCAAATCACGCTGTGAATGCTTGTGTGACAACTCATTACTTTACACAATCTGCAAAGGAATTTCTGTTGACTCGGGATACCTGTATTTGCAATTAGGGCTGTTTTTTCTTTGCAAGTTAATTTTTACTTTTCTGAGTGTAATATATTTCTTTTCTGCTTTGCCATACTTTAATTGGAATACAGAATCCAAACCCATTTTAAGTAAAGAACTATACCAACTTTACAAATTCAATTATAAAATAATGGCAAAATGTAGAAATAACTTCTGTTAATTTTAGGGTTTGGCTGAATAAAAACTAAAAGCAAATAAACTTCTACTCGTTTGATGCTGGCTAATTTATTGATTCTTATTAAGATGACTTCAGGAAAGGAAAAACCACCTTGCCTTCGTCCCAGAGACTCAATATAGGATAGGAGCAACTTAGCCAGGGTGATCTATCATAAACTTCTGTGCAACTTCTCAAAGTTGAGCCAGAAAACCATATTTACCCCCCAAAGATTTTTCTTTTTTAAAAGGATTAATGTAGGACTGAAATCATTTTCTTCCAGAAAGTAAAATACTTAAGACAGTATCCCCACTTTTATTTTCTCCATTCGTGTCGCATTATGTCCAAAGATGGGGTATTTTCCAACTCAACAAGCCTTCCGAGTCCCGTACGGGACAGGCGTGCTCAAGTCTACAGTCTCCCTCATCTGCGTGGAAAAGAGGCAGGAGGAGAGACAGAATCTCCAAAGTACAGAAACGTCCGCAGGCTTCCAGCGTTTTCCAGCTTTCAAACACCTGCGAGGAACCGTGCTCCCGCACTGCAAACGCCGCGCCGCCCCACACTCGTGAGCTCCAAACTATTGTGCAAAACTTTGCCAAGGTGCACAGATTCCCAGGCTTCTCCCACACCCCTCATTCACCCCCATGCTCGCCCCGCCGCAGGGAGAGACAGTTCCGCCGCACCAAGGCAGTCATTTCAGAGCACGAAGTTTGCCTCACTTCTGCCCGCTCGCACTCTGCAGGACGCCAGCGAAACTTGCAAGGGAGACTCGTCTCCCCCGGGACCGAAACTTGCACCGGGGGAGAGGGCAGCGGGCTCCACCCACCCCCCAACCCGGGAGCTGGGCAGCCGCAGCCCCTGCCTGGGCCCCCTCCGCGAGGCCCCCAGCCCGGCGCCCGCCAACCTGCCAATCACCCCGTAGACCCCCCCAACACGCAAAGCGGGGGAGAAGCCGGCGAGGGCACCCCGCGCACGTTTCCGCAGCCTGTCCGCTTCCAGGGCTGTGCCCGCGAGCCGCAGCTGCGTCCCCTCCTCCCGGGTCCGGGAATGGCGGCGTCCGGCTCCCTGGGGCCAACTCCGAATCCCCGCCCGGGAGGTCGCCCCGGGAAGCCGCCGCTGCCGGCCGGCTGTGGCGAGGGATGAGAAAAGGAACTTACCTCCGGACGGTCCCGTCGGCGAGAGCAGTGGGCAGCGGGCAGGGCGGGCAGTCCCCGGCGGCCAAGCTGGTCCGGCGCGGCGGCGGCGGCGGCTACCGCAGTGCCCTCCACCCCATTGTTTCCCTTCCAAGAGGATCCCGGCAAAGCCGAGCCCGCGAACCAGGAAGTTCCCCGGCGCGACACCTCCTGCCGCCGCTATGGAAACGGCCCCCGCCTCCCAGGGCGGCTCGCCCGGGACCCCGCCTCCACGCCGCCGGCCCCGCCCGCTTCACGGGCCGCCGCCAACCGTCGCCGCTGCGGCCGCGGCCGCCGCCATCTTGGCGCGGCCCGGGCGGCCCCTTCCCGGCGGCACGTGCGCGCCACTCCCGCGCTCCCGTCGTGCGCGCTCCCGCCGGGCGCGGGGGCGCGGGCCCGGGGCTGCAGGTGGAGGCGCGGGGTCCCCCTGGAATCCCTGGGCGCAAAGCCGGCTTCCTTGAGCGCTAGGCGCGAGTTCAGGGAAGGCCCAACACCTACAGCAGGGCTTCGAGGCGTTTGAACGGGAATGACCGACACTTGGCGTGTGCGACTTGATGTGTCAAAAAGAATGGCTGAGACCTGGCGGGCTGTCAGCAGAGTAGGGGACAAGAGCGTGGTTCCTGGAGCCAGACTGGCTGGTTTCTTCCTCTCTGGCTCCAGAGCTTATCTGCTGTCAGATCTTCTTCTGTACAGTGGGCTAATAGTATCTGCTCTTAGGGGTAGTTGCCGGAGCAAGCGGAGTGCTTGGTGGCAAGTTGGAGATAATCTAGTCGGTGAAATGGCAAGTCACACTTGGGTCGCTTCTCAGGAACTGGCTCCACGCGCACAGATCGCGGCATTAAGTAGGCTACTGTGTCCGATCCCATTGCTGCTTCAGGGTGCCTCAGTGTTCATCTTTGTCCCATCTTTCTGTAGGTCAGCTTTCCTTTTTTATATCGTGGAAATTGTCAAGAGACTCCATCTCCACAGTCTTCCATTAAGAGGTGCCATAAAAAGATGAATGATGTAAACTTTCCAACGCTGTAATTAGCTGACAGTTAAATGATTTATGCAGTAGACACTAGAAAAGTTAGGGTGTGCACATAACTAAAAGGCTTCCTGAACTAGAATTACTAAAGCCGGCAGGTCTGTGCTGTTGCTACTATCTCTCTTCTCCAGCTGGTGAAAACTGACACGAAGAAACTGGGTGCTGGGTGGGTGCTGTGCACGGTGTTGCTCAGGAGGGCTGGGAAGGAGGATGCGGAGTCCCGGGTTCTTCCCCAGAACACAGACTTGAAGAAGTGAGTGAGGTTAGGACTCGGCTCCTTGTAGCTCTCCAGTCTTCTGATCTCATGTGAACACTTCTTAAGAAAATACAGACTTACACCTGCCTTTCTTCTGAACCAGGTTCATGAAAACTAGTGTATTTTTTATGATCCTGATACAAAAAAAAATGGTATAACTAATTTCATAAATGGAGTAAAAGCAGACCAGGAATTTGAAGGACAGGGGACATTTTTTCAACTCCCAAATACTTGT
Organism: Oryctolagus cuniculus; assembly: GCF_051225735.1. Taxonomy (NCBI): domain Eukaryota; kingdom Metazoa; phylum Chordata; class Mammalia; order Lagomorpha; family Leporidae; genus Oryctolagus; species Oryctolagus cuniculus. Next base: position 71,835,629 of record NC_142879.1, on the reverse strand, counting down.
GCCAAAGTTATTGAAGTCTCAGATGAGTGATCACACAAATTGGGATATGCTCCATTTCCAGCAGCCAAAAGCCTGAACTCCGTGGGGACTTAAGAATGTTCACACAAGACGCACATAACACGCAAAAGGTGTCTTCCTCTACAGTCCCCACAACTGAGGATCAACGATATACTCAAGGCAGCTTATCCCATTCTTACCATCAAATGAGTAAACCTTTATCTTAAAAAAAAAAAAGATTTTATTTATTTATTTGAGAGGTAGAGTTACAGACTGAGAGAGAGAGGTCTTCCTTCCGTTGGTTCACTCCCCAAAGGGCCACAACAGCCAGAGCTGCGCTCATCTCCAGGAGCCAGGAGCCAGGAGCTTCTTCCCGATCTCCACGTGGGCGCAGGGGCCCAAGCACTTGGGCCATCTTCCACTGCTTTCCCAGGTCGTAGCAGAAAGCTGGATTGGAAGACGATCAGCCCGGACTAGAACCAATGCCCATATGGGATGCCAGTGCCGCAGGCAGAGGATTAACATACTGCACCACAGCGCTGGCCCCAATAAGCCTTTGTGTTTACACACCAAAAAAATGTATCTTTTCATTCTGCTTTTCTACCAACTTTTTGTACTTTCACTGGTGTTGCATTAGGGGCCCCCACTGGACCCAGCAGATTGCTTTGCACATGGAAAAACTTGAGTAAAGATTTACTGAATTAAATGTCTACATTTGGGGCTGGCACTGTGGCATAGTGGGTAAAGCTGCCACCTGCAGTGCCAGCATCCCATATGGGCGCAGGTTCAAGTCCCAGCTGCTCCACTTCCCACACAGCTCTCTGCTATGGGCTGGGAAAGAAGTAGAAGATGGCCCAAGCCCTTGGACTCCTGAACCCATGTGGGAGACCAGAGGAAGCTCCTGGATCCTGGCTTCAGATCAGCACAACTCTGGCTGTTGCAGCCAATTGGGGGGTGAACCAGAGGATGGAAGACCCCCCCCCCCCTGCCTCTCCTTCTCTCTCTGTGTAACTCTGACTTTCAAATAAATAAAATAAATCTTTAAAAAAAAACTTAAAAAAAAAAAAAACCATGTTTGTGGCTGAGCATCTATCACTTAGTGAGACCTGGGGAACCACAGAGACAAGAGGCATCACTCAAGGGACTTCACTGCAAAGAGCCTAGAGAAAACCCCGTAACTGGTGAACGGACTGAAAGAGATTTTGGAGAGACAACCCCGGCCACAGTCTTATTTGGCACAATGAGGTGGAAATTTCAGATGCTTTGCTGTTAATTATGAGTCACTTTAAAAAACACTTTCTTTGGGGCTCCATCGTGAGTTCATTGGCTCAATCTTATGCTTCAATAATAGCACTCACTCCGATTCTATCATGCTATTAAAATTCAGAAATCCCCATATATTAACAAATGTCGACAGCCAGTCGCCTCAGTATACATCCTGTACTGTTCTTAAGTACTGTAACTTTAAGAATTTGCCATCATTTTCATTATTAAGCACCTTGGAAATACCGTTAGGAATTAAGAATGAAAGAATTTTTACTACACATCCCTAGCACAGTGCTTGACATATGGCAGGTCTGCAGTATGCCTGTGCCATCTGCCTATGGCATAATTGGCAATATGTCAATGTACTATGGTATCTATGTCAATGATTATCGAAGAAATACAGGTAGAATCACCTTTTCTCTAAACAAGGGATGCACAGACTTTTTCTTAGCGGGGAAGATAATACATTGGAAAGCAGCCATGGACGATATGTACAAGAATAAGAGTGGCTGGGTTTCATTAAGCCTCTGCCTGTGGCGCCAGCATTCCATATGGGCACCTGTTCAAGTCCCTGCTGCTTATCTTCCCATCCAGCTCTCTGCTATGGGCTGGGAAAGCAGTAGAAGATGGCCCAAGTCTTTGGGCCCCCACACCCGCATGGGAGACCCAGGAGAAGCTTCTGGCTTCAGATCAGCGCAGCTCTGGCTATTGCGGCCATCTGGGGAGTGAACCAGTGGGTAAAAGGCCTGTCTTTCTCTCTTTCCATCTCTGCCTCTCAAATAAAAATAAATAAATAAATATTAGGAAAAAAAGACTTTACTTATGGAAATAGGTGAACTTGACCCATAAGGCCATAGTTTACCAATCTCTGCTCTAAATAATTGCACTTAATAATTTTGATTAAAAGGCTAGTAATTTTAATTAATAATTACATTTAGATTATATTCCCTCCATGAATATATTTGTTCCGACATCATATTGTGATACTAAAGTGCTGTTCCAGTTGAAGAAAGGATAAAAGCTTAATGAATCACCAAAAAGTTAAAGGAGGTAGGGCTCACAATTTGCAGTACTAATTAAAATATCTCACAAATACCAAAGGTTGAAAACCCACGTTTCCTATCAATGGAATAAGAGAGATGCACACTTGCGCTTCATTTTTGCAAAAGTCATGTGCTATGCTAATGACAGCACTTAAAACGTTGCCAAAAGTGAAAGTACAGAATCCTGGACTAACGAAGGCCAGAAGTACAATTTGTGGTGGGAACATAAGAATATAGAACACAGAGGGGGAAAAAAAAAGAAACCTCCCAAAGCAAATTATCCATCTTCAAAATACAGATGAAAGGGTTGGTTCCTAGAATCTCCTGTAAACTGAAACTTTGAAATGTGAATCCATGGCTATCTGATCCACTTAATTTTTTTAAGAGGGATAACTTGATAGTTCCCTGAGGTCGGGGAGGGAAGCAGGTGAGGCTATGGAAAACCTTGCAGGGCGCATACACATACTCACAAGTCAAGTAACTTGTGAAGTTTGATAAGAAGTCAGTGCCCTTCTGTTGATAAGAAAGCCATTGTGAGCTATTGAAACATGCCTGGTCAACCCGGTGAACCATGAGAGCAACATAGATTGCTTGTCTTAAGCGACTGAGTTTAGTGTGGTTTCTTACACATCTGCAGATTCCTGAAATGAGTTGATGAGAAATGCTTGTATTAGTCTGTTTTCCATTACTGTAAAAACATACTCCATCAATCAACATCTATGTGTGCAGTGTAGGTGAAAATGTGATGTGTTGATCACCAATCAGGTGCACACTGCAATATAAAGAAGTTATCCTGGGGCCGGCGCTGTAGCGTAGCAAGTAAAGCCGTCACTTGCAGTGCTGGTGTCCCATATAGGTCCTGCTCCACTTCCAATCCAGCTCTCTGCTATGGCCTGGGAAAACAGTAGAGGATGGCCCATAGTCCCTGGGCCCCTGCACCTACGTGGGAGACTTGGAAGAAGCTCCTGGCTCCTGGCTTCAGCTGGGCACAGCTCTGGCCATTGCTGCCATTTGGGGAGTGAACCAGCAGATGACAGAAGACCTCACTCTCTGCCTCTCCTTCTCTCTCTATGTAACTCTGACTTTCAAATAAATAAATAAATAATCTTTTTTAAAAAAGTATCCTTTGGTTTAAAAGAGAAGTTTTTGATTGCAGAGCAGAGTCCATGGAAGTTCAGCGAACTCCATTAAATTCTATGTGAGAGTTTGTTACTGACTTTGAGATTGTCTTATTTTGCACTGGGCTTAGGGTGTTTTGTTTTGTTTTGTTTTGTTTTGTTTTGTTTTGTTTTTTTCCTAGCTCTCCATCTTCAGAATATACATGCCATGTCCTTGGGGAACTTACCTGTCTTCTGCTCTATCCTATTCATTGGTGAGTGTCTGATACAGAATCATTGCCCTTATAAAACTACTACTCAAACTGTACTCTATACTTTGTGTGTCTGTGTCGGTGCAGTCTGTTGAAATCTTTACTTAGTAAATACTAAGTTGATCTTCTGTATATAAAGATAATTGAAAATGAATCTTGATGAAGAATGGGTTGAGAGAGGGAGTGGGAGATGGGATGGTTGTGTGGGTGGGAGGGAGGTTATGGGGGGGGGGAGCTGCTATAATCCAAAAGTTGTACCTTGGAAATTTATATTTATTAAATAAAAGTTGGAAAAAAAAGAATCATTGCTCTTAAATAATTGTAAAGGGAATGAAGGGAAGAAGGGAGGGAGGGAGCAGAGGAGCAGAGCAGGAAAAAAAAAGCAGGAAAGGAGAGCAGGGGAAAGGACTGAGAGAAGGAAGGAATAAGATATGCATTTGGGCAGAAAGTTCCTAACATTTTGCATATGCCAAAGGGATCCGTGACTCCCCCCGCAAAAAAAAAAAAAAAAGTGAAGAAAAAACAGAACTGACTCTGACTTGCTTACTGGTTTTCCTCTATAAAGGCTGCCTCTCTGCTCTTTCGCTCACAAACCACCCAGTGCCTGATTACATACCAAAGTGGTTATCATGGTTTACCAGAAATCTATAATGATGCCACACCATTTGAAAAAAAATATCTCACTACATGTTTACAGCTTTGGAGAATTTCTTCAACAGTTGTGATACTTTAACCATCCACTTGGCCACTGCTGAGATACCATGGCATTTATTTATCTTCTGTTTATGTCTCATAAAGCACACTTACATTAAAAAGTGTTATAAGATAGTGAAAAATAGGGGCCGGTGCCATGGTGGGGTGGATAAAGCCACAGCCTTTGAGGCTGGCATCCCATATGCGTGTCAGTGAGTCCCGGCTGCTCCACTTCTGATCCAGCTCCCTGCTATTGCACCTGGGAAATCCGTGGAAGATGGACCAAGTCTTTGAGGCCCTGCGCCCACATGGGAGACCGGGAAGAAACTCCTGGCTCCAGCTTTGGCCTGGCCCAGCCCCAGCAATTGTAGCCATTTGGGGAGTGAACCAGTAGATGGAAGATAGCTCTCTCTGCCTCTCCCTCTCTCTCTGTAACTCTGCCTTTCAAATAAATAAATAAATCTTTAAAAGAAAGAAGGAGGAGGAGGAAGAGGCAGCAGAGGAGGAGGAGGAGGAAAGAGGAAAGGAACTGGTGCCATGGTATAGCAGGTAAAGCTACTTCCTGCAAAGCTGGCATCATGGGCACCAGTTGGAGTCCCAGCTGCTCCACTTCCAATCCTGCTCCCTGCTAATGGCCTGGGAAACAGCAGAAGATGGTCCAGGGGATTAGGTCCCTGCACCCAACATGGGAGACCCAGAAGAAGCTCCTGGCTCCTGGCTTTGAATTGGCCCAGCTCCAGCCATTTTGGCCATTTAGGTAGTGAATCAGCAGTTGGAAGATCTCTCACCCTCTCTCTCCCTCTCTGTAACTCTGCCTTTCAAATAAATAAATAAATAATTATTTTTTAAAAAGTTAAAAATTTAAGTACAATGCTATAGCATATTTGTCTCCATTGTAGGGTGATAAAATTTTGGCCTCATGTACATGACTTTTTAATTAACTTGTAAATGCTTGTGCATATAACTAAACTAAGCTGTGTGATAGCTAGTTTTCATAGACAGCCCCTTCTCCCCAGTTTTCACATTCTTTTATGCAACTCCTCTTAAATCTGGGCTGGTCGTGTGATTCACCTTTTTTTTTTTTAAGATTTATTTATTTATTTGAAAGATAGAGTTACAGACAGTGAGAGGGAAAGGAGACAGAGAGAAAGGAAAGGACTTCCATCTGCTGGTTCACTCCCCAAATGGCCGCAGCAGCTGGAGCTGCACCAATCCAAAGCCAGGAGCCAGGAGCTTCTTCCGGGTCTCCCACGTGGGTGCAGGAGCCCAAGCACCTGGACCATATTCTACTGTTTTCCCAGGCCTGGCAGAGAGCTAGATTTGAAGAGTAGCTAGCAGTCAAGACTAGAACCAGCGCTCATTTGGGATGCTGGCACTGCAGGTGAAGGATTAACCTACCACGCCACAGCACCGGGCCCTGTGATTCACTTTTGACAAAAAGAAACTAAAGTGGAAGTGATGCTGAGTGATTTCTACCAGATGGTAAGAAGTCTTGCAGCTTCCCCCTGGGTCACTGCAATTCTTAGCAGACTTCCTCTCCAAATCAGACACTTTCCTGAAAAAACCCATGGTTGCATGGAGAGGCCACGTATAGATGGTCTGCTAGCCTTGTGGGCAGGCAATTTTAATGGCCAGCAGTCAGGCCTCCAGATGCCTTGAGCCACAACTGTGCAACCCCATGAGAAATCCCAAGTGAGGCTATCTCAGCTGAGCCTGGTCAACCCAGTGAACCATGAGAGCAATATAGATTGCTGTCTTAAGCGACTGAGTTTAGTGTGGTTTTTTACACATCTGCAGATGCCTGGAATGAGTTGACAAGAAATGTTTGTATTAGTCTGTTCTCCATTACTGTAACAAAATACTTGAGAGTGGGTAAGTTGCAAAGAAGAGGTTTATTTAGCTCACAGTTCTGGAATCTCTTAAACCATATCCAAACCATAGTAATACTGCAGCTAAGTTCAGCTATATTTTAGCTAAAATTTTAATAAATAAACTAGACTCTCCTCTGGGTATTTATTGTCATTGTCTTATTTAATATGAACATTCAGTTTGCTGCAGCACTCCTAGGGTGCTCCATTACCAAGTGCTGTTACAGATCCCACTTATACCACTTCATAAGTTATACATAGTACATGTGCTGTGACAGCCTCCTAAAACCCAAAGCCTCTGGGGTTGATGTTTGGCCTAGTGGTTGCAACTCCAGTTGGGATGCACATATTCCATATTGGAGTGCCTGGTTCAGCTCCTAGCTACTCAGCTTCCAATCCAGCTTCCTGCTAATTCTCACCCTTGGCTGGCAGTTTAGGGTGACTCAAATAATGGGGTCCCTGCCACCCATGTAGGAGACCTAGATTGAGTTCCTAGCTCCAGCCTTCAGCCCTGCCCTAGTCCCTGCTATTTATTGTAGGCATTGGTGAGTGAACCAGTGAATGTTGGTCTGTCAATCTCTCAGGCATTTCTGAATTCAGCCCTGATGTAAACCTCAGTGTACAGAGTTGAACTAAAGAATGTAGATAGAGTAAGAGAGCAATCCCTGGGGTCAGACCACCTGAGTTCAAATCCTAACTCTGCTGCTCTCTGAGACTTTAGTTGGTTATGCGACTCTACCTCAACTCATTCCCCTGTAAAATGAGGATAGTAACAGAAACTACTTCACAGGGTTCTTAGGAGAACCAAGTAAGATTATGTATGTAAAACGCTCAATCCGGTGACGAGTAGATAGTAAACAATCAACAAACATTAACTATCATTGTACTATTAAAATAGCAGTTTATCATAAGTTTAATGAAACCCATGGTATCTCAATTGAGAGTTCAGTAAACAAAAAAGGAACTACTCAAGGTACTACTGGCAGAAAGGTATTCAATATAGGGAATCAAATGCATACAAAGCCTCTGAAAGAAGTGAGCAGAGGAAGCTTCAGAGTAGACCAGCACTACCTTTCAGGCTATTCCACATCAGCTGTGGAAACCAAGTCAGGAGACTGCTGTTCCCATAGATCACAAAATCCAGCAAATGACAGATGATCATGGCCAAGTCCCACTTGCCCTGCAGCTCAGGACCTGTTAGGGATGCTCTTGGGAGTCCATCCTCACTGCAAAAACTTCTTTCTGTCAAACCTTTCATGTCTGCCACTGCTAATACAGGAGGAATGACCTGCTCCCTGTACCTTCCACATCCCACAAGTGCGTCTCGTTGGCCCGAGCTACACTTCATCAGCGCTTTGCTAGCAAGAGACCCAGGAAATGCAGCCCAGGAGCTCTCAGTCCATAGGATACACAAAGCATCCAACACAAACAGTCACTGAATGATACCTTAGGTTTGTACAGCACTTTCTACAAAAGCTCTAGGAGGTAGGTAGGAACTGCAGTGAGAGGGGCTTAGAGATACGTCTGAAACTGCATGGATATCAAAAAACTCAGGGTCTCATAGTCCAAATCGGAAGTTGTTTACACTACTTTGTCCCATTAATCACCCGAGTTCCATTCACTGCCCTCCCCATCCTCATACCATTATAACTTACTATTTTTCTTGTAAGTTAACTCACATTTCTTACTTTGTGAGGCAATATTATTTAAAGTGTTACTTATCTTACCTACCATCCACGGAACACATCCCACAGTTGGGGTAATGCTGCTTTCTTCTCTATCCATTTTGGAAGTTTAGCTTAGAATAACAGTTGTTCATTAATTCAGTTTTGAAAAATATTTGCTAGCTGAGCATTAAACATATGTTTTGCTCCTACTGACTCATTCAATTGTTCAAGTGAACAATTCAGTAGCATTTAGTACATTTAAAATACTGGGCAACCACCACCTCTATTCAGTTCTAAAACATTTTCATGAATCTGAAAGGAAACCCCACATCCATTAAGAAGTACCTCGCATTTCCGGCAACCACAGGAGCTGAATCATTTTACATTTCCACCAATCACGCACAAGAATTCCGATTTATCTACATCCCCACCAACGCCTGTTATTTTTGGTTTTTGTGATTACAGGAATCCCTGTCAGTGTTTGATTTGCATTTCCCTAATGACTAAGAACGTTGAGCATTTCTCATGTACTTAGGGCATTTTAGTATCTTCTCAGAGAAATATCTATTCAAGTTATTTGTGCATTTTTTGTTTTGTTTTGCTTTTAAGTATTTATTTATATATTTATTTGAAAGGCAGAGATACAGAGAGAAAGAAAGAAAGAGACAGAGAGAGAGATCTTCCATCCATTGGTTCTCTCCCCAAATGACTGCAACGGTTGGGGCTGAGCCAGGAGTAAGCCAGGAGCCAGGAGCTTCTCCCAGGTGCTCATTTTTTAATTGGGTTGTTTGAAATTTTTCTTGTTGTAAAGTTCCTTATATATTTATGACTCTTATCAGATACACAGTTTGCAAATTTTTTTTCCATTCTATAGGTTGTTTTTTTACTTTTTTGATAATCCTTTGACATAAAAGTTTTCAATTATGGCAAAGTCCAATTATCTACTTTTCTTCTTTTTTCTTTTTAAAGATTTATTTTATTTATATGAAAGACAGAGTTACAGAAGGAGGTAGAGACAGAGAGAGAGGTCTTGTATCCGCTGGTTCACTCCCCAGATGGCTGCAACGGCCGGAGCTGCGCTGATCCGAAGCCAGGAGCCAGGAGCTTCCTCTGGGTCTCCCACGCGGGTGCAGGGGCCCAAGGACTTGGGCCATCTTCTACTACTTTCCCAGCCCATAGCAGAGAGCTGGATCAGAAGAGGAGCAGCTGGGACTAGAACCGGCGCCTATATGGGATGCCGGAGCTTCAGGCCAGGGCTTTAACCCGCTGCGCCACAGTGCCGGCCCCTTAAGGTAATTTTTTAAAGATTTTTTTCTTTTGTTTCTTTTAAAGATTTATTTATTTATTTGAAAGAGTTACACAGAGATAGAAGGAGAGGCAGAGAGAGAGAGAGGTCTTCCATCCACTGGTTCACTCCCCAGTTGGCTGCAACTGCTAGGGATGTGGCAATCCAAAGCCAGGAGTCAGGAGCTTCTTCCAGGTCTCCCATGCAGGTGCAGCAGCCCAAGTGCTTGGGCCATCTTCTACTGCTTTCCCAGGCCATAGCAGAGAGCTGGATTAAACGTGGAGCATCTGGGACTCGAACTGTTGCCCATGTGAGATGCCAGCAACACAGGTGGTAGCTTTACCCACTATGCCACAACATCGGCCCCTATAAGGTATTTTTAAACCACACTAGAAAAGTTCCATATAAATAAAGTAGATCAATTAATTTTCCCAGGTTAATTCCATAACCACTGAAATTTATCTATCCTTGAAAGTCTCATTTGTTTAATAAATGAATTTGTTCAGATAACAAACTGCGGGAAATCATTGTACAGCAATATTTAAATATACATGTATATATATTATATATATATTCGTGTGATATCCTTATATACCAATAGGAATATGGAAAAATGCTGAGGAGGGAGACTGGACTGCCAGTTTTTAAGAAGAAGGATAGTAAGTGTGTAAATAACAATAACAAAGAAACCTCTAACTGGCCTAAACAATAAAGATGATTCATTGGCTCACATCACCCAAAACCTAGTAGAAGATGGGCTTTGTGGGATATCAATGATACTGTCAAGGATCAGCTTCTTTTTTGCCTCCCACTGTGTCAGCTCCACCTGTTGACCAACAATTTCCAGGGCTACCTGCCTCCTTACCTCACTTGGATTAGAAAGTGAGCAACCAGGGCCGGAACTGTGGTGCAGTGGGTTAAAGTCTCAGCCTGCAATGCCAGCATCCCATATGGGCACCAGTTCGAGACTCAGCTGGTCTGCTTCTGATTCAGCTCCCTACTAATGCACCTGGGAAAGCAGTAGAAGATGGCCCAAGTCCCTGGGCCCCTGTACCCACAAGAGAGACCTGGAAGAAGCTCCTGGCTCCTGGCTTCAGATCAGCACAGCTCTTTCCATTGTGGTCATCTGTGGAATGAACCAATGGATGGAAGACCCCCCCCCCCCTCTCTCTACCTCTTTGTGTAACTGTTTTTCAAATAAATACAATAAAAAAGAAAGTGAGCAACCCAGCAAAGATTTGTCTCTGCTCAGGCTCTGTTATGCATTGAATCAACACCCACAGCCTGCAGGTAGGATTATGTTAACTGCTCTCTTCCTCCTTTAGCGCCAGTAAGGAGTTGAGCTTCTTCCAACCTGCAGGAGGTTCCCTCCCTAAAGAAAAATTGGGGAAGCAGCACAGAGAAGAGAAAGGATGCTGGGAAAACCATCCTGTTGTTCACCAAGGCAGCGTGACAGAAGTCTGAACAGAGGAGAAGGAATGTTGTCCTGGCTGGAGAGAATCAAACAGCAGAAGAATGCAAAGGTCCACTTTACAAAACGAGAGAGCAATTGTCCCTGTTTAGCTGGACCACTGGTGTCAGTACATTAGTAATTCTAGGAACGTAACTGGAGAGCATATCCCGGAGGAATTCACGGGCCTGACCAAGGAGTTTAGAGCTAATTCACCAGACAGTAAAAAGAAAACGACTTGACTCTCCGAAAAAGAAAAATAAAAACAAAAACAAAAACAAAAACCAAAAAACTCCAATTAAAACTGTAGAGCGATGGAAGAATTTTCAAAAAATTTATTTAACGCCTAATCTTGGTACCTGCTCAACTATTTTCATTTATGTAAATGCATTCATTCACTCATTCAATCAACAAATATTTACTGAGTACTTAATGAGGGCCAGACTCTTTGTCGGCTATACCTGGATGTTCAGTGGCGAGCGAAACAGTGAAGTGGTTGCCCTCATGGAAGTTATTGGCCAATGGAGAGCTACAACACAGGTGATCAGATTCCGATGCCTCGTCTGCCTTTGCGAAACCTTAGTTAAATTCTGGGCCAGGAAGTGGCACAGCAACTCAATCGCTCACGTACAATAGTCAACAACTCTGGCCGCTGTGGCTCACATAAAAAGAACTTCAAAATTCTTGTGCCCCTTGACAAATGAATTCATTCCTACTCCAGGTTTTCTGAGCCTCATTGATATTTCATCACAGAAAGGTTATTTCTTTAGCCCTGATCCTATGCAGGGTTATAATGGATGAAACTGAATATTTTATTTACATTATTAGCATGCCTATTTTAAAAATGGGTAACTTCTGCTTTACTTCAATTCTAGATGTAAATATGAGGGTGCTGGAAAAGTGGAATTAAGGGGGAGTTTATTTGGGTATTAAAAATTCTCAGCCGGCGCCGCGGCTCACTAGGCTAATTCTCCGTCTAGTGGCGCCGGCACACGGGGTTCTAGTCCCCGTCGGGGCGCCAGATTCTGTCCTGGTTGCCCCTCTTCCAGGCCAGCTCTCTGCTGTGGCCAGGGAGTACAGTGGAGGATGGCCCAAGTACTTGGGCCCTGCACCCCATGGGAGACCAGGAGAAGCACCTGGCTCCTGCCATCGGATCAGCGCGGTGCGCTGGCCGCAGCGCGCCAGCCACGGCGGCCATTGGAGGGTGAACCAACGGCAAAAGGAAGACCTCTCTCTCTGTCTCTCTCTCTCACTGTCCACTCTGCCTGTCAAAAAAAAAAAAAATTCTCAAATCAGGGGCCAGCACTGCGGCTTTGTGGGTTAAGCGGCCTCCTGCCACAGCAGCATTCCATATGGGTCCCTGGCTGCTCCGCTTCTGATCCAGCTCCCTCCCTGCTAATGCACCTGGGAAAGCAGCAGAAAATGGCCCAAGTCCCTGGGCCCCTACACCTATGGCTCCTGGCTCCCGGCTTCAGCCTGGCCCAGCTCTTGCTTTTGTGGCCATTTGGGAATGGGCCAGTAAATGGAAGATTCTCTCTCTGTCTGTCTGTCTCTCTCTCTCTCAGTAACTCTGCCTTTCAAATAAAATAAATAAATCTTTAAAAAAAATTCTCAAATCGCTGGATAACTTTTTCAGAATAAACATTTTCCTTGACCTTTTTGAAAACTCTTTGTAATATCATGTTAAAATTAAGGCAGACATTAGATAATTAAATTTCCCATACTACACTTTACTGTTTCCTTCTTCCCTCTTTCCCACTCTCCCTGCCTTCAAACAAACCCCATTGAGTACATATAAGCAGCGGGACTTGAGTAGAGGACCTACAAATGCCCTTTAACTGCCCTACTCCCTAACTTTCATTGTGGGTCACCTCCTCCTTCCCTCTGAGCTCAGAAGCATAACATCGAATTCAAGCCATGTTTCCCCCCAACTCAGAAGATGTAGTTTTACACTGGTCTGAGAAGTGAAACTGCCTACCCTAATTTGGCAATAAGAAGGCAGGTATACTATGCAGGCAAGACTTCCAAAAAGCAAAGAATAGGGGGAGTTTATTAATCTCAGACAGTATTTATTAAGCTCCTAGACCTGCCAATACTGTGCTGCACACTACAGTATGAGTGATGAAGAAGGTATGTCTGGTTCCTACTCTCACAGAGCTGATATTAATGTGGAGAATCCAATCCAACAGGTCTGCAGAGGTGCCACATTTTGTCAAGTGGCGGGTGGTTCTTATGTAGGAGGCTTGTCAACCATTCATGAGTCAATTTCACTCTACATAAAAAGAGTAATAATTGCTGTTGCCTTGCTTGAATACATAAATATTGTCTTGACACAAATACTCCAAAGGAAAACTGGGCAGCCATCAAAGCCCATGACAAGGAAATTCATGAAAAATATCCATACAAATGACAAATAAATGGCTGTTCAGGCTCATAAGCAATCAAATCCACGTAAATTGAGGTCAACAGAATTTAGCCATTCACCTGTCATCCTGTCAAAGGGTTTAAGAATCGGTCACTCATTGTGTCTGTGGATTACAACAGTGTGTTGTACATTTAAAAAGCTGTTAAGAGGCTAGCATTGATGTAAAGGGCTCTTACCACAATAGCATTACAAAAAGAGAAAATGAAAAGAAAATACATCTTTTTAAAGTTAGCATAAAGGATAAGTCAAAAACACAGTGATATGACCTAGGCATTCGCACCAGCTCTGGCCAGAGTGTACATAGTAGAATTACTAGAGGGCATGTTGGCATCTGTGAGCTAGATCCTATTGTGCAAATACATTGATTCTGTAATTTAATTTCTAGGAGTATTTTTAATGAGATAATTAGAATCCACAGCCTTGTTTACAATATAAAAAACTGGAAGCAACCCACAAATAAAAGAATAAACTAATGGAATGCTAATTCATTAAAAATTATGTTCATCTGTATTTACTAACAATGAAAATATACCTTTAACTGACTTTCAAAAAACTATACGTGTGCATATATAATTTTATTTTTTTAATATTTATTTATTTATTTGAGAGGTAGTTACAGACAGAGAGATAGAGGGACAGAGAGAGAGGTCTTCCATCCACTGATTCACTCCCCAAGTAGCTGCCACGGATGGAAGTGGGTGGATCAGAAGCTAGGAGCCAGAAGCTTCCTCCAGTTCTCTCATGTGGGTACAGGGGCCCAAGGACTTGAGCCATTGCTACTGTCTCTCGGGGTGCATATTATCAGGAAACTGGAATCAGTAGCCAGAGCCCAGCATCAAACCCGGCCAGTCTGATGGACCCAGGCATCTCAAGTGGTGTCTTACCTGCAGACCAGCCTCTCTAGTGGAAATTTGAATTTCTTTATACATTTTTTACATTTTCCGAACAACTTCTACAGTGAGCATGTATTACTTTTAAAACCTCTCTCTCTTCTAAAACTCTTTCATTTTTAGCAATAAACATCCAAGCCTGTTACCCTGATTTATTTGCATGAGCTTTTGCCCTGAAGGAACAGTGTGTCGCACTGTTTGTATCCCGTCCCACGGGAAGAAAATCCCAGGGGAGGGAGGACGAATACAACCAGGATCCAGCACCTGTAGCCAAGGCCCCTAAATGGGTCTGCACCTCACGGCAAGGCAGGCCGCAAGCAAAGAGGTTTCCCTGGGGAGTCCTTTGAATCATGGAGAAATAACCAACGTTGCTTCAGTGCCTGGGTAGGGCAGATAGTGTGTGACACAGAAAGAGGCATGTCCTGGTCAGGTCAGAGCAGCAGGAGGAGGCACTGAGGCCTTGAGGGAATGTTGTCCCCTCCTGTGGGCCTCCGACGCGTCAACGTGGGCATCACAGGGGCCTGGGCAGCAGCAGCCTCAGGGAAGCCATGAGGCCGGACTGGAGAGGGATCGGCACCGGCGGGGATGCGAGTGCAGAGATGGCTATGCAAGGTGAGACAGAGAGCCTGTCTCACTGCTGGCCCCGCATTCAAGAGGGGGCAAGAAGTTGACAGTGTGCAGGAGAGGAAGTGCTGGGGCCAGCGCTGTGGTGTAGTGGTTAAAGCCGCCACCTGCAGTGCCGGCATCCTATATGGGCGCCGGTTGAGTCCTAGCTGCTCCATTTTCAACCCATCTCCCTGCTATGGCCTGGGAAAGCAGAAGATGGTACCCAAGTGGGAGACCCAGAAGAGGCTCCTGGCTCCTGGCTTCAGATCAGCCCAGCTCCTGCCGTTGAGGCTATTTGGGAAGTGAACCAGCTGATGGAAGACGTTCTCTCTCTCTCCTCTCTCTCTCTCTCTCTCTAATTATGCCTTTCAAATAAATCAATCTTTAAAAGAGAGAGAGAGAGAGAGAGAGAGGAAGTGCTTCTCCCTCCACTCTCAGTCCTAATTTGATCCCATCCACACCATGGCTTTAACTGCTATGAAGAAAGAAGTCACTGGATTATCACCTTTAGAGCAAGGGCCCAGACACTCAACAAAAATAGAGAAATAAAGGGAACGTTCAACCAACTTCCAGACCCAAGTGATGAATCGTATCCCTCTCAGGAATGCCTTCAGTACTTGTTTAATGCCAAAGGCAAATCTTGATCCCCAGTACACGCGGACGAGTCACAATCATCTAGCCTCATTCACGCTGTTCTCAGCCTGCTTTTCCTAAAGTTACAATCTGACCCTATTACTCACCCATCCATCCAAAGTCAAGTCCATGGTGAGGGGCAGCCATCACATTGCCAGTTGGGACACCCACATTCCATGTCAGAGGGCCTAGATCAGCCCTGGGTCCCCCATTTCCAATCCAGCTTCCTGGTGATGTGTACCCTTGGAGGTAGCAGGCGAGGGCTCAAGTACTTGGGTCCCCCCACCCACACGAAAGATCTGGATGGAATCTTGGGCTCCTGGCTTGGCCTGGCCCAGCCCTGGCTGTTGTAGGCATGTGGGGGAGTGAACCAGCAGATGGACAATCTCTCCTTGTCTTTCTGTGTTTTCTCTCTTCATGTCTCTGCTTTTCATAAAAGGGACAGAGAGAGAGAGAGAGAGGGAGAGAAAGAGAAAGTAAAGTAGAAAAACAAAAGGCAGCTACCTGGGAGATGCTAAGATAAACTATGCAATAATTCATTTCCCGATAACAGGAGGAGAAAAGGCAAAAAGTACTGAGAGCTTTGAAAAAAGAAATCTGTGTGAGGGTGATTTCATTTCTGTTTGTGTTAGAGTGGAAAGCTATGCAGACAAAGAGGAAGCCATCACTGTAACCTGTTCTCTTCAATAAAGACATCATGAGGACACCATCATCAATAAGCGGAAACATGCAGTTCAGTTGAAATTGGCTAACGTCAGATACATGTGCGGCAGGAACTGTTTCTCAAAGAACAGCTAATAGACTCTACGGGACAAAGACTTTAAAAACTTTTTTATCTATTCATTTTTATTTCATTTCAAAGGCAGCCAGACAGAGAGAGACAGAGAGGTACAGAGACAGAAAGAGCTCTCCCATCCACTGTTTCACTCCCCAGATGCCCACCACAGCCAGGCAAGCACCCAGAACTGCACACAGGGCTTCCACACGGGTGGCAGGGAACCAGCACTTGTTGCCTCCCCGGGCACACATGTGCAGGAAGCAGGAATCAAGAGCAGTGCCAAGATTCAAACCCAGGCTCTTCACTATGGGATGCCAGGACCCAAGCAGTGTCCTAACAAGGAAAATTCTAAGATCAACCTTTTCCCATGATGCAAAATCTAGAACAAAGAAGCAAATAAAGCCGGCGCCACGGCTCACTAGGCTAATCCTCCTCCTTCCGGCACTGGCACACCGGGTTCTAGTCCCGGTCGGGGTGCCTGATTCTCTCCCGGTTGCCCCTCTTCCAGGCCAGCTCTCTGCTGTGGCCAGGGAGTGCAGTGGAGGGTGGCCCAAGTGCTTGGGCCCTGTACCCCATGGGAGACCAGGATAAGTACCTGGCTCCTGCCATTGGATCAGCGCGGTGCGCCGGCCATTGGAGGGTGAACCAATGGCAAAGGAAGACCTTTCTCTCTGTCTCTCTCTCTCACTGTCCATTCCGCCTGTCAAAAAAAAAAAAAAAAAAAAAAAAAAAGAAGCAAATCTACCCAGGAGTGCTCTTTCCATTTTCATTGTACCACTGGACTGAAACAACAGAATTTACACTGGCAGACTTTAAATAGTGAATTTTATAGATAGTGATAACACTTTTATATTCTGTTCTTATTTGGGTAACTGTGAGTGTTTTAGAGTAAAAAGAGTGTATACAAATAAAAATTTTATAAGATATAACCAAATTTAGGTTAAAAAGAAATTCAGTGTTTATTTCAGCAGTGTTGACCCATATGGTTTTTTTTTTTTTTTTTTTTTTTTTTGCTTGTTTGGTTGGGTTTTTTGGTTTTGTTTTGGTGGTATATTTGTGTCAAGCTTTTGCTTTAAAAAGCTTTTTTTTTGTTTGTTTATTTGAGAAGTAGAGCGAGAGAGAGAGATGGGCACACAGAGCTCCCACTGCTGGTTCATCCCCCAAATCCCTGCTGTGGCCTGGGCTGTTGCAAGGACTCAATCCATCTCCTACACTGGCGGCAGGAATCCAACTGCCTGAGCCGTCACTGCTGTCTCCCAGGGTGCACATTAGCAAGAAGCTAAACACTTGGACTCTAACGCTTTTTTCATAAGCAGATACAAATTCTAAGGGGGTTATGTCTCCATCATCACTAAAGAAGATACTCTAGATGAGATCAAGACAGTTGGGACCAACAAGTGGCACAGTGGGTTAAGCCACCACATCATGCAATGCCAGCATCCCAAATGGGCACCAGTTTGAGTCCTGGCTGCTCCACTTCCAATCCATCTCCCCACTAATGTATCTGGGCAGGCAGCAGAAGATGGTCCAAGGGCTTGAGCCCCTGTTACACACATGGGAGACTCGGGTGGAGTTCCAGGCTCCTGGCCTCAGCCTGGCCCACCCCTGGCCACTGCAGCCATCTGGGGAGTGAACCAGCAGATGGGAGATTCTCTCTCTCTCTCTCTCTCTCTCTCTGTAACTCCCTCTCTCTGCTCCTGACTCAAGCTTTCTGTTGATGTGTACCCGCAGAGGCAACAGGTGGTGACTTAAATACTTGGTTCCCTGCAGGTCTTCCACGTGGGAGACCTGGATGGAGGTCACAGCTGCTGGCTCCTAACTTCAGCCTAGCCCAGCTGCAGCTGTTGTAGGTATTTGGAAAGTGAACCAGTACATGAGAGATATTCTCTCAATCTCTCTCTCTCTCTCTTAAATCTCTGCCTTCCAAATTAAATAAATTCATAATTTGTAAAAAGGGAACAAGATGCTGACCATGAAAAACTTGCCTGTCACCTGAGTTTCATTTCCCCTTGAGGTTTTCGCAGTGGGTGTGGCAGTCATCGGTGCTGGTTAACAAATATTTCTGGTTTTCTGTCTTCTGGCCCCCTGGTGGGATTGCCTCTCAGCCCTCTTAGTTTGGGGAGGGGGGCGGTCCCGGCTAAGGAGTTGTGAACAGACTGCCGCTGATCTAACTTCCGCTCAGAACATGAATTGCTGAAGTTAGCCCACCCGGCACACCCACACCGTCTTACCCTCTTTCTCTCTGCTACACGAAGCAGCCACGTTCCGGGTGATGGCCGCCCATTGGCCCGGTTACAAAACTTTGCAGAGTGGAAGCTCTCAGTTGCCCTGAAGTGAAGTGTTTGAAATGTAACACGAGCATGAACCAAATCTTACTCTCAGCCACCAGATTTTGAAGTTGCTTGGTAGCGTATCAAGCTCTAGCTTATCCTCACCGACCCAGTAAGGCTTCAACTATCACTATCACCATGACTCTCATTTTTAATCCTCCCTTAATACGGAAACTCAAGCATTGACCAAAACAAACAGACAACAACAAAAATACCAACAATAAAAATCTCCTTCTTAAATTCCTGTTGACCTAACTGGTAGACCCGGGAACTTTCAAAGCTGCATTCAAAGCCACAAAGGGAGAGAGGAGACAGAGAGTAGTCTTGGGCAAGTTAAGTCATTCTCCCAAGACCCAGTTTCCTCAACGATGAACAGATGATAACAGAATAACCTGGCTCATCAAATTGTCATAAATGCTCAGTAAGTTCCCATGTTAATGATACCTTCTCAATAGCTCCTACCCGCCCAGTGTCTTAACTTAGTTTCCCCCAGAAAATAGAATCTGAGACAATGCTGATGTGAAGCGGAGCCCAGCAGGGAAGATGGCAGAACCAAGTTCAAGGATGCAAGGACGCGTGACAAAGTGGGGGTGGGGGTGACAGGTTCCTCAGTCCTATCAGGAGTCATTCTAAGTAGCCCTCCATTGACAGGAGTGGAAGACAAAGGAAGTGCATAACCATAAGCTCCTGCCTCACATTAGTTGGATGTGAGACCAGGAAGAGCACTAAGTGACCTGCACTTCTGGGTTGTTCGTGCACTGAGAGGTGTGGCCCATCCCTCGTCATCTACAGAGAAGTCCCAAGATGGTAGATAAGAGGTAGGCGGGGCTATCAGGTTGCATGTCCATCAGAGTTGCTCAGAGTCTGCACACGGCACACCTAAGCCTGGAATAAGAGAGGGGTGAGGATGAAAAGGTCTCAAGCGGTACAGAAGAGGCAGCTAAGCCATCACCTGCTTAAAACGGCAAGTGTCCTGGTCTGGAACTTCTCATCCTTCTGCCTATTTTCCTGCCTTTCACCATCACAACCCAGGAGACAATATAGTTTTGCTTTTTTAGTTTATTCCATTTTATCCTGCTGAAATGTAAACCCTAGGATGGCAAAGAATTTTGGTAACATCCAAGTGTGTTTGTTATCTCAAATGCTGATAGTACTGTCTGACACATAGTGGATACTCCCCAAAGATTAATTTTTTAAAACTTTTATTTTTATGTAATTATCAACTTAAGGAAAATTTGCAGGAAAAAAAATACAAAGAAATCTTAAATACTCTTTACTCTCTTTAACCATTGTTAACAGTTTAGCTTTATCATATTCTCTCTCTCTCTCTTTCTGTCATTTAAGAGTAACTGTGGGGCCGGCGCATGGCTCACTTGGTTAATCATCTGCCTGTGATGCCGGCATCCCATATGGGCACCAGGTTCTAGTCCAGGTTGCTCCTCTTCCAGTCCAGCTCTCTGCTGTGGCCTGGGAGTGCAGTGGAGGATGGCCCAAGTGCTTGGGCCCTGCACCTGCATGGGAGACCAGGAGAAGCACCTGGCTCTTGGCTTCGGATCGGCGCAGCGCGCCGGCTGTAGCGGCCATTTGGGGGTGAACCAGCAGAAGGAAGACCTTTCTCTCTGTCTCTCTCTCTCTCTCTCACTGTCTCTCTCTCTCTCACTGTCTAACTCTGCCTGTCAGAATAAAAAATAAATAAATAAATAAATTAGAAAAACGAGTAACTGCAAACAACATGCTCTTTACTCTAAAATACATACACATGAATACTTGTACCTGCTTAAACAGACTAAGGGGCAATTATCAAAATCAAGAAATTCAACATGTAGTTGAATGTACACATTGTACTCAAATTTTGCCAGTTGTCTCAATGATGCTTTTGATAGTAAAATTTTCCAACTAATTCAAGATTCAGACCATACTATTCAAGGTATTTAGTGGTTATGTCTTTTTGCCATTTTAATCTGGAATAGTTCCTTAGCCTTTCTTTAACTACAATGACATTGACATTTTTGGAAAATACAGGCTTAGTTTTTAAAGGATTTATTTATTTATCTACTTATTTTATTTATTCATTTATTTGAAAGAGTTACAGAGAGAGAAAGGGAAAGAGAGAGAGAGAGAGATCTTCCTTCTGCTAGTTTACTCTCCCCAAATGCCCACAAAAGCTAGGACTGGGCCAGGCCAAAGCCAAGAGTCAGGAGTTCCATCTGGGTCTCCCATGTGGGTGGCAGGGATCCAAGTATTTGGGCCATCGTCTGCAGCTGTCCAGTTGGAAGCTGGATTGGAAGCATGGAGCAGCCAGGACGTGAGCCAGGACTCCAACACGGGTTGCAGGTATCCCAAGCAGTGGCCTAACTCACAGTGCCTGCCCTTTCTTTTTTATGTACGAATATGACAGCTATAAATTTCCCTCTTGGCACTGTTTTTGCTTCATCTTGTGAGTTTTGTTATGTCGTGCTTTTTTTTTTTTTTTTTTTGCATATCTCAAGATATGTTCTAATTTCCTTACGATTTGTTCTGTGGTTGATTATTAAAGATTATGTCATTTAATTTTCACATATTTGTGGCATTCTTTTTGTTATTAATTTCTAATTCCAGCCTACTGCAATCAGGAGAGATACTGAGTATTATTTCTTTTTTTTTTTTTTTTTTTTTTTTTTTTTTTTTTTTTTTGACAGACAGAGTGGACAGTGAGAGAGAGAGACAGAGAGAAAGGTCTTCCTTTGCCGTTGGTTCACCCTCCAATGGCCACCACGGCCGGCGTGCTGCAGCCAGTGCATCGCGCTGATCCGAAGGCAGGAGCCAGGTGCTTCTCCTGGTCTCCCATGCGGGTGCTGGGCCCAAGCACTTGGGCCATCCTCCACTGCACTCCCGGGCCACAGCAGAGAGCTGGCCTGGAAGAGGGGCAACAGGGACAGAATCCGGCGCCCTGACCGGGACTAGAACCTGGTGTGCCGGCGCCGCTAGACGGAGGATTAGCCTGTTGAGCTGCGGCGCTGGCCCTGAGTATTATTTCAAACTTGGGTTGTTTTTTTTTTTTTGCCTATTAGACTTCCTTAACTCTTAGGGAAGCTCGCTGCTTTTCTCTATGGGGTTGGAATGATTAAGGATTGCATATTATTACTTGTTCAGGAAAGGCTAGGATGTGTTTCTTGTTTGAACAAGACCCAGAGGCAAAAGCTGAAGGACTGCTGGAAGAACAGAGAGCTTGTACCTCCTCTGTTTCCTACACGGAACTTCCAAGGTTATCATCATCTTCTGTTCTCAAGCCTGACAGAAAATAAAATAAATAGAGAACTGTCCATGGGAAGGTTTTGTAGACTACGCCTGCAGTGGTTCTTGCCACATTCCACAGCCACACCTAGCTGTATGGGAGGCTAGGAAATGCCGTCTAACCAGGAGCCCAGGAAGAGAAGGACATAGGTTTGGTGAACAGCTGTCGTATTCTAGAATTCTACACACAAACTATCAATCAAATGTAGGGGCAGAGTGGGCTATTTTTACACGTAGCCTCGCATAGGAAATTAGCTGAAGATGAAATTCAGTAAAATGAAAAAGGAAACCAAGAAAGAGAAAAACACAAGACACAGAGGTGGTGAATCTCAATTCGGAGAATCATGAAAGGGACTGTGGCTAAGAGTTGTTGAGCAGACCTAGGGAGCGGGAGGCCCATGTGGGAGCTGAAGAGAGTGGGCTCCCAAAAGCAGAGTCCTTGAATATTGAAAGGACACCTTATGGGGCTGGCATTGTGGCACAGAGGATTGATCTGCTGCCTGTAACACTGCCGTCCCATTTAAGTGCCAACTTGTGATCCAGCTCCCTACCAAGGCACCTGGGAAGGCATGAGTGTTTGAGTCCCTGTCACCTACATGGAAGACCCAGAAGGAGTTCCAGGATCCTAGCTTGGCCTAGTGCAGCCCTGGCTGTTGCAGCCATTTGGGGAGTGAGCCAGCAGATGGAAGATCACTCCCTGCCCTCTCCCTGTTATGCCACCTTCCAAATAAACAAATACATTATTTAAAAAGCAAGCAAGAAAGCACATGGCACAATGGACAGTAGATTGCAAGCTTGGAAAACCAAGCATACCATAAAGGTAATCTGTGGAGTGTGAGAAAGGAAATGCACTTGAAGTTGGTGCTTGGAACTTTCTCTGCAAAATGACAAAGATATGTGACTTTAAGTCCACCAATAAAGAAATGAACCCAAGTGGGACAGTGAACAATATTGTCACAACCATAATAATATGGTTCTTCAACTGTATATTGATCAAAAGTCTAATTGGAAACAGTGAGAAGCAACCCTAACTGGTTTGAGCAGAAACTGAACTTATTGAAAGGTATTGGTGACTCACGGAACTTCGGGAGCCTTGGAAGTTACCCAATGGGAACCACAGCCCAGTGGCACTGCCCAGGGAGGATACCACTATTGCTACCTCTGCTAAGCAGCAGGTGACACAGTTTATGCTACCAGCCATGCTGCTGACACCTCTGAGCCCTCCTCCACCATCCAAAATGACATGTCACCACCTCCACCACTGCTGCCCCTCAAATTCTTAATATCCCTGACTCCTTGCCTTAGTTGTCCCTGAAATTTTTTTAAAAATTTATTTTATTTGATAGAAAGAGGGAGAGAGAGAGAGAGAGAGAGAGAGAGAGAGGAGACAGAGGCAGAGAGATTGAGGTCTTCCTTTGCTAGTTCATTGCCCAAATGCCCACAATGGCTAGGGGGTTGAAGCCAGGAAGTCAAAACTCTATCCAGGTCTCGCATGTGGATGGCAAGGACCCAGTTACTTGCCCCATCACTGTTGCCTCCCAGGGTCTCATTAGCAGGAATCCGGAGTAAGGAATCAGAGTCAGGTATTGAACCCAGCGCTGGGATATAGGATGTGTACATCCTAACCAGCGTCTTAACCACTCAGTAAAAGGCCTGCCTCTTCTCCCAATTTGAAGCAACAAACTAATGCATAAGATTGGTTCTGCTTAGGTTGAGCATATGCCTAATATCAGCAAAGGGAACTGGGAGGCTAAAGTATCTGCATTTTCCATCTTCTGTAGTAGTGGGAGAGCTCTGTCCCCCTCCACCAAGACTGGTTAGGTGGGAAATGCCTCAAATACAGGACAATGAATCAAATCCTGGGGGGCAAAAACTAAATATTTCCTGCCTGTTGATTATCAACGTTTACAATCAATCTATAGACAAACTGCAGAAAAGCTAACTGCAGTTAATGTGGTGAATTAAGAATTTAGAACGGGAAAATAAAGATGAGGCTGATAGAGATTGGAAGAAGAAAGGTGTGAGGAGGTAGAAAACAAAGAACAAGAGGCAATATTTTCATTTGCCATGGTAAGGAATTAAAAGACAATGCCTATGAAACAAACAAACAGAAAACCCAGAGATCAGAGTGTCACATTTCCACATGCAAAGGGGAATTTAGGGAGGAACTGAGGCTTTTTCTCTATACCAAGAAGAGAAATGCAAGGGGATGCAATCCTTCAGTCACATACTGGACTATTGAATCAGGAGGTGGATGTACCATGTCAGAAGTTTATAAATCAATAAATAGCTGCAAATATGTGTTATGTAGAGCTATAGGAAGAGTATACTGGAAATAAGCAAAGATGGTTGCTTTCATAGAGCAATGGTAAAGAGGAGGAGGAATGAAGTAGAGAGTTTGCTTTTCATTATAAGCTGTTAAGGACAAGTTAATTTTTTTATCTTGATTTTTTCATATGGTTTGGGAGATTAGTAGAAATATATTCTCTCTCTCTCTCTCTCTCCCTCTCTCTCTCTCTTACCCACAGGTTAAGGCCTCTATACATTTATGTTGCTTATTACATTTTTTCATATCAAAGAAAAGCATTTCCTGCAAGGAAACCTCATGCTTTGATTATGTTCTAGTTCAAGTTTCTGGTGGTCTATTTACTGTTAGTATTGTCATTTTTCTTAAACTAAGATAAAATATTTTTAAAAGATGTGTTCATTTGTATTTATTTATTTATTTGAAAGACAGAGTGACAAAGAGATAGGAAGAAGGCGAGGGCGAGGGTGAGAAAGTACTCTTCCACCTGCTGGTTCACTCCCCAAGTGCCCACAACAGCCAAGCTGAAGCCAGGAGCCAAGAATTCCATCGGGTCTCCTACATGGGTGGCAGCGACCCAAGTCCTTGGGCCATCATACAATACTCTCCCAAGCACATTAGCATGGATCTGGATCAGAAGCAGAGCAACTGGGCCTTGAATGAGCAACCCAGCATGGCACGCCAGCATCTGAAGCAGCAGCTTAACCCTTTCTACCACAAAATCTGCCCTGATGAAATCTGCTTGCTGGCACACCACAATTTTGTTCCACTTTAAATAAATAATAAGTTCTATGTATATGCATGCGGGTGTGCACGCATGCATACCAGCACATGTGTGACTTGCATTTAGAAAGCCATTTCACTCATGATCGAAACTCTAACCCTCCTCAAATTGCACCCTCCCTGTGTCTTTTCCTTTTTGACTACAACCTGGAACCCACCATCTTCCTCCTGGGGCACAGCTCCCTGAACCAATTCCCTGGTATCATGTCTGTCCCCAGAATGCCATCTGAGCTCTCAATGGAACCACAGACATTTTGTAAAATGCTTTTTTTTTATTGCTGATTTTTTATTAGGGTACCTTTTCCCCAGAACCCAAGCAAGAATCCATGAGGGCCGGCGCCGTGGCTCACTAGGCTAATCCTCCGTCTAGCGGCGCTGGCACACCGGGTTCTAGTCCTGGTCGGGGCGCCGGATTCTGTCCCGGTTGCCCCTCTTCCAGGCCAGCCCTCTGCTGTGGCCAGGGAGTGCAGTGGAGGATGGCCCAAGTACTTGGGTCCTGCACCCCACTGGAGACCAGGGTAAGTATCTGGCTCCTGTCATCGGATCAGCGCGATGCACTGGCCGCAGCGTGCCAGCCGTGGCGGCCATTGGAGGGTGAACCAACGGCAAAAGGAAGACCTCTCTCTCTGTCTCTCTCTCTCACTATCCACTCTGCCTGTCAAAAAAAAAAAAAAAGAATCCATGAGAACCAATTCAGAGACAATTTGACTCTCAGACACCGGTCCTTCATAACCATCCCTCCCTGACCCACTACCTTGGTCAGTGTGGACTGCTATGACAGAATAGCCTAGATTACGTAACTTATCAATAGAAGGTTATTTCTCACAGTTCTAGAGGCTGAAAGGCTAAGTAAGATCATGTTACCAGTACATTGGGTTCTGGTGAGGGTCCTTTCCAGATTATAGACAGCTACCTTATTACAGTGTCCTTATGGCAAAAAGAGCAGAGAGCTATCTGGGGTCCCTTTTATAAGAACACTAATCCCATTAATGAGGGGTCCACCCTCACAGCCTAATCACCTCCCAAAGACCCTACCTCCTAATATGATTACACTGGGAGTTAGAATTTTGAGGGGACACAAATATTCAACTTACAACACCCATTGCCCTTGAACATGTGTGTATACTCTGAGCACTGTCCTTGAACTGTCATGTATACTCTGAGCCCCCATTCCATTAAGATATCTTTCCTTGGACATATGTGGATTTACTAAATCCTTGAGTAAACACAACGTCTATGGTTGTGTAATCCTACACCCTTGTTATAGAGAGGTTAAGCTCATCTGAAAGTTGAGTTCAGTTACTGGTCTGCTAATCACCCAAGAAAGAACTGGGCGTCTCAGGCACTAAAAGCAAAGGAGAACACGCTGGGGGTTGGATCTTGCTGTGGAATATGCAGAGAGTTGGTCAGAACAGTCGCCTGAAGATGGACAAGGAGGACTGAAGAACCTGTTCGTTCTAGCTGTTGGGCAGGCTCAGTGGCTGAAGCAGGAATGATAGTCCAGGTTGGAACCATTACAATCACACAGGCCCTTAAAAACACACACCAAGGCCCAAAGCCAACATATGCATTCCAAAACCCTGGGCAGCAAACCCAACAAGATGGTGCATCAGTCAGCCAAGCTGAGACCACACTGAGACCCGGAGTCAGATATCAAAGTCTGGGAGCGTGTGTCTCAACTCAGGCCAAACCCAACAGACTACACCGAGAAATCACGCTGGGCACACAGGCGGCACGTGTCAAAGACACAGTGGGCGGGGAGCAAGTCCTCCAGCTTACACATAATAGCTCTGTTAATTTTCCATTTGTCCTCTCAACATTAAATGAAGGTCTTTTTGAGGATACCATCTTGTCTCAGCTATGTGAAGAAGAGTTTTGTTGTACGTTCAGTGTGGAAGGCCAGTGGAGAAAATCTTGGGGGACTGGCGGTCTTGGTGGGGAACCCCGAAGGGATTGTATACAAGGAAACATCTCGTGGAAGATAGCTTGGTCCTGCTTTCTGCCATTCTCCAACCCTTGAAGCTAAGAATGTAGGAATTTTGTGACTTGCTTCATAAAAAGCGATGATTGCCTTTCAGTTGCTATGGGAAACTTGGATTTGACTGTGTCTGGTGGGAAATAGGTTAGGACAAGAATCTGAGCCGCAACACAATCAAGGTGCTAGTCCAGACTGAGGGTGGAGTGCTGAAGGGCTTGTATGCACACTAACTGGGTCATAGGAAATGAGTAGGTAGAACCATGTGGCAGACATCAGCTATGCACCCATCAAGTCCATCTCCTGTCCCCCTTGGACACACAGCTGTTGCAGTTAGGGTGTGGAATGTGACTGCGTCCTGCTCAAGTCACCGCCTACTTCCAGTCCCACCAGCAATTCTCTATCGTTTTCTTTCCAAAGTAAATTTTAAAAAATTTACCTGCTTATTTATTTAAAAGGCAGAGTGGCAAAGAGCACAAGAGAGATCCCCCATCTACTGGCCTCCTCCCCAAATGGCCATAACAGCCAGGTCTGAACCAAGTTGAAGCCAGGAGCTGGGAGCTCCATCCTGGTCTCCTATATGGGTGGCAGGGGGCCCAAGTACCTGGGCCATCTTCTTTCAGCCTTCAGAGGCACATTGGCAGGAAGCTGGATTGGGAATGGAATAACCAGAACTTAAACTGGCATTCCAATTTGGGTGCCCATATGGGATGCTGGCGTCACAGGTGGAGGCTTAACCACAATGCTGGCCCCTTGACCTGACCTCCTATTCATAGGCAGGTGTTGTGGAATCACAGTGTTTTCTCCATGTCCTCACCTACCACTACTCATTCTTCATTCCATTGCATCTAGATAGTGCCCTACACACTACACCCCAATGTCCCAACACTTTTCAATCCTTAGAGACTGGCCCTCAGTATGCATCCGCAGGTGGAATTCAACCAGTGTTACACTTTCACCATGGAGGCCAGCACTGTGGCATGGTAGCTGCCTGCAGTGCCGGCACAGGTTCTAGTCTTGGCTGCTCCGCTTCTGATCCAGCTCTCTGCTATGGCCTGGGAAAGCAGTGGAAAATGGCCCAAGTCCTTGGGCCCCTACTCCCACATGGGAGACCTGGGAGAAGCTTCTGGCTCCTGACTTCGG
The DNA here is from genome assembly GCF_051225735.1 of Oryctolagus cuniculus. Classification (NCBI taxonomy): domain Eukaryota; kingdom Metazoa; phylum Chordata; class Mammalia; order Lagomorpha; family Leporidae; genus Oryctolagus; species Oryctolagus cuniculus. Next base: position 71,807,850 of record NC_142879.1, on the reverse strand, counting down.
ATCACCCCAGCTCTGGCTATTGCAGCCACTGAGGAGTGAACCAGCGGATGGAAGATCTCCCTCTCCCTCTCTCTCTCTCTGCCTTTCTCTCTCTCTGACTCTGTAACTCCACTTTTCAAATAAATAAATCAATAAATCAATAAATCTTTTTTTTTAAACCCTCAATTGAATATTTTATGGCTCTTCTCTTGCTGGATCTGAGGCTTACAAAGACTTCCCTTTCTGTGAATGTTTTCTCTGAATTAAATTTCCTGCTTTCTCTCTGGTTATTCCTTCCCAGGCCCCTTTGTTCTTCACATCCTTAAATCAATGGCTTTCTTTCCTTCTTCCTCTCTTTTTTAAATTTCTAACAGCATTGTGAAAAATTATGTACTCTCCTTATAGTTTTACATTGGTATTAAAAATGCTTAAGACTTAATAATTGCAAAGAATGAATTTCCAAGTATATTACAAATCTTAATATTTAAAAATAAAATGGTTATATGATTCTGTTAAGTAGATCTAATGGAATAAAAACAACACAGGGACTTCTTAATAGCCCACTATCATCTGTATTTAAAAATACCTGAACAAGTTGTTTTTATAAACAGTTGGCATTTTATATGGTTTCATATTTCCTTTTATATGGTTTCACATTTCATGTTTCCTTTCCAACAAAGTTTACCCCTATAATAAGATATATATTTTATACTTTATAATATATTTAATACTTTATACTCTTCTACTAATTATTATCTTACTTCTCTGAGGGAAAAAAGTGTAAATCAAAATTTGCTATTCCCCATAGCTATTAGCTTCTAATTTCTAAAGACTTTTTTGTAGATCATGCTGTCATTATTATGATGGCATGTACACAATTGATCAGATGCTATAATATTTATAAATATTACAAATTTGATTCATAAATGTTAAACAGGAAAGCAAACTTTCCCCTCAGGTTTATTGTGGTATAATTTACACACAAAAATACTGTACTGATTTTAAGTGTACATTTTGACGAGTTTAGGCGATTGCGTTCAGTTTTGTAGCCAATATCACAATCGAGATGAAAGTTAAAAAAAAAAAACAAAAAACTCAGGGCCAGTGCGGGTAAAGCCACCACATACAGGGCTGGCATCCTGTATGGACACTGGTTCAAGACCCAGCTGCTCTACTTCCAATTCAGCTCTCTGCTATGGCCTGGGTAAGCAGTGGAAGATGGCCCAAGTCCTTGGGCCCCTGCACCCATGTGGGAGACCTGGAAGAAGCTCCTGGCTCCTGGCTTTGGATGAGCCCAGCTCCGATTTGCAGACATTTGGGGAGTGAACCAGCAGATGGACTATCTTTCTCTCTCTGCCTCAGCCTCTCTGTAACTCTGCCTTTCAAATGAATAAATATTTTAAAAAAAGACTCCCTTCAACCCAAAAAGTGCCCTCTTGCCTCTTTGCTGGCAATTTCCAGTCCTGATTCCTAGTCCCAGGAAAGCCACTGACCGGCTTCCTATCACTACAATTTATCCATACAATTTTTTATTGGAAATGCATCTCTTATTTGATGAGGTCGGACAGACAACGAGATCAATCTTTTCCTATCTTGTTCAGTTATCTTTTGGCAATAATACTAGCTACTGGAATGAGATTGGGGTCTGCATTAATTTTGTCTCTTTTTAAAATTATTTTTATAGATGTAAGCTATAAGAAACCTTACAAAAATGAAACCTATGATAGGCTGGTACTTTGCCCAATCTCTTCTCTCCAGTTCAGAACTCCTACCTGGCGTCTAATAACCACATATCCAATTGGCTGTTCAACACCTTCACTTTCCTCTATTATGATTCAGGGTTAATAGTTTTTCTTACACATGTTAACCTAGATAAATGAAAAAATATTCAACCCCCTTTGAATGAATTGGGAATCAAGTGGTTAGCATTTTTCTACTACTACACAAGTGTATGCAGGATAAAGGGTTTAAGGTATACTTGTGACTCTTACAGTAAATTATTTTGCTCTTGTAGATGAACAAAATAAGACTCAGTAAGGTAAAGTAAAAATTCAACGACATTCCAAAACAAATGAGGGAAATGAAAGATCACTCTCTGCAGTGACTTGGCTGGAGAGAAACTGCATAAAGAAAAATCAACATAAGGGGCAAGTGTTGTGGCATGGTGGCTTACTTAGGTCACTGCTTCTGCACCTGCATCCCGTATCACTGTATGGTTCCAGTTACAGCTTCTCTGCTTCTGAACCAGCTTCCTCTTAAAGCATCCGGGAGGGCAGCAGATGACGACTCAGGTACTTGTGTCCCTGCCACTCATGCGGTTCGGCCTTGGATGTTGTGAGCATTTGGGGAGAGACCCAGTGGATAGAGGATCTGCATCCATCTCTCAATCGCTTGCTCTCTCTCTCTCTCTCGCTCTCACTCTGCTTTAAGTAAATAAAAATAAATCAACAACAACAACAACAAAATCAACATCAGCCTATGCATGATAGAAGCCAAACTAATGGTCAGGTAAATAACCCAAATGAAATTTTTACACTGATTTTAACAAAATGTAGAGTAGGTTTATAATCCATATGAAGATATTACACCTGATTTCCTTACTAAAATGGGAAAAATTTAAATTTGTTGATTGGGAAATTAATGAATTCAAAACAATTTGAGTAATAACAATCAAGGATTTAAGGCCTTGGTATGTAACTGTAAAACAAGTTCTTTTACAGGAGCTTAGATATGTAATTTCCTTGGCTTCCTTCCAGTGATTTAATTCTATACAAAAGAAAAAATGTAAGGTTTTTTCCATTGTTTTATGGGTTGGGTTGCAACATAGTCACTCATTGAATGTACATTTCCTGTCTTAAGTAAGATGTTTGTGAATTGTGGGAAAAAAAAACTCTCTGAGGCTCTATACATTTTGAACAAGTTCTGTTTGTAACAAACACAGAGCTAAAATGCATCATGGGAGTAGTTTGAGTTCCCATGTAACCCAAAGCATAAAATTTTACGTTTTCCAACTATGATGGACAAGTGATTAACTGTCTTTGAAAATGTGCTTATCTCCTTCTCTCTCTCTCTCTGTTTTTTGTTGTTGTTGTTGTTGTTGTTGTTGTTTTTGGATTGCTTCCATATCTCTAGCCGTTGGTCCTTATTTATCACTTGTTATGATGTCAGTACTAATTCCTGCTTTATCTTACACATCAGTCAGACTATACATTTCCTCCGTCATATTCATTGCTCTTACTTTCCTCGCCATGGTTTATACAGGTATAGATGGAGTACATTCCTCCAAGCTTTTGTTGGCTGAGAATGATCGAAGCTTGTTCTCTGTGCAGGTGTCTCTGGCCAAGGACCTGCTAAGATGAAGATGCAGCCGGTGAACAAGGGGAGATGTGTTTGGGGAAGGGAATGGGTACCTTGCAGTTGAGTCAATATAAAATCTTACTTTATACTTTACATCTTGACTCTGCTTTTAAAATTGGGGGTGATGGCAGGTAGGTGTAGAAACACAATTTTCTTTCATTTTTTTTTTCATAGGCTGAGTGACAGAGAGGGAGGGAGACACACACACACACATCTTCCAACCTCTGATTCACTCCTCCATGTGCCTGTAACAGCTGAGGCTGGGCCAAGCTGAAGCCAGGAGCCTGGAACTCCATCTGGGTCTCTGACGTGGGCGGCAGGAACCTAAGCACTCAGGCCATCACCCAGTCCCTCCCAGGATCCCATTAAGAGGAAGCCGGACTGGCAGGAGAATAGCCAAGACTTGAACAAGGCACTCGGGCAGGGATGGGAGTCTCCCAATAGTGGCTTAACTCACTGCACCACAGCACCAGCCCCAGGAAGCGCAATTTCAATGTTAAAGGAACCACAGGAAAACCTGGTGTCTCCTGGACCTCTGAAGTTCGAGAGCCCCAATTGCATCTTTTTTTTAATTTATTTATTTGAGAGGTAGAGTTACAGAGAGAGAGAGAAAGAGGTCCTCCATCCGCTGGCCCACTCTCCACAACAGCCAGAGCTGGGCCAATCTGAAGCCAGGAGCCAGGAGCTTCACCCTGGGTCTCCCACATGGGTGCAGGGGCCCAAGGACTTGGACCATCTTCTACTGCTTTCCCAGGCCACAGCAGAGAGCTGGATCGGAAGAGAGGCAGCTGGGACAAGAACCAGCGCCCATATGGGATGCTGGCACCACAGGCGGAAGATTAGCCTACTACACCACAGCACAGCCCCCTCAATTCCATCTTGAGACTTGGAACTGCTTCCAAAGTTTGCCGCCAGCTGGTGGGGGTCCTTTGTAGGAGCACAGAATTCACAGCGCTGAGGGGGCCTGAGGCCCAACCATGAAACACGCCCCACGTTCATTTCCCGGTTCTGCCCTGCTGTCCCCTGCCACCACAGTGTCCTGGCTTCCCTTCCTCTCTTCATCACACTCAAAGCAGACACATAAGCCACATGTGACTTATTCCCACTTCTGCATGTTAAATAAAAACGTGGCAATGTCAGTGGCCCCCAAAGCACACAGGGCATGATCAGTATCAATGAGTGGAATACATTGTATAATCACAAAAGCAATGCTTATTGAAAAAGACTTCTAACAACACAGCAATCTAGAGAATGTAAAGTTAAGAGTCCCACTTAACACAATTCCCTCCCCCATGGGAATCTCTGGTTAAGAGTTTGAAGTGCAGGCCAGCACTGTGGCTTAGGTTAAGCCTACCGCCTGCAGTGCCGGCATCACCTATGGGCACCCGTTCGAGTCTCGGCTCCTCCACTTCTGATCCTGCTTTCTGTTATGGCCTGGGAAAGCAGTGGAAGATGGCCCAAGTCCTTGGGTGAAGACTTGGAGGAAGCTCCTGGTTCCCGGCTTCAGATTGGTGCAGCTCTGGCCACTGTGGTCAGTTAGGGAGTGAACCTGCAGATGGAAGACCTTTCTCTCTCTCTCTCTGTCTCTCTGCCTCTGCTTCTCTGTAACTCTGCTTTCCAAATAAAATAAATAAATCTTTAAAAAACAAAACAAAACAAAAAACCAGTGAATTACTTTCTCTCCCTCCTTCACTGCCCTCCAGCATCCAATTTTAGGGTATTGCATATTTTTAACTATTTTCCAAATATATTTGAGAATTTACAGGTCACTGGAAAATACACTATAAAAATAAGTCTTATAATATTTTGGGAGAAACGGTGGGAGAACCGAGTTCATCAATGTACACATGGTGATATAAGCACATAAAACCCAAAAGAGCTTGGCCCAACGTTCAGGTCCATGTCTGCACTGGGAGTAAATGTGACACAATGACCCCAGGGTGAAAACATGCATCAGTTTACAGCACATCATTAATAGACAAGGCAAACAATCAAGAATAAACTTTTTTTAAAATTGCCATCGTATTTGGGATGACTGTCTCTTCCAAGTAACTGGTGACATAAGATCACTTTGTTGAAAATAAAAAGTATTGGGGGCCGGCACTGTGGCTCACTTGGTTAATCCCCCACCTGCAGCGCCAGCATCCCATATGGGCGCCCGGTTCTAGTCCCAGTTGCTCCTCTTCCAGTCCAGCTCTCTGCTGTGGCCCAGGAAGGCAGTGGAGGATGGCCCAAGTGTTTGGGCTCCTGACCCGCATGGGAGACCAGGAGGAAGCACCTGGCTCCTGGCTTTGGATCAGCGCAATGCCGGCCGTAGTGACCATTTGGGGAGTGAACCAATGGAAGGAAGACCTTTCTCTCTCTCTCTCTCTCTCTCTCACTGTCTATAACTCTACCTGTTAAATAAATTTTCAAAAAAATTAGAAAATAAAAAGTATCAGTAGAAATATGGTAGACATTATGATGTGCATTATTCTTAAAATCAAATTACCAAACCAACTCATGAAATCTTAACTATGCTAATAGATTTTCCTACTATTAACACCAATAGCAGTGATCTCATTTTGGCAAAACAAAACCATTCATCTTACTGGATGCTAATCTTTATCTTATGAGTTTTGAGGTTTTTCTAGTAGCTACTGTGTGTTGATTTTATAAGAGCAACAAGCATAGCTTTATACCTTGTGTTTTGTTTTGTTTTGTTTTGTTTTGTTTTTTTTTTTTGACAGGCAGAGTGGACAGTGAGAGAGAGAGAGAAAGGTCTTCCTTCCGTTGGTTCACCCCCCAATGGCTGCTGCAGCCTGCGCACTGCGCTGATCCGAAGCCAGGAGCCAGGTGCTTCCTCCTGGTCTCCCACGCAGGTGCAGGGCCCAAGCACTTGGGCCATCCTCCACTGCACTCCCTGGCCACAGCAGAGAGCTGGCCTGGAAGAGGAGTCACCAGGACAGAATCCGGTGCCCCGACTGGGACTAGAACCCCGGGGTGCCGGTGCCGCAGGCGGAGGATTAGCCTATTGAGCTGCAGCGCCGGCCTATACCTTGTTTTAAATATTTCAATAGATACATTATTACACCACTGTCCTGAAACTATAAAGGTCAGTGAAACCCTGTAATACTTCCTAAGATGATATAAACTGTTGTAATCATGACTAGTTTAAATCTTGCCATTCGTAATGTGATTCTCAAAAACATTTATGTACATCTTTTAAGAATTCGCTGTAGGTACTATACTTAAATGTCTTGCCTTCTAAGCTGAACACTTTCCTGAGACTCCCAGGGCTTGCAACACTTGGCTGAAGTATAATTATGTGAAAATCATTCACCTGTTTCCTACTTGGATTCAAAAACTGCTTTCACATTTTCAAAATTCAAAAATTGCTTTAAAGTAACTATGGGTTAAAATTCGGCATGTTATTTTAAAGGATACATTTCTCTAAATTTAGAGGCATTGAGAATTGTTTAGGATGTGAATTGAAGGAACCACTAGGTAGGAAAGAGAGTTGTGGAGAAAGCTATAAGCACGAGAATGTATCCTTGGTTACAGAAAGTTAAGTGAAACTTGGATAGAAAGAATGTGATGTAGTAGGTGGGTGCCAGTTCCTGTCCCAGCTGCTCCTCTTCAGATCCAGCTCTCTGCTATGGCCTGGGAAAGCAAAAGAGGACAGTCCAAGTGCTTGGGCCCCTGCACCCATGTGAGAGACCCAGAAGAAGATCCTGGCTCCTGGCTTTGGATCGGCCCAGCTCCGGCAGTTGGGGCCATTTGGGAGTGAACCAGTGGAAGAAAGACCTTTCTCTCTGTCTCTGTCCAAAACTCTACCTCTCAAATACATGAATGAAATCTTAGAAACAAAAAAGAATTTTTTTGACAGAAAGAAACAGAAGGGGGGACGGTGCTGTGGTGCAGTGGGTTAACACCCTGGCCTGCAGTGCCAGCATCCCATATGGGCGCCAGTTCTAGTCCTGGCTGCTCCTCTTCCGGTCCAGCTCTCTGCTATGGCCTGGGAAAGCAGTAGAAGATGGCCCAAGTCCTTGGGCCCCTGCACCCCGTGGAGACCTGGAAGAAGCTCCTGGCTCCTGGCTTCGGATCAGCGCAGCTCCGGCCGTTGCGGTCAATTGGGGCATGAACCATCAGATGGAAGACATCTCTCTCTCTGCCTCTCCTCTCTCTGTGTGTAATTCTGACCTTCAAATAAATAAATAAATCTAAAAAAAAAAAAAAAAGAAACTGAAGGAATAAGCATGATGTAGAATGTTTGTGGAAGTTGAATTCTGTGCGAGATTTGTTTGGATGAGACTAGAAGAAAATTATTTTAAAGTTAGTTCTTAAAAGACAGAGGATTGCCGGCGCCGCGGCTCACTAGGCTAATCCTCCACCTTGTGGCGCCGGCACACCAGGTTCTAGTCCCGGTTGGGGGAGCCGGATTCTGTCCCGGTTGCCCCTCTTCCAGGCCAGCTCTCTGCTGTGGCCAGGGAGTGCAGTGGAGGATGGCCCAAGTGCTTGGGCCCTGCACCCCATGGGAGACCAGGATAAGTACCTGGCTCCTGCCATCGGCGGCGGCCATTGGAGGGTGAACCAACGGCAAAAGGAAGATCTTTCTCTCAGTCTCTCTCTCACTATCCACTCTGCCTATCAAAAAAAAAAAAAAAAAAAAAAAAAAGACAGAGGATTACCTGATTCTCTACCTCTTGGTAACATGATGCTTTCAACTGTCCTGAGTGCTGATACCCCATGCTCATGCTTTTTAATCAAGGCTTTTCTGTGTTTGATACCAGCCCAGATTACAAAGTTTATGTATCTCAGGGAAGTTTCGGCTGTTTTTTGTTGCCTTTATTGAGTTTAATTGCTTCAAAAATTTGACTCTTAAAGGATCTGGCTTTATCTGATTAGAACTTGTCCACAGCTTTGGTTAGGATCCTCAAGTTTAACTTACCTGGGCCAGGTGGTTTAAACCTGACAATTCTTTTACATCTAAAGTTCTAAAACTAAGTCTTCGACATTGAGGCTTCCAGCTGGATCCCTGAAACTCTCAAAAGATGAGGCTGTCGATTGGGAGAGAGAGTAACTGCCCTGGGCTTTGTTTTATCCAACTGGAAGCCATCAAACCCCAGGTGGCGCTCCAGAGGATGCCCCCAAGGAAATGTGCATTCTACTACAGACCCCTAGGTCAACCTTAGAGGAATGCTCTACCATTGTCCTCAATGATGCCCCCCTTCAGCATGAAGCAGAGCGGTTGTCCCCCCATGTCCCTAACAGCAGTTAGGGACCGTTCTTCTGGGGAGGGCAGAAATGTAACAGACAGTCGAATAGATAGTTAGGTCATGCTGGAATAAGGAAAGGGGAGAGTGAGTCCCTTATGAGTGGACAAGATGCATGCTTCTCCCCAGAAGCTGTCTTTTGCAAGATAAAAGTGCCAATCCTACCCCCTCTGAGTTTCTAGTTTTATCATGAGAATAGAAAGAAGAAGGTACCTATCACACCCTTCAGATTTATTTATTTACTTATTTGAAAGTCAGAGTTACACAGAGAGAGGGAGAAGCAGGGGGGGGGGGGGGTCTTCCATCCACTGGTTCACTCCCCAATTGGTCACAATGCCTGGGGCTGTGCCAATCCAAAGCCAAGAGCCAGGAGCTTCTTCCGGATCTCCCACACGGGTGCAGGGGCCCCAGTACTTGGGCCATCCTCTACTGCTTTCTCAGGCCACAGCAGAGAGCTGAATCAAAAGTGGAGTAGCCAGGACTCAAACTGGCATCCATATGGGATGCTGGCGCTGCAGACAGCGGCTTTACCCACTACACCACAGCATCGGCCCCTCTGGTGGCTTTTTTTTGTTTTCTCATGTGCAGGCTAGCTAGGATTACAATTCTGGGCCCACTGATGGGTTCTGAGTCCCTTGATTGTTCCCTGAACTACACTGAAAAGACTCCACTTCTACGACTTCTTTCTCAAGTCTTCCTCTCTTGGATCCCTCCTCCTGGCTGCTGTGGCAGGAGGTTTCTGACTTAAATAAATCTTGCTTTGCTAAATATATATATATATATATGTATATAATAGTCTAGTAACATTAAATACACACATATATAACATATATACAGTAAACACATATGATATTCTAATAATACATATAGTTATTAGAAATTTTTCAGGGGGAGGCATTGTGGTGCCGTGGGTGAAGCTGCTGGTTAGGATGTCTGCCTCCCATACTGGAGTGCCCGGAATCAGGTCCCACTTCTGCTTCCACTCCAGCTTCCTGCGTCCTGGGAGGCAGCAGAGAATGAATCCAGTGTTTGGTTTTCTGCCACCCACATGGGAGACCCAGATGGAGCTCCTGGCTCCTAGCTTTGGCCCTGCACCCGCTGTTCTGTGACCATTTGGTGAGTGAAACAGAGAAGGAAGATGTGTGTGTGTGTGTGTGTGTGTGTTACTCTACCTTTCAAATAAATATTTTAAAAAGACCAGGCTTTTTTTTTTTTTTTTTTTTTTTAAGCATCTTTCAGTTGTGGCAATAACCCAGACTAACCTGTTTGTCTACCGCACACAGCCCAACCCTCATATTCTGACTCTACTCAGTTTTTTTTTTTTTTTTTTTTGACAGGCAGAGTGGACAGTAAGGGAGAGAGACAGAGAGAAAGGTCCTCCTTTGCCGTTGGTTCACCCTCCAATGGCCGCCATGGCCGGCGCACTGTGGCCTGCACACCGCACCGATCCAAAGCCAGGAGCCAGGTGCTTATCCTGGTCTCCCATGGGGTGCAGGGCCCAAGCACTTGGGCCATCCTCCACTGCACTCCAGGCCACAGCAGAGAGCTGGCCTGGAAGAGGGGCAACCAGGACAGAATCCGGCGCCCCGACTGGGACTAGAACCCGGTGTGCCGGCGCTGCAGGTGGAGGATTAGCCTAGTGAGCCGCAGCGCCGGCCAGCTTCTCTTTTTTTTAATATTTTATTTCTGGGTTCTGGTCCCAGTTGCTCCTCTTCCAGTCCAGCTCTCTGCTGTGGCCTGGGAGGGCAGTGGAGGATGGCCCAAGTGCTTGGGCCCTGCACCTGCATGGGAGACCAGGAAAAGCACCTGGCTCCTGCCTTCGGATCGGTGTAGCTCCGGCCGTGGCAGCCATTTGGGGAGTGAACCAACGGAGGGAGGACCTTTCTCTCTGTCTCTTTCTCTCTCTCACTGTCTATCTGTCAAATAAATTCTTAAAAATTTTTTTAAAGATTTTATTTATCTTGAGAGTAGAGTTACAGACGGGGGGGGGGGGGGTCTTCCGTCCACTGGTTCACTCCCCCAATGGCCGCAACGGGAGGAGCTAAGCAGATCTGAAACCAAGGACCAGAAGCTTCCTCCAGGTCTCCCATGAGGGTGCAGGGGCCCAAGCACTTGGGCCATCTTTTACTGCTTTCCCAGGCCACAGCAGAGAGCCGGATCGAAAGAGGAGCAGCTGGGACTAGAACTGGTGCCCATATGGGATGCCGGCGGAGGATTAACCTACTGCATCACAACTCCAGCCCCTTCTACTCAGCTTCTTGACCCACAATTTTGGAGCCATCTCTTCATCTACAACCCACAGCTTAATGTAGCCACTACCCAGGATTCTGTCTCCAGCCCTCTGTTCTTTTTGGTGCATTGTCATTTGGGGGAACTTGTTTCCTCACGTTGCTGTTTGCTGTGAAACGACTCCCTGACCACCACATTACCAGTCACCATCCCTTCCCATCCACATATCTGGTCGCCCCACCATCATCCTTGCCTCTGATTTAACATATCCCAGAGGCGGATTTCACATGATGCTAACAGAGCCTCTGCTGCAGCCTCCGCCACTTGAACTTGTCCTTTAATAAGTCTCATAACAGTACTTAGGTTAAGTTAGGAGATAATGGAATAATATGAATTACCATGATGCAGGCAAAGAGGTAGCCCTAGCAAGGGGAGATGAGGCTGACAGCAACACCCTGCTGCCATGCCTGCTACAGCCTTGTTTGTCCTGGCCCTGGGCAGCACACTGGTCTGAGTGACAGCCTGGCCCACACTACCCAAACCACACCCCCCTTCCCTGCACAACCCACACCCTCTTTCTAAGCACTGCCCATTCCTGGCATGACCTAACCACCCACTCTTTCTTGTAGCAGAAACCACACGTTCCACAATTGTGTATCTTAGCAGCACTGCCAACTAGAAATATCCAATATGGTATAGGCCATGTCTTGTAATGACCTTTAGCTTATTATAATATTATAATATAATTAGAATACAATTACCATAGTTAACACTCCCACTCCCATCATGCACCTGACATCATGATATTTCCAAGATTTCCAAAAATTGCAAGGAAATGGGTGGTACTCGACTGTTGCCCCGAACTCCCTCCTTTGAATATTCAATTCAGTCCCCTCCCAGACACCATCCCCCGTGACTCCAGGATGCATCAAAGGATGCATCCCAGGAACCTGAAGCAGCTCATTCTCTTCTGGGCTTGCACTCACTCATTCACTGGAGTATGTACTTTTTCTTTAAATAAATCTTCTCTGCTCACCTTTGGCTGCGTCTCTTCCTTGAATTCCTTCTTGCAGGGAGATAAGAACCTGGACCCAGCCTAGACAGGGACCACCCCACAACAGGAGGGGTGCTGGCTTTGCCTTCCTTCCTTCCATCCTTCCTTCGCTCCCCCCCCCTTTTGCAAAAGCAGAACTTTTAACTACAATTGGTTCACACCTCTCTTTCCTCTCAGATTTTCTCCTCATCTTATTTCCCCTTGTACAGGTACCACTGGCATGGCTGTGGCATTTGGAGATCCAGCTTAGGGGAAATTGAATTAAAGATGTACCTTATTGGGTCTGGTGGGATAGATCCATGTGGTTTGAGGTCCCTTCTGTGTATACTTATTGCTAGCCATCCTGGTGCAGGAATGGCTTCCAGGAATATCCCTGCAATCCATTAGACTGATGCACCTGCGTAATGACACAAAGGTGCAGGGCCAGAAAGCATGCCATGATATGAATGCACCAGAACCAAGCGAGTGCCAAGAAAGAAGAGTATGAGATGTCCGGTCAGTTCTCACTGAAACCCAGTCAGGAAAGAAGGCCTCTTCTGCCGGGGCACTCAGTGATGCATCACAGACCATGTTGGATGCACTCCTTTTCCCGCTTTGATAACAGCAATTGTGGAACTGAGTCATCCCACGCTCTGTGCTTCAGACTATAGTAGAACTACAAAAAGCAAAGACACTGGTAACAGCTCAGACATGGAAACAAGCTACTATATTTCTAGAATCTTAGTCTATAAAATAGAATATGGGATAATCTTTAAAATGAAACACATTTATGAGATAACAGTGTTTTGTGTCGTGCACAATATCTTACCTGACTTCTGTTGCATAAACAGAGTATATTTTCTCCAATTTTAAGGTAAGATCTAAAGACGTTGTCTCACCGTAAACTGCTATCAAGTCCCCTGCTTCCTCATGGCCCAGAGGGGATCTCAGCCCCTGGCTGGATGGACCACAAATCTTGGTCTCAGCTCTTCTCATTGGGCTGCACTGGATAGAGGTAGCAATCTTTTTTTTTTTTTTTTAAAGATTTACTTATTTGAAAGGCAGAGAGAGAGAATCTTTCATCTGCTGGTTCACTCCTCAAATGGCTGCAATGGCTGGATCCAAAGCCAGGGGCCAAGAGATTCTTCTGGGTCTCCCATGTGGGTACAGGGGCCCAAGGACTTGGGCCATCTTCCACTGCATTCCCAGGCCATAGTTGGGAGCTGGATCAGAAGTGGAGCAGCGGGGACTCATGTGGAATGCTGGTGACTGTTAAAGGTAGAGGCTTAACCTGCTATACCAAAACGCCAGGCTCCAAAATATTAATTTTTAAAATTGCATGATTGTGGCCGGTGCTGGCACCCCGGGTTCTAGTCCTGGTTGGGGTGCCGGATTCTGTCCCAGTTGCTCCTCTTCCAGTCCAGCTCTCTGCTGTGGCCAGGGAGTGCAGAGGAGGATGGCCCAAGTGCTAGGGCCCTGCACCCGCATGGGAGACCAGGAGAAGCACCTGGCTTCGGATCAGCATGGTTCGCCGGACGTAGTGCGCCAGCCGCAGTGGCCATTGGGGGGTGAACCAGCGGAAAAAGGAAAACCTTTCTCTCTGTCTCTCTCTCTCTCACTGTCCACTCTGGCTGTCAAAAAAAAAAAAAAAAAAAGTTGCTTGATTGTGTTTTCAGTTATTACCTGGCCTTCTTCATAAAAAAGCTTTCCCTCTTCTGCATGAATACCTTTATATAGTATTATAATACAGTATCTACAGTAGTATGGCATCACTATCCATAGTGTCACTATAAACTCATGGATGTTTTGATTCAGTGATTTGTAATCCACTGCCATTATATTTGGTCTTGTACCCAAATTTTCTCAACTAACCAGGAGCCCTGCTGTGTGGGCTCTTCTGAATTTTTTTTAAAGATTTTATCTGTTTATTTGAGAGGGAGAGAGTTACAGAAAGGACAGAGAGAAAGGTCCTCCATCCACTGGTTCACCCCCTCAAATGACCACAATAGCCAAAACTGTGCCAATCCAAAGCTAGGAGCCCGGAGCTTCTTCCAGGTCTCCCATGAAGGTGCAAGGGCCCAAGATTTGTGCCATTCTCCACTACTGTCCCAGGCCATTAGCAGAGAGCTGGATTGGAAGAGGAGCAGCCAGGACACAAACTGGTGCCCGCATGGGATGCTGGCACTGCAAGCAGAGGCTTAACTTACTAAGCCACGGAACCCGCCCCTCCTCTGAACTTTTAACACATGATCAATGCCTGCTTCACCGCACAGGTGCTCAACATCCTGTATTTAGAAAACCCCTCTGCTGTTGCTGTCTTGACACTCTTAGTTATATTTCAACAGGGGACCCCACGTTTTTCATTTTGCACTGGGCCCTGCAAGCTATGCCATTGGTCTTGCCTGTTGGTCTTTGAGTACTTTCTTCTTTGTTTTGTGTGTGTGTGTGTGTGTGTGTGTGTGTGTTTGTTTGTTTTGTTTTGTTGTTTTTGTTTTTTGTTTTTTGACAGGCAGAGTTAGACAGTGAGAGAGACAGAGAGAAAGGTCTTCCTTCCGGTGGTTCACCCCCCGCCAAATGGCCGCTATGGCCGGTGCGCTGTGCTGATCCGAAGCCAGGAGCCAGGTGCTTCCTCCTGGTCTCCCATGCATACAAGATGTTACAGACACACTGTGCTTCCACCGCCAATGATTTGCAAGCAGTCAATGGACGCCCTCCTTTTTGGAGGAAATGGTATTTGGAAACCAACATCTGAGTACTAGATGTGGCCATTGCTCTTGGGGTGATTTTGTTTCAAGGTGCTAAGCCAAGAGCACAGTGTTTCTCCATTCCACACCACATTCCTCCTATGGTGAAAGCCCCAAAATCTTGTATAATCGATCTACCTACACAATCAATCTAGTCAATCATAGTTGCCATATCCACAAGATAGTCAATCAATTATAACCCTACTTCAGAAGCCTCCTATGCAGGTCTTTCTTTTCCTAGAATGTATCCCATCAGTCAAGATATAGTGCTCAAAAGTTACTTGTAACTTTTCTCTGTATTGTTAAACTACCTAACCACTTGGATATACTTGTTTCTGTTTGCCTTCAGCTTTATGTGCATGTGTTTTATTGTATTTATATTAAGTTATTTGGAGGGTAGAGTGACAGAAAAAGAGAGATATACACCAGTCACTCCCCAAATGCCCACAACAGGTAGAGCTAGACCAGGCCAATGTCAGGAGCCAAGAACTCCATCTGGGTCTTTCACATGGGTGACAGGGACTCATTCAGGGTGTATGTTAGTAAGAAGCTGGGTGCACAGCAGGTTAAAGCCCTTGTCTGCAGTGCCAGTAGCCCTTATGGGACAGTTCGAGTCCCAGCTGCTCCTCTTCCAATCCAGCTCTCTGCTATGGCCTGGGAGAGCAGTGGAAGATGCCCCAAGTCCTTGGGCCCCTGCACCAACATGGGAGACCTGGGAGAAGCTCCTGGCTCCTGACTTCGGATCGGCTCAGCTCTGGCCGTTGTGGCCATTTGGAGAGTGAACCAGCGGGTGGAAGACCCCTCTCTCTCTACCTCTCTCTGCAACTCTATCAAATAAATAAAAATAAATCTTTTTTATTTTCTTTTTTTTTTTAAAGCTGGATTAGAGGGTCCAGCTCTGCTGTGGCTCAGGAAGGCAGTGGAGGACGGCCCAAGTGTTTGGGCCCTGTACCCACATGGGAGACCGGGGGAAGCACCTGGCTCCTGGCTTCAGATCGGCACAGCGCTAGCCATAGCAGCCATTTAGGGGTGAACCAAGAAAGACCTTTCTCTCTGTCTCTCTTTCTCACTGTCTATAACTCTACCTGTCAAATAACAATTTAAAAAAAGAAAAAAAGGTGGATTAGAAGTGGAAATGGGACTCTGTCCCAGGTACTCCAACGTTGGATGTAGACATCCCAAGTCAGCTTACTTAACCTGTTGTACCACAATACCCGCTCCTACATGCTTTTTAAAAAGTCTACTGTGGCTTAGCAGGCTAAGCCACCACCTGCAGTGCCAGCATCCCATATAGGTGCCAATTCATGTCCTGGCTGCTCCACTTCCAATCCAGCTCCTTGCTAATAAATCTGGGAAAGCAGTAGAAGATGGCCCTGCCACCCATGTGGAAGACCAAGAAGAATCTCCTGGCTCCTGGGTTGGCTTGGCCCAGCCTCAGTCATTGTGGCCACTTGGGAAGTGAACCAGCAAAGGGAAGAC
The DNA here is from genome assembly GCF_051225735.1 of Oryctolagus cuniculus. NCBI lineage: Eukaryota > Metazoa > Chordata > Mammalia > Lagomorpha > Leporidae > Oryctolagus > Oryctolagus cuniculus. Next base: position 71,791,774 of record NC_142879.1, on the reverse strand, counting down.
CTCTCTCTTTCTCTCCCCTTCTCTGTAACTCTGACTTTTAAATAAATATTTTTTTAAAAAAGATTTATTTATTTATTTATTTGAAAGGCAGAGTAGGAGCCAGCACTGTAGCATATAGCGGGTAAAGCTACTGCCTGAAGTGCCAGCATCCCATATGGGTGCCGGTTCTAGTCCTGACTGCTCCATTTCTGATCCAGCTCTCTTCTATGGCCTGGGAGAGCAGTGGAAGATAGCCCAAGTCCTTGGGCCCCTGCACCTGTGTGAGAGACCTGGAAGAAGCTCCTGGCTCCTGGCTTTGGATAGGTGAAGCACCAGCTGTTGTGGCCAATTGGGGAGTGAACCATCAGATGGAAGACCTCTCGTTCTCTCTCTGCCTCTCCTTCTCTGTAAATCTTTCAAATAAAATTAATAAATCTTTTTTTTTTAAAAAAAGGGCAGAGTAAACAGAGAGGCAGAGGCAGAGAGGGTGAGGAAGAGGGAGAGGGAGAGAGAGAGAGATCTTCCATCTACTGGTTCACTCCCCAAATGCTGCAATGGCCAGAGCTGGGCTGATTCAAAACCAGGAGCCAGGAGCTTCTTCCAAGTCTCCCACATGGGTGCAGGGGCCCAAGGACTTGGGCCATCTTCCACTGCTTTCCCAGGCCATAGCAGAGAGCTGGAATGGAAGAGGAGCAGCCAGGACTAGAACTGGCATCCATATGGGATTCTGGCACTGCAGATGGTGGTTTTATCCACTATGCCACAGCACTGGCCCCATAAATAATTTTTAAAAAGATTTATTTATTTACTTGAAAGTCAGAGTTACACACATAGAGAAGGAGAGGCAGAGAGAGACAGAGAAAGAGGGAGAAAAAGGTCTTCCATTCACTGGTTCACTCCCCAGTTGGCCGCAACGGTTGGAGCTGTGCTGATCCAAAGCCAGGAGCCAGGAACCAGGAGCCAGGAGCTTCCTCCAGGTCTCCCACGTGGGTGCAGGGGCCTAAGGACTTGGACATCTTCCACTGCTTTCCCAGGCCATAGCAGAAAGCTAGATCGGAAGTGGAGTAGCCGGGACTTGAACTAGCACCCACATGGGATGCTGGCACTTAGGTGGTGACTTTACCTATGCCACAGTGCTGGCCCCAAAATAATCTTTTTTAAAAATCACCTATGACTTAATTTTTAAACATTTAAGACACTTACATGACTTGAATGTCAAAACTACATGAAAAAAATGTACTCAGAGAAGTGTCCCTATCACTCATCCCCCTGTTCCTTCCACTCTTTTCACACCTGTTCCCTGTATGTCATCATGCACATTGGTTCATGACTTATCTTTTCTGAAATTCTTGGGAAGATAAACAAATACGCTCTGTCTTTCAAATTGTAGCTTTGTATTCTCTTGCCCTGCCTTTCCAGCCTGGAAATAGCTCCATGATCAGTTCAGAGAGAATGCCTTCCTTCTTTTTATGGCTGTATAGTGCTCCACTATTTGGCTGGTCCCTAGTTGATTCAACCAGTCTCTAATGCATGAGGATTTGGGTTGTGGTTTCCACATTTTGCTGTTAGAAAAAAAGCCACATCAATAACCTTTTCCAGGTGTTGTTTTGCTTTTTAGGTGTTTGTTCTGAGAAAATTCATCAAAATCGGATTTCTGGATCACAGGGAATGAAACCCTGCTCACACCTTGATTTTACTTCTCTGAGACATTGGCTGTTGCTTGATTAAATGTTGTCCAGCTCTGTCCCACAGATGCTGTACAGTTTTTCAGCCAGGCATGGAGATGCTTCATTCAGCTGTGGAAACATTCAAGAAACATCTCTTGTAAGTGCCCCAGATTGGAGCACCTGTTTCCCTGGGTATCGTCTACTGCTAGAGAGTCTTTCAACTACTCCCACCACAGGTCAGCTGTGTCTGTGTGTCAACAAGACTGAATGAGTCCGTGCAAGCAAAAAAGAGGGCATCACAGCAAAGTTTTTAATTCAAGGGATTGGCCATTAAATTACCTATAAGGAGACTCCTGAAAACAGACTGTGGCTGTTCAAAAGGGACTAGCACTAGCGTCTCAAACGATTCTGATGAAGACACTACACAAGACAAAAACCACAGAGCTCACCCGCTGATCAAGGAATTAGGATTCAGAGCAGCTACCTGAGAAGCAAGATAGAAAGGATGACAGCAATCCTGCAGCGCAGCAGGCAAGCGTGTAGGCTGAGCCGCCACTGGAGCTGCTCCTCTTTTTGGTTCACATCAGAAAGCAGAGGGGGATTTAATCAAAGCTCTCATTAGTAAGGGTTACAGGTTTAACTTGAAAGACAAGATTTAAGGGCATTATAAAGAGTTATATATTTTTCATCCAACACTCATTGAACCTTGCCCGTGTTCACAGAACCCAAGGGTATTCGTGTCCTGTGGCTGCTATAGCAAATTGTCACAAACTTAGTGACTTAAACCAGCACGCACTTATCATGAGTCTCTTTGGGTTGTAGTCTGGCACTGGGAAAGCAGCCTTCCTCTTTGTCCAGCGTCCAGTTGAGTCTTCCATCTCCCAGTCAGTCTCACCTCACCCGTTCTGGCTCTTCTGCCTCCCTCTTCCCCACTGACGATCCTGGGGACTACATTGGGCTGACCCAGATAACCCGGTACCATCCTATTTCAATAGGGGATGACGACTTAATTCCATTTGAGAACTTGATTCTTCCTTGCCAGATAACCTAACAGGTTTTGAGTATTTTAGGTCATGGACAGCTTTAGGAGGACTGTTGTTTGGTCTACCACACCAAGTAACACGGGATTTTCTTGTTCCTAGGTTCCAACCTAGGGTTAGAATTCAGAGTTCCACAAAAAGCCTTCTTCAAAATCCACTGTATCTTTAATTTTTTAAATTTTTAAAAATTTTTTTTATTTTTTGACAGGCAGAGTGGACAGTGAGAGAGAGAGCAAGAAAGGTCTTCCTTTGCCGTTGGTTCACCCTCCAATGGCCGCCGCGGCCAGCATACCACGCTGATCGGATGGCAGGAGCCAGGTACTTATCCTGGTCTCCCATGGGGTGCAGGGCCCAAGCACTTGGGCCATCCTCCACTGCACTCCCTGGCCACAGCAGAGAGCTGGCCTGGAAGAGGGGCAACCGGGACAGAATCCGGCGCCCCGACCGGGACTAGAACCCGGTGTGCCGGTGCCGCAAGGCGGAGGATTAGCCTAGTGAGCCACGGTGCCAGCCCACTGTATCTTTACTAAAAGTCTCTTGGGATGCCAGGAAGGGAGTTTTATCTCTTCCCATAGTAAATCCTCTTTAGATATCTCTTCCCCTTCCCGAGGTTTCTTCCCAGTGTTCCTTCCCCTCTCTTCTCATTCTCTTTCTCTCTCACGCACAACCTCCTCCCAGAACTGTTTTTCCTCCCAAGTACCTCCCACACCTCTTCTCATGTAGAGGAACCCAGCGTACCCCATTCTGCCTCCCTATTCTCCCCACACTTGACTCCACGTGGAGGGTGGTTTTACAGGTTGCTGTCTGCTCCTCCAGATGCAGTGTCCAGCCTTTGCACCAGCTCTGTGGTCAGGGAGGTCAGTTTCGCCCTCCGTACCTGGTTGGGTTGAAGGATGGGCAGAAGACTGAGGGAGGAGATGAGGGAGGTGGAGCTTGGAGGATCCACTCACCCAGCCCCTGCCTAGCCTATGCTCTCCAGGAGACGTCAGCCCGTGTGGCAGCCCGTCTCCACCTACAGCTCTCCCTGCAGCTTCTGGTGATCATTGCTGCCCCTTGTCCCTTCAGCCGCCCACTGTTGCTAGCTCCGGGGCCTTCACCACCCTTGATGGTTTTCTTAAATTCTGATCTTGCCCTTATAGATGTTCCCTTCATCACATTCCGCTCAGTAACCGTGTTGAGTGTAGTGTGGGTTTCCTGACAAATCAGTGAGGAAAAAGCTGTGGAAATACTAATTGGAGGGCCAAACCCAACTTTGGACACATGCTACAACTTGGATGAGCCTACGGCCGGCGCCGCGGCTCCCTAGGCTAATCCTCCGCCTAGCGGCGCCGGCACACGGGGTTCTAGTCCCGGTCGGGGCGCCGGATTCTGTCCCGGTTGCCCCTCTTCCAGGCCAGCTCTCTGCTGTGGCCAGGGAGTGCAGTGGAGGATGGCCCAGGTGCTTGGGCCCTGCACCCCATGGGAGACCAGGAAAAGCACCTGGCTCCTGGCTCCTGCCATCGGATCAGCGCGGTGCGCCGGCCATTGGAGGGTGAACCAACGGCAAAGGAAGACCTTTCTCTCTGTCTCTCTCTCTCACTGTCCACTCTGCCTGTCAAAAAAAATAAATAAATAAATAAAATAAACAACTTGGATGAGCCTTGAAGACATTTGCTAAGTGAAATAAGCCAGTCACCAAGAGGCAAATACTGGATGATTCTGCTTTTGAGGAGGTCCTCAAAACTCCATGGTAAATATGTATTATGAAAACATTATGCATGAATTTTTAAAAACGGGCAGCAAAATAAACTTTTAATTTCATTTTCCATGACCTTTATTATAGTACCTAGAATGGTTGGAAAGTAGAATAGTAGTTTTCAGGGATGAGAGAAGCAAGGAAGGTGGAGTTTAACAGACTTCAAATTTCAGTGTGAGAAGATAAAAAAGTTCTGGATGGATGGCGGTGATGGCTGTGCAGCAATATGCATGCAATTAATACCTCTGAACTGTACTCTCAAAAGTGGTGAGGATAGTAAATTTTGTGTTATATATGGGAATATTTTACCATAATCAAAAAAAGAGAGAGAGAGAAGAAAAAGAAAGAACTGTAGGAATTCCTATCACACAATCAAGGGATCTCAGCTTGATTTCAGACTACAGCCGTGCCCTGAGATGGGCTGCACCCAGGCAGGTCTGGGAAACTGGTGGGGTAGTCTTAAAGGAGTTTACTTGCCAGAGAGCTGGGAACTCATTTTAAAGAAAGACCCAGCGCCATAGGCTGACGCAGCACTGGGGCACAGTTGGATTAAGTCGCCTCTTGTGACTGAGTCCTGGCTGCTCCATCTCTGATCAGCTTCCTGATAATGCGCCTGGGAAGGCAGCAGGTGACGGCTCAGGTATGTGGGTCCCTGCCATCCACATAGGAGACCTCAGTGGAGTCTCCTGGCTCCTGGCTTTGGCCTGGCCCAGACCTAGCTGTTGAGGCCGTTTGTGGAGTTAATCAATGGATGGAAGATCTCTCTCTTTTCTCCTCTCTCTGTCATTCTGCCTTTCAAACAAATTATACACATATATATATGTGTATATATATATATATAAAATATATATAATTCACATAGAGGTCTCCTGTAATATGAGGATCAAAAAGTCAGTGGAAAAAAGGAATTACAAAGTTTATTTTGGTGCAAAAAATTTAAATCCATGCATAGTTTATTTTACTTTTTTTTCCAAAAAAGATTTGTTTATTTATTTGAAAGGCAAAGTTAGAGAGAGAGAGAGAAAGAGAGATCTTCTATCCACTGATTCACTTCCCAAATGGTTGCAACAGCCACAGCTGGACTGGGCTGAAGCCAGGAGCCAGGAGGTTCTTCCGGGTCTCCCACATGGGTGCAGGGGCCCAAGCACTTGGGTCATCTTCCACTGCTTTCCCAGGTGCATTAGCAGGGAGCTGGATGGGAAGTGGAGCAGCTGGGATTCGAACCAGCACAGATGGTGTTGCAGGTGGTAGCTTTCCCCCCACAGTGCTGGCCTCTCCCCCTGTGCCTAGCTTCTTTATAATCTGCATTTTCCATGAGAAGTTTTGAAGACTCCTTGTATGCGTGTATCCCAACAATTTTTGCACCCCAACTTACCTTTAAATTCCGTTTTCCAAAAACTTTTTGAAGTACCCTCACACTCTCAGAAATGTCTTCATAGCACTTGCAAACAAAAACATGTGTTTGCCTCCTAGACTGAAAGTTCCGTGGATAGGATGGCAACTGTTTGATTCATGGCTTTGTCCCCAGCACCCAGCCCAATCAACCTGGCAGGAACAAGTGCTCATGCAACATTTGGATGAACGGGTGAACGCTGAGCACAGCATGGTGGTTGGAGCTTAACCTGTTTCTGCCCAGCCACACGGAGGCCTGTCTGGCTCTTAGGGTTCCAGAGGATCAAAAATAAATTAACTGGAGCTCTGAACTCTGTAAGGCTCTCGGACCCTACGCAGCACCACATTATACCCATCAGAGAGCTCTTCAGCGGAGCACAGCAAGCTGTCTTCTGCCTTCTCTGCTGTCTCGCAGCCTACCCTCTAATGCCAGCCATCCCAGGGCTTCAAAGTAACCTTTTTTTCTCTTTTTCTGTGGGAATGCTTTGGAGCCACATTCATCAAATTAGCTATATTTGACTTTAATGAATTGTGCAGCTATTCATATATTTCTCGAGATATTTTTGCAAACGGAGAACTTCCCCGTCCTGCTCCTGGATATTCGTGCTTTTAAATATGTCCAGTTATTTCTGATGTTATATCTGACCCCGGTTTACAGAGTGGCGGTGATCCTGGGTGGCACTAGGGCAGGATTCAGGCCTCTGTCAGGAGAGTGAAGGCGATCCAAGACACCATCTGCTGGATTCGGCACCACACGCACCTTACCAAAATTTATTCCCAGCTTCCATTTCTATGAAATAGCTAGAATAGGCAATCCAAAGAAACAGAAGACAGATGAATAGTTTCCAGAGGACTGGGAGGGAGAGGAGGAATGGAAAGTGACTGCTAACGGGGATAATGAAAATGTTCTAGAATTGACTGTGGGGATAGTTGCACAGCCCTGTGGATACACTGAGAAACACTTTAAATAAATAAGTATACTGGGGACAAGCATTGAACACAGTGCTTAAAACTCTACTTGGGCTGGCACCACAGCTCACTTGGCTAATCCTCTGCCTGCAGCGCTGGTTCTCTGGGTTCTGTCATGGTTGCTCCTCTTCCAGGCCAGCTCTCTGCTGTGGCCCGGGAGTGCAGTGGAGGATGGCCCAGGTGCTTGGGCCCTGCACCCCATGGGAGACCAGGAGGAAGCACCTGGCTCCTGGCTTAGATCGACGCAGTGCCGGCCACAGCGGCCATGTGGGGGATGAATCAACGGAAGGAAGACCTTTCTCTCTGTCTCTCTCTCTCTCTCTCACTGTCTAACTCTGCCTGGCAAAACAAAAAACAAACAAAAAACAAACAAACAAAAAAAAACACTGCTTGGGACGCACATCCCATACCCGCTTCCAGTTCCAGCTGCCTGCTACTGTGTACCCAGAGAGGCAGCAGATGATCGTTCAGATCGAGTTCTCCCAGCTTTGGCCTGGCCCAGCCTTAACTGTTGTGGGCATTCAGGGAGCGAATGAGAGGTTGGAAGATTTCTGTCTGTCTCTGTGTGTGTACTTCTGCCTTTCAAATAAATGAAAATGGATAAATAAAATTTTTTATGAGCAACTTATATGGTAAGTGAATTATATCTCAGTAAACCTGTTCACACACACACACAGACACACACACACACATAAACAATCAGGGTAAGACAGAGGGAGGAAAGGAAGAAGATGATGCCAACAGGGAATGAACAATAAAACTTAGAGAAATCAGAGAAAGAGACTTTTTTAAGGGAAAGGAAAAAAAATGGTCTTATAAAAATAGGACTTTTTACCTAGTTCCGAAGAAAAGTACTGTCTCTGAAGTATGTTCTAGAAACAGCAGGAACCAGCAAGGGGGCAAAAAAAAAAAAAAAAAAAAAATCTTGGATCAGTGCTGCAAAGGTGGAACCCAGACAAAAGCAAAGCCAGCAACGGAATCAAACACACCAAAGCAAGCCGTTGGAACACCAGGAAGCAGAGGGGAAGCAGAGGCGGGGGACAGGGGCACAGGGCGACAGGAAAGTCATTTCCAAATAAAAATGAAATGGGACAAGGGAGCACCTTTCTTTCCTGGGGCCTCCTCCTCCCCTCTTTCCCCTTTACCACCCACCTGCCTCCCTCCCCTCCTCGCCCCTCCCCACCCAAGAAGGCTTTTTCTTCCTGGAGAACCCGCCTCCTTTGCTGTAATGGACAAGCCCAGGTCCTGGCAGCCTCAGGCCGGGTACACAGGTTAGCAGTGCGTGGGTTCCCACAGGGTGCCTGTGCGTGTCCTGTACAGACGCCAGCTGGTGAGGTTATCCAGGAAGAAGCCACCTTCACAAAGCAGCTGGGGGGACAGCCCTGGGCACAGGCCAGCCAGCAGCTTGCAAGGGTGACTTCTCAGAGCCGGCTCCCTCTGCTTCCTCCCAGCCACACGTCCTGGCCAGGGACCTACACAGGGAAGCCGGAAGTCCTGGGCGTTTTTGTGGTTTGTTTTTTTTAACTGTGATGTGCTCTGGAGAAAACCTTTACATTGGTCCCCCTTAGCATTTTCATTCTTGCTCCCAGCTCTTTCTCCTGGGCTGCTCAGTGGGGCTGATGTCAAGGTCCTGGAGACACAGGGATGCCCTCACTCTTGTTCTATTTGGTCTCCCAAGCAGAATTAAAATCCTGCTGGCTTTGTCAGTGGGGTGTTCATTTTCAGAACTGTGCATCATATCAAACCATCAAATGAATCGTGCACATGGAAATTGGAGAGTGAGCCTTTCTCCGCCAAGGTCAAAACACGGGTCCAAGGAGAGGTCCGTGACACGCATAATTAGGGGAGTCATTTCCTACAGAATTATGCCACCAGAAAGCATTTATTAGGTACCTAATTGCTTATGGTTCTGGGCTAATCACTGTATAAAGAGGATTGCACAGAATTAGTCTCAGTCTCTCTCTCTCTCCCTCTCTCTCTGGCTTTCAAGATCTTACCACGTAAGGTAGACAGCACCCACCTGGACAAACAGGTTCAGGACTCAACAGCAGCCGATGGGAGCTGAAACCACCCCAGTGACTAGACACTGAAGCATTCACCTGGTCAGTGTCAAGTGCATTTCATGGGTGGGGAGCCAGGAGAGCACACCCCTAGTGGGAGTGGCCGCTGGGCTTCCTCGGGACACCCGGGCTCTGTGGCAGCTGGTCCCCACACCCTTCAGAAGATGCCACACCAGCCTTCTGGCAGGCAGAGAGGGCCACCCGGGATTAGGAGGTTAGGAGGTAAACAGCTGGGCGGGAGTGGGAGGAGGCAGGGAGCACACGGCCAGGGCGTGGGCAGCAGAGAACAAGGAAGCAGAGGTGGCTCTTCCAAAAGGACACGGCAGAGAGCAGCTGTGGCCGCCACCCCCGCCCACACCTCTAGCCCCAAAGGCTTTCTTCCATCTCTGCACTGGGCTCATAGGTGGGTTCTAGATGGCATGTGGGTGGAGGAAGCAGGTGAGTGGAGCATCTAGCTAAGGGTTAAAACATGCGGCATGGAAGGCAAGGGGTGGGGGACATGAAGACCTGCCTTGCTCAGAGGGAGGGTTGTCAAGAGAGGGAGAGAGAGAGAGAGAGAGAGAGAGGATGGACGGTACAGCCTCGGATCTGCCCTTGAGAATTCCATGATGAGGAGGACTCAGGAAAGCCTTGGTGTTTCTGCAGATGAGTGAAAACCACATGGAGGCGGATGCCCAGGAGCTGCTGATCAGTTTCTGCTGACTGATGGCTTCAGTTTCCCATCAGGCCTTGCAAACAGGGGTTTGGCAACCGGCGAAACCTGACTCGGCGTCACCCAGCCTCCAAAGCAAAAGAGGATTCTGCTGCTCCAAAGCCATCACCAAAGCCACACCTCCTCCTAGACCTTTGACATCTGCCGTCTCAAAACTAGAGAGAATAGAATAGAATAGAGAGGATCCCAGCTTACCATAGCAGAAACCCACACGCACAGCCTGCATCGCAGCTCAATAGGCTAATCCTCTGCCTGTGGCACTGGCACAGTCGGGGTGCCAGGTTCTGTCCCGGTTGCCCCTCTTCCAGGCCAGCTCTCTGCTGTGGCCCGGGAGTGCAGTGGAGGATGGCCCAAGTGCTTGGGCCCTGCACCCCATGGGAGACCAGGAGAAGCACCTGGCTCCTGGCTTGGATCAGCGCGGTGCGCTGGCTGCAGCGCGCTGGCCACAGTGGCCATTGGAGGGTGAACCAACGGAAAAGGAAGACCTTTCTCTTTGTCTCTCTCTCTCACTGTCCACTCTGCCTGTCAAAAAAAAAAAGGGGGGGGGGAAGAAAGAGAAAATAAAAAGAAAAGAAACCCACACGCAGAAGCTGAAAACCGTAACTCTGATGGATCAGTTGCTGAGGCTCAGTATGGAGAAGTCTCCAAGTTCAAAGCTCCCAGGGAACCAGTCTTACGGGAGTCAGGGGTAGGAGAGGCACACATTTGTGAAGCTCACTTCCTGGAGCTACACCAGGTTCTACAGAGATTGCTGGAGAAAAACTCCCTGCCCTTGTTCTTCTAGCAGGAGAAGGGGGAAAAGGAACCTTTTTTCCCGTGGTTGGATTCCATGTTTCATTTCTCGGCTTGATTCAAATAACCTGTGTCATGAGTGTACAATGAAGAAGGGCTGCTTCCTTTTTTTTTTTTTTTTCCGGAGAAACCTTTTATTTAAGGAATACAAACTTCATGCATTCATAAGTATAACTTTAGGAATATAGTGATTCTTTTCATCATATACACCCTCTCACCCCTTTTCTGCCTCCCTCTCCTATTCCCAGTCCCATTCTCCACCAAGATCCAATTTCAATTAACTTTATACACAGAAGACCAACCCTATACTAAATAAATAAAGAGTTCAACAATTTGCACACGTGAAAAACTAGGAGTGACTGCTCCAACATGGGCTGCTTCCTCTTTACCAGTGTTCCAGTAATCGAGGATGAGGACGTGAACTTGGGTTCCACTGTGTGGGGGAGGGGCCAGGGCCTCCTAACTTTTCCTTGTTTCCCCATCCCCCACCAAGTCTGTCCCCTGCCCTCCCCAGGGAGGCCCCATTTCTGGCTTAGCTCCAAATAAGAAGCTAACCACTGAACCTCTCTTCTGAATGCCCTGTGGGCCCACCAGGTATGTGCCAGGGGCGTTAAAAGAACCATTTTTAAATAAGACAAAGCATTTTGTTCTTAAAAACAAAAAAAAATTTATTAATTAATTCGAAAGGCAGAGTTATAGAGAGAGGGATAAATCTTCCATCTGCTGGTTCACCCCCTAAATGGCAGCAATGGCCAGGGCTGGGCTGGATCAAAACCAGGAGCCAGGAACTCCATCCAGGTCTCCCACCGGGTGGAGATGCCCAAGGACTTGGGCCATCTTCTGCTGCTTTCCCAGATGCATTAGCAGGGAGCTGGATCAGAAGTGGAGCAGCTGGGACTTAGACAAGTGTCCACGTGGGATGCCCATGCCACAGGTGGCAGCCTAACCCACTGCACCACAGTGCTGGCCCTGCATTCCATTCCCAACAAAATCTGGCCACAGGAGAAACCAGCTAAGCAGAGGCTGAACTGCTCTGGCTTTATCAGATGCTAACTTACCTGCAGGAAGATCCCCAGCCATGCTGACGTCCACAGTGCAGGGGCAGAGGCTCACCACAATGCTGACTGTAGACAGCGTCCCCTTCCCCAACACCTGATGTCCCCACCATGTTACTAACGGCCAATTTACCAAAGTTCTGTTTATAACATACCTACCTTTCAACAAGAAATTACAAGGCATACTAAAAGATAAAACAAACCAAAATCAAAACGAAACCAAACCCACAGCTTCAAAAGACCAAACAAGCATCTGTATCAGATATGGCAGGAATGCTGGAGTTCTCAGACCAGAAACTTACAACAACTGTGAGTAACGTACTAAGGAATCCGATGGGAAAAGTAGACAAACGCATAAGGACAGAAGGGCAGTGTAAGCAGATGGGTGGAAATTCTTAGAAAGAATCCAAAAACACATACTTAACAGAAAAGGAGATTGCCTTTGATGGGTTCAGGAGTAGGCAGGACAGAGCTGAGGCAAGAATCTCTGTGCTTGAGGATATGACAATAGCAATTTCTAAAACCACAAAGCAAAGAGATCAAAGACTGGGAGAGCTGGCCTGCTCGCCAGTTAATAGCTGTCAGCTTTCCAGACCATTTCAGATCCCAGGCAGGACTCCCAGGCTCCTGCAGTCAGGCCTCAAACAAAGGGGCATCGCATCTAAACCAAACGTGTCCTTGGCCTGGAGAGCAGAACTCCGGGTAATTGCTCCCCAGCACCACTAGACTCTCGACTCAGGGAGAGACCAGGGAGAAAGCACACTTCAGTACAGGCAGTGCACTTGGTGAGTGGGGCTGTCACAGATCTAAGCACTTCCTTTCTTCCCAATCCAAGGACACACACGTTCTGTAATTACGCAAGTGTATGTTTGAGAAAAGAAACGTGGAAGGCAGTCTGGGGGTAGGTGTTTGGCTTGGCAGTTAAGATCCTTATGACTCACATCAGAGCACCTGAGTTGTGTGTGTGTTTTTTTTTTAAAGATTTATTTATTTATTTGGAAGTCAGAATTACACGGAGAGAGGAGGGAGGGGGAGAGAGAGAGAGAGAGAGAGAGAGAGAGAGAGGTCTTCCATCCAATGGTTCATTCCCCAATTAGCCACAACAGCCTGAACTGCGTTGATCTGAAGCCAGGAGCCAGGAGCTTTGGTCTCCCACACGGGTGCAAGGGCCCAAGGACTTGGGCCACCTTCCACTGCTTTCCCAGGCCATAGCAGAGAGCTGGATCGTAAGTGGAGCAGCCAGGATTCAAACTGGTGCCCATATAGGATGCCAGCACTGTAGGCGGCGGCTTTACCCACTACACCATAGCACCGGCCCCAGACCACCTGAGTTTGACCTCTGGCTCCACCTCCTGACTCCATCTTCCTGCTAATGTGAACCCTGGGAGGCAACAGTGATGGCCCCAGGGGATGTGGTCTTGGCACCTGCACTGGAGACCAGGACCTCCTTCCGGCTCCTGCCCTTGATTTCCCTCATTCCCACTAGCCCTGACCACGGCCGGCCTCTGGGGACTCTGTCTCTCAAATTAAGAGAATTTGCTTTCTTGCTTTTTTGTTTGTTTAGGATTTATTTTATTTATTTACAGAGAGAAAGGGAGAGCCTGGAACTCATCATCTAGGTTTCCCACATGGGTGGCAGGGGCCTAAGCACTTGGGCCATCTTTTTTTTTTTTTTTTTTAAGTTTTATTCATTTGTTTGAAATGCAAAGTTACATAGAGGCAGAGGCAAAAAGAAATAGAAGTCCTCCATCCACTGGTTCACTCCCCAAATGGCTGCAATGGCCAAGCTAGGCCAAACCAAAGCCAGGAATCAGGAGCTTCTTCCAGGTCTCCCACATGGGTGCAGGGGCCCAAGCACTTGGGCCATCTTCTACTGCTTTTCCAGGCCATAGCAGAGAACTGGATGAGAGTAGAGCAGCTGGGACTTGAACTGGCATTCATATGGAATACTGGCACTGCAGGCAGCGGCTTTTACCCGCTATGCCACAGCGCCGCCCCCCGCCCCCTCATTTTTTTGGAAAAAAAAAATTGTTTATTTATTTGAAAGGCAGAATTGCACATAGACAAAGGCAAAGAGAAAGAGAAGTTGGGCCATCTTCTATGGCTTTTCCAGGTGCATTAGTAGAGAACTAGATCAGAGGTGGAGCAGTCAGAACTCGAACCTGTGTTCACATGGGATACCAGCATCACAGGTGGTGACTTAAACTGCTGCACCCCAACACCAGCCCCACAGGCAATGTGTAGAAGAGGAAATATTGGTGATTAATGAAGTTACTCAACCCATCAATTCTCATGGAAGCATAACTTATGACAGACAGTGAGATACTATGTTTTTGCAAATCAGAGTGGTAAAAATTCAAGGCTGTTATATCCAAATGGGAAACTAGGGTCCTTCCTACACCATGGTGGGTACATTGTTAAACCTGTCTTGGGTGGCAAGTTGGCAGTCTCTAAAAAAATTCACACGTTTTGGGGCTGCTGTTGTGAAACAGTGGGTAAAGCCACTGCGATGCCGGCATCCCGCAAGGGCACCAATTTGTGTCCCAGCTGCTCCATTTCTGATCCAGCTCCCTGCTAACGGCCTGGGGAAAGCCACAGAAGATGACCCAAGTGTTTGGGCTCCTGTGCTCACGTGGGAGACGCAGATGAAGCTCTTGGCTCTTGCCTTCGGCCTGGCCCAGCCCTGGCTGTTGTAGCCATCTAGGGAGTGAACCAGCAGTTGGAAAATCTCTCTCTATCTGTTTTTCCCTCCCTGTGACTCTGAATTTCAAATAAATAATCTTTTTAAAAAAGTAATACCTTTAAATCAATAATTCACTGCCAGGTGTTAGCCCTGGTTTTCATCTGTCCCAAACCATTACTCATATGTGTATACAAAGCAGCAAAAAAAATTTGTTATAATAATGTTTAAAATAGAAAAAAAAATGGAAACAACTTACAGAGCCTTCCATAGGGAGACTCCTTACATTTCGGTATAAGCACACAGAACATAATGTAACAACAACGAAAAATGAAGGTTTATATGGGAAAAATCAAATAAATGGTCCCTAGGAAGAGACTTCAAAGACACATGGTTCATTGCAAACTGCAAACTGCACAGCACTACAGAAAACAGCCGCAGAGGCGTACAACTACATACATGTGGTCATGCGTATGAGAACACCTGACACACTTACAGCAAACTGATCACAGCAGTTATCTCAAAGAAAGGAAGTCGATGGCTAGAGAATTATCCTATTTATGCTACTTTAACAAAATATCACAAACTAGGTAATTTATAAACAATAAAAACGTTTTTCTCCCAGTCCTGGAGGCACAGGAAGCCCAAGACCAAGGCACCAGCAGGTGGGGGGCCTGCTGCAGGTCCAGTCCCCACTTCCAAGATGGCGCCTTGTACCCTGTGTCCTCCAGAGGGGACAAGTGCAGCATCCTCAGGTGGAAGTGATAGAGAAGGGAGTGAACCCGCTCTTGAAGCCTTCTGGAAGGGTACCCTAATTCCATCCACAAGGGCTCCACCTTCATAACTTAACCAATTCCTACAAGGCTCCAAATCTTCATACTATATTGTTGGCTATTCAGTTTCCATACGCAAACTTTGGGAAACATATTCAGACCATAGCAAGAATTAAAGGAAATTTTTGCCTTTATCTGTATAGGTTTTTTTTTTTTTTTTAACAGTGAGATTGTATTCATGTGTTACTTGGGCAATTAAAAATGGATTTGGGGGTACATGTTTAGCTTAGAAGTTAATATGCCTGCATCGCACATTAGAGTTCTTAGGTTCAGTTCTCAGCTTCACCTCCTGATTTCAGCTTTCTCCTAAAGCAGACCCTGGGAGGCCGTGGTGATGGCTCAAGTGGTTGAGTTTCTACCATGCATATGGGGAACCTGGGTTGTGTTCCTGGCTCCTTGCTCCAGCCCCAGCCCAGCCTGGCCCAGCCCTAGCCATTGCTAACATTTGGGAAGTGAACCAGTGGATGAGAGTTCTCTCCCTCCAGAACTCTCTCTCTCTCTTTCCCCCTCCCTCTGTGTCTCCTGCCTTTCAAATATATCTAATTTTTCCTAAATTAATTTTAAGAACGTCTGTTTTCATGAGCCAGAGAAATAGAAGCAATGAGGAACTATGTGTTGCAAAGTAAGAACTTCTTCCCAAGGAACTGGACACAATTCTCTGCCTCATGCCTTCTACTTACAGAATCAGCCAACTGACACGCAAGTCTCACGGATGTCTGTTAGCTGGGTGACTCTGGCAATCTATTCCAAAGCAATGTCATGTCCCACCACCACTAATCCCCACCCCGTCAGAATGAGGACTACACAGACAGGGACATTTCTCCTGGGAACTAAACAGCCAGGAAGCTCCCTGGAATATGACCCTCTACCGTCCAAGAACTGAATGTCAGATCATTCGTCTTGGCCTCCCTCCAGGGGAATTTCCTTAGGCATGGAAGACAAAGCACCTCATTATCACACGACTCAACCTCAGTGCGTTCACTTTGTCTGTGGTTTTGAAAAAGAGACTCTGGAACCATTTGAATTCTCTCTTGGCCATTTTAACAAATCACCCACAAGAGGATTTGTGAGTGACAAGAATAGATCATCTCCCAGGCCTAAGAATTGACAGCCATTGAAAGAAACACTGGGTCCAAATGAAGACACAAAGCAACAGAGGCACACCAGGGAGCTGGGGAGGAAGGAGTCCAGAAGTCAGAAATAACTGCATGTCAGGAAAAGTATCATTTTCCTCGCTGGTTTCACCTTCATACTTCCCTCTTTTATCTTTTTTATTTTTTTTCCAGATGAGTGGTTCAAATGGTGAACCGTGAATCAGTCCTTGGTCCTCAGGGAATGTTTGGCATAAAATATTAGCCACAAAAGCTTTCATTATCTTTCGAGAAGAACAACACAACATTTTTCATCTCACTCCGGCTAGCAGGAACACAGCAAACAGATTTTACTGGCAAAGACGGTGATTACAGATGCGTTGAACCAAACAGCACTGCGTTCCCTTCATCCTTCATTTAACAAATGGTGACTTCCTAGGGTGGTTCACATCGGAGGGTCAAGCATACAGAAATGCTATTATAGTCTCAACTCCATCAAAATTAAAATGAGCACATGTGATCCCATGGTGAATCCTAAGTCATATTGCAACAACTGAAGCAATATTTCCTGTTCACATCAGGTAATCACATGACCCACCGTCTGTAGGTTCTTGGTAAAGGAAATACAACCCAATCAAAAAGCTGTTGTTCCACCTGCTGCATCTAGCTGAGAGGCATGCACACTCTCAGTGTGCATCCACACGAAGTGTGCGGATAGTGATACGCTATTACATACATTTCTGTACATCAGAAAATTTTCTTAATAAAAAGTTGAAAAGTTTTCAGTTTTTTTTTAATGTTTTCCCTGGACATTAATTTATTCAACCTCAATTAATCCCCTCCAGCTTTACTCCTTCAGATTGTCCTTTACCATCACTTTACCTCCTTCCAGTTTCACCTCCCTTCTCTGTAACCCACAGGCCTTCTCCCCAGTGTTTTTTTTCCTCCTCTGCACCTGTGCTTACAGGGCACTCTCCCAGCAGTGCTCCTCCCGATGGCCTTCTCTTACCTACACTCGACCTGTTTAAGGCCCATCCTGAATGTTCTTCTCCACCCATTCCCTGTATTCAGCACCCAAAGTCTGAACCATCATCACCTTAACTCCTGTCTCACGGGTGGGGTGCACATGGAACAGCTCACTCAGCAAAAATAATGGCCACTCCAGGGTTCTCGCTCAGCTATGGGAAACCAGGAATCAAGAGGAATTAGAGGTTGATCAATCATTTGTCGATGCCAGTGCAATGATGCCTCTAAAGGTAGACAAAAGAAGTCTTCCCTAAAAATATGCACCCACGCCATGCATCATCCCAACACACATTTGTCAAGCGTCTATCATATGCCAAGCACTCTTCCAGACACTTCAGGAATACTAATGAATACAAAAGATAATCTTTTTTTTTTTTTTTTTTGACAGGCAGAGTTAGACAGTGAGAGAGAGAGAGACAGAGAGAAAGGTCTTCCTTTTGCCGTTGGTTCACCCCCCAAGTGACCACTACAGTCGGCGCGTTGCAGCCGGCATACTGCACCGATCCAAAGCTAGGAGCCAGGTGCTTCTTCCTGGTCTCCCATTCAGGTGCAGGGCCCAAGGACATGGGCCATCCTCCACTGCACTCCCGGGCCACAGCAGAGAGCTGGACTGGAAGAGGAGCAACCGGGACAGAATCCGGCCCCCCAACCAGGACTAGAACCTGGTGTGCCGGTGCCGCAGGTAGAGGATTAGCCTAGTGAGCCGCGGCACCGGCCATACAACTGATAATCTTTTAGAGGACTCATTCTTATTTATTGATTTTCATTTTAGAAGGCAGGCGAAGAGTTCCCATCTGCTAGTTCACTTCTGATTAGCCCACAAAGCCAGGCACTCAGAACTCAATCTAGATCTCCTACGTGGGTGACAGGAACCCAAGAACTTGAGCCATCCCCTGTTGCCACCCAGGGTGCACATTAGCAGGAAGATGGAATCAGGTGCAGAGCTAGGACTTAAGCCCAGGGACTCGGCTACAGGATTTGGGCTTCCCAAGCTGTGTCTTCAGTGTTGTGCTAAGTGCTCACCCCAAAACATATTTTAATAGGGAGAGGGTGGGGGACATTAAGGAAACAGCAAACACAACTCACATATGAAAACAATCAGTGTATTCTACAGTGAACTAAAGACGATAAGCCTGTAGGAAGAAGACATAACTGGAAAGGTTAAAGAGGTTTGAGTGGGCAAGGTGGGGAATGGTTCACGGGTGGGGATGGCAGTTTTTAAACAGGACGGCCAGGGAGGGGTCCCCAAGAAGGTGACATGTAAAGAAAGACTTGACAAATGAGAGGGCGTTGGCCGTGCAGCCATCTGGGGGAACGGCATTCCAGGCAACCAGGCAGAGAGAACCCAAGCGAGAACAAGCCCAGGGAGTGCTTCCTGTCCCCTCTCATCTCTCAGTGTGAACACTCCGTACCTCCCAGCAAGGAACAGCGACTTTGCTCACTTCCTTCCTTCCCCTGCTTCAATGGCTCTGGCTTTTCAACAGCGACACTGTCTTCAGCGCTGCGGGTGATAAGTGTCCAGGAAATATGAGTGAAGTGGGGAAGCAAAGAGGCCACCCCCTGCTTTGGGGGCTCCCCAGCATCTACCACAGCGTGGATCTCAAGCAAGACTCTCAAGAGAATACACGTTAACTAACTGCTGACCTCCTACATGAACAAAGTCTTCAATATCATGTTCAAGCCCCTTTCTTCGGTTGATTTCACATTGTGTCTTTTGGAGAATTGAAAACAGAACTTAATGCATTATAGGGTAGTGAAAGAATGATCTCACTCCTGTAAGCATTTCGGGGATGAACCCAGGGATGGAAGATCTCTGTCTGTTATTGTGTGTGTGTATCTCTCTCTCTCTCTCTGCCTTTTAAATAAAATAAAGTTAAGTAAAATTAAAATTAAACAATACTATCCCATGCCAAACCTCTGATGGGAACTAGCCAAGTCAGTGTGTGGGAGGAAGAAGGGAGGCACAAGGCAGAGGGGACAGAAGGGGAACCTGCCAGGCCCTTGAGAAGCAACAGTGCCATCAGCCTGCAGAAGTTCGGCTGGAGTTAGCTCAGTGTTCAGGAGGGCCTTGCACCAAGGACCCTCACACGGTGTCTCCGGGAACTGAAGACAATCAGCACACCCAAGAACTACAATGTGTACGTCTTAAAGAAATACGGGCTAGCACTCATGTTAGCACCATATGGAAGTCCTTATGCAAAGTGGGAGACGGATTAAGTGAAGCAACAAAAATTAGAATTTCACTGGGTCGGCGCTGTGGCGTAGGGGGTTAAGCTGCCGCCTGCAGTGCCAGTATCCCATATGGGCGCTCGTTCTAGTCCCAGCTGCTCCACTTCTGATCCAGCTCTCTGCTATGGCCTGGGAAAGCAGTAGAAGATGGTCCAAGCCCTTGGGCCCCTGCACCCATGTGGGAAACCCAGAAGAAGCTCCTGGCCCCTGGTTTCGGATCGGCAGAGCTCTGGCCATTGCGGCCATCTGGGGAGTGAACCAGCGGATGGAAGACCTCTCTCTCTTGCTCTCTGCCTCTCCTTCTCTCTGTGTATAACTCTGACTTTCAAATAAATAAATTGAAAAAAAAAAAAAGAATTTCATCTGCCCTGATTCTTAGTCATTTGCTATCATCCAGCAATCCAGCAACACACACACACACACACACACACACACACTTTGAAAACCCCAAGCTGGATTACCCAGCCAGAAACACCTAGGCACCTGAATCAGATTGACTTCTTTCTAAGCTGTGGTTGAGATATAATCATTATTCTAACCGGAGAGGGAACTCACCTTTTTCTTCAGGGTTTACATTTCTTGACACACATTCGAGCAGGCAGCTTGTTTATTTCCCTGCCTTCTCCTGACGTTTCTGTTTTCTTCTGCAGGATGCGATGCCTTCAGGGTAATGCCAGCCGCAAGCACGGGGATCCAGCCACTCACCGCCTTCACTCCGTGTGCGACTCCACCTCGAGGAACAGGAAGCTTGGACCTTGAAGAGTAAGTTCACAAGGAAACTTCTATTTACAGCTGTGGCAAGTATAGGAAGGAAGTTTTTTTTAAGCATTTATTTATTTGAAAGGCAGAGTGACAGAGAGAGAGAAAGAGATGAAGAGAGACAGAGAGAGAGAGAAAGAGATGAAGAGAGAGAGAGAGAGAGAGTCTTCCATCTGCTGGTTTACCCCCCAAATGGCCACAACAGCCAGGTCTGAGCCAAGAATTCCATCCAGTTCTCCCATGTGGGTGCAGGGGCCCAAGCACCTGGGCCATCTTCCACTGCCTTCCCAGGTGCATTAGCAGGAAGCTGGATCAGCAGTGGAGCAGCCAGGACTCCAGCCAGCCCTCTGATACAGGATACCGATGTTACAAGCAGCAGCTTAACCCGCTGTGCCACAGCACCGGCCCCCAGGAAAGATGTTTTAAAGGGACTACATGGGGCAGTCATGGGGTCAGGTTTGCTTTAGGAAGAGGTGGTTAAGCTGCGCCTTTAGTGAGGACATGAAGGAAGTGTAGCAGGTTCCCCTGGAGGCAAGGGGTTTAATGCTTACAAGGAACTAAAGGCCAGGATTTCCAGGGGAAATGAGAGTGGTGGGGGATTCTACCAATCAGGGCCCTGTAGAGCAAAAGAACCAGTATTACAGAGAAACGGAGAGTCATGCTAATGAATTGGCCCACGTGTTTATGGAGGCTGACAAAATTCAAGGTCTACTAGACAGGTGAGAGAGGGGAAGACCCGGGAGAGCCAGTGGTTTAGGTCCCATCGGAGTCCACAGACCTGAGAACCAAGTGGTGTGGTTCCAATCTGAGAAGTAGAAGCCAGGGTCGAAACCCAGGGAGAAGGAGCACTTCATTCAGTTCAGTTAGAAGGCAAGAGCAAAAGCTGAAGGCACTCAGGTCGGAAGAATCCCCTCCTATTTGGACCCACCTGCTATTGTGTCTGTTCAGACCTTCAGCTGGATGCACGAGGCCCACCCCCATGAGAAAGGGCAAACTACTGTGTGAAGTCCATGCATTTCTTTCTTTTTTTTATTTTTTATTTATTTTTTTGACAGGCAGAGTGGACAGTGAGAGAGAGAGACAGAGAGAAAGGTCTTCCTTTGCCGTTGGTTCACCCTCCAACAGCCGCTGCGGCCAGCGCACTGCAGCCGGCGCACCATGCTGATCCGATGGCAGGAGCCAGGTACTTATCCTGGTCTCCCATGGGGTACAGGGCCCAAGCACTTGGGCCATCCTCCACTGCACTCCCTGGCCACAGCAGAGAGCTGGACTGGAAGAGGGGCAACCGGGACAGAATCCGGCGCCCCGACCGGGACTAGAACCTGGTGTACCGGCGCCGCAAGGTGGAGGATTAGCCTAGTGAGCCACGGGGCTGGCCCCATGCATTTCAATGTTATTCTCATGCAAACTCACTCTTGCAGAAATACCCAGATTTGATCAACTGGTCACCTTGTGGCCCAGTCAGGTTGGCACATGAGATCAATCATCACACATGTGGAAAGGAACAAGGTTGGAAAGTCCAAGGCGAGACAGATGGATAAGGACCTTGTAAGGAATGCTCAGAGTTTTGATCTTTTATCTAAGAGCAAGCAATGAGTAACCACCGAGGGACATCCAGAAAGGAAAGAAATAGCCTGATTAGGATTGGGGAAAAGATTGCTTTGATTCCTCTGCAGAGGAGAGGTAGGCAATGGCAAATTCAAGGAGCGCTTCGTGGAAGAAATGACATTTTACTTGGGTGTTGAGGACTGAGCACATCTAGTCATTTGGAGAGGAATAAAGGGCTTTCCAAATGAAAGGAATGACATTAACAAGGGAATAAAGGTGGAAGCCAAGGCTTTTCAGCAACTTAATCATCTCGACTCCATAATAGGAAATGTGAAGAAGGGGAGAAAGAAGATAGAAAAGGTGCATGTGGGACCAGCGCTGTGGTGCAGTGGGTTAAAGCCCTGGCCTGAAGCACCAGCATCCCATATGGGTGCCGGTTCTAGTCCCGGCTGCTCCACTTCCGATCCAGCTCTCTGCTATGGCCTGGGAAAGAACTAGAAGATGTACCAAGTCCTTGGGCCATTGCACCAACATGGGAGACCTAGAGGGAGCTCCTGCCTCCTGGCTTTGGATTGGCGCAGCTCCAGCTGTTGCGGCCAATTGGGGAGTGAACCATCAGAAGGAAGACCTCTCTCTGTCTCTACCTCTCTGTAACTCTGTAACTCTGTCTTTCAAATAAGTAAAATAAATCTTAAAGAAGAAGAGGGGTGCATGCATAGCAAGGTGCTGGAGGGGTAAATTCCAAAGATTTGAGGAACAGAGTAAGGAACCCACAGTTGGTTTATAGTGAATGAGAGGACTTGGGTGTGGGAATGACACATCAAATGCTTTAGAAAGGTGACGGTGGATTGGCACCTAGAGGCAACACTGATGGAGCAGAGAGTACTGGGAAGAAACCCCTAAGGATCAAAAGGGAAAGAGGTGGTACACGCTCAGAGGACATGTATCCATCTGATTTTTTTGGTTGTTGTCACTAAAATGAAATGCTTGATGCAGGCTACTTGATAAAGAAGAGATTTATTTGGCCTCACAGTTTTGCAGGTTGGGGGTCCAAACAGCACAACAGAGCCTCTTTAAAGGACCCCACATCTCTGGCTGCATCATGTCACAGCAGGTGGCCTTATTAGGTGGCAGAGTCCCAGGGTGGCACACAGGGAGGGATGGGAAGAAGGCTAGGAAGAGGAAGAAAAGGGAAGAGAAAAAATTTCAAGTTAGATATGTTGAACTGGAGGTGTTTATTGTACATAGCCAGGTGAGATGTCCAAGGTTTGGAAAGGAATTACAGGTCTTGGAGTGGGTGCCGTGGCACAGAGGGTTAAGTTGCTTCTTGGGACACCCACATCCCATCTCAGAGTGCCTGGTTCACGTCTGGGCTTCTCCATGCTTCTGAGCCAGCTTCCTGCTAATGTAGAGCCTGGGAGCCAGCAGGTGATGGCTCAAGTACTTGGGTCCCAACTCCCCATGTGGGAGACCCAAATAGAATTCCTGACTCCTGGCTTCAGCCTGGCCCAGCTCCGGCTAATGTGAGCATTTGGGAAGTGAACCAGCAGATGGAAGATCTCTCTCTTTCTCTCTCTCTCTCTGTTATTTTGCATGTCAAATAAATAAACAAATCTTTAATTTAACAAAAAATTCTGGGTCCAGATTCAGGCAAAAAGGTAGGATTGGCAATGCAGATTCGGGAGTTGTGATTAATGTTCTTGGTCTTTCAGATTTCAAAATTAAGTAAAACTTCTTGAAAGAAGCTCTTTTGCTTGTTAAACCATCTACTGTCCTCCCTACTTCACAGAGGCTCAAAGTCCTAACTCCAAAACAGCACAAAAGCCATCATGTCCAATAAAGAGGGCTCTGTGAAATCATACCATTTAGCCTTATGAAAAGCTCTCTCCAGCCCCCTCAGCTTCCTCATTTTGCTGAAAACCTGTGCAAGCTGTGCACTGATCATTTGCTTGGCATGGGGCTAAAACAAGGTGCCCAAGGGTGCCCAACACTGAGCTCCGATCAAGCCTGGGAACAGAGTTTACGGAGCACAGGAGAGACACGAAAATGGAAGAAAACAAAAACTTAGGAAGTCACCCTTTAGCAAAGGAGATGGTGGAGAGGCAGAAGCAATAAGGGGAAAATCCATGGAAAATGAGACCACTGGAAAACAGAAATAAGCAGGATCCCTTCCACCTGTCAGCTGCAATGTGACAGAAACTGTAACTCGCATCCCTGTCATGGCAGAGAAAGAATTTGATCAGGGTGGCAAAGCAGAAGCCACGTGACCCTTGTCACCAGATTCACGCAACAGTCACTAAGCGGGATTGGTGAACTCGGGCAGCCTGCCGCCAGGTCTTATGCAACACACAGGCTAAGAATGCATTTTTTTAAACATTTTTCAAGAACTTCAAAAGTGATCCAAAGAACACGATGTCATGACTTGTGAACATTATTTGAAATTCAAATGTCAGTGTCCATAAATAGTTGAGCTGCCCCACAGTCACCCTGGGTCATTTACATGTGGTTTGTGGCTTCTCTCCTGTTATGCCACAAAGTTTGAGTGGCTGGGAAAGAGACTACGTGGTCCCAAAGTCTAAAATGCTATCTGGCCCTTTGCAGTCAAAGTTAGCTGACCCTGGAACCGTGCACTCAAGGGAGCGGGGAGGGCACGCTGGACGCCTAGCAGAGGAAGAGGCAGGTGGAGGTGGAAAGGGCTGGCCCTTCCCACCTGCATCCGGGACTGAGCTGGGTGACTCAGCTGGTCTCTCTGCAAAGAGGCAGCCAAGTGCCACGTGGTACACAGGGAAATGACGAACAGACAGGGGGCAGGCAGGTCAGAACATTATGTTGGGGGCAGTTTCAAAAGTTCATGGAGCACCAGATTAAAAGATAAGTTTGTTTTGGTGCAAAAAAAAAAAAAAAAAAAAGGAAATTTTGAAATGCATGCATGGCTTTTTTATATGCATTGTTTTTAAGACACATTTTCAATGAACTTTTGTGAAGATCCTTCAAATGCATGAATTGAAAAAAATGTTTGCACCGAAGGAAACTTGACTTTTAATTCCATTTCCCATCAACTTTTAAAACTACCCCTCCCTTAGATCATATTCGGATTTTAGTTTGTTTTTTGTGTTTCTGCTGGCTGGGGACACAGTGACTTTTCACAAGATGCTGGCTCATCCTTTTGCTCCTGGAATGGCAAATCCGAGGAGCAAATGGCGCCATCCACAGGCTGCAAGGAAGAGAATCCTACCCGAGGTGCCCGAGAAACAAGTAACTTCAAAACCACATCACACAGTCTGGACCTGTGGCAGGACAGATGGCGCGCCGAAGCGTTTGATGCCATCAGCGGAACGAAGGGAGGAAATGCTTTCAAATGAGATGCCGTGATTTCCCCGGCTCTTCCTGAAATGAACCTTAGCTGTCAGCAGCCTCTTTCAGCGGGATGGATGGGATTCAGTAGGCAGCCGTGTGGCAGGGCCGGGTGGCTCCATTACAGAAAGTGTGGAGAGGCAGTGTGGGATGAACAGGGGACCTCTGGGGGGTTAGCTGGGTGAAAAATCAGCCTCTCGGTGGCCGGGGTTGTGGTGCAGCTGGTTAAGCCACCGCCTGTGACACCTGCATCCCATATGGGTGCTGGTTCGAATCCTGACTGCTCCCTCTCTGGCCTCCTCTCCATCCTGTTCTCTTCTGTCAATCTTCCGGCAGCACCAGCACATCACAGTCTCTGCACACATTCATTGTCTCCCACTTCAGAGTTTTCAGGTCCTGGGGCCAGTGAAGTTCACGGCCACTCCCCAGCTTCTGAGATCACCATTTTTTTTTTTAAGATTTATTTATTTATTTGAAAGTCAGAGTTACAACAGAGAGAGGAGAGGCAGAGAGAGAGAGAGGTCTTCCATCTGATGGTTCCCTCCCCAGTTGGCAGCAACGGCCGGAGCTGTGCTGATCCAAAGCCAGGAGCAAGGAGCTTCTTCTGGGTCTCCCACATGGGTGCAGGGGCTCAAGGACTTGGGCCATCTTCCACTGTTTTCCTAGGCCATAGCAGAGAGCTGGATTAGAAGTGAAGCAGCCGGGTCTCGAACCGGCGCCCATATGGGATGTCAGTGCTTCAGGCCAGGGCATTAACCCGCTGCCCCACAGCACCAGCCCCATCAGATCACCATCTTGGATATGTAGCCTACATCCAACCTGCTGCTTCTTTCCAGGATCAGGGGTTGGGTAGGGGGGGAACTGTCACTACTGGAGTTCTGAAAATGGCACCCCTCTTCTCTGTCCAAGTTCTGAACCCACTGAGCAATGGGGCAAAATCGATCCCAGGGAATGAGGCATGGGCTATGTGCATACAAGTGTCTTCCTAACACCACAACTGCATTCAGAGAAGCCTGCCCATCCCATCACAGGCTGTGCCGTGTCCGGGCAGGCTCCCCCTGTGGGTGGGTGAGGGCTCCACGTGGTTTTTCTGGCACCCGCAGCTTCCCTGCCGTCACTGGCCCCGTTGCCCTGGAATTATCTCTTGATATGCCTGCCTTCCGAAGCTTCCAACGAGCAAACATCAGGTAGAACATAGAGTGGAGGGAAGAAAAATGGTGCTGGGGGACTTTGAGGTGCTTTTAATTACCACCTCCCACGGGTGCAGGGATAATGCACGCTGGGAGTAGAATACCCCAGCCGGGGTGGGATTGAAACACATGAGGTCCCGTGCAGAGGATCCGGCGGGGTGGGCCACCCAGGCCAGCTCAGTTCCCGAGGGCTGTCTCGCTGGCCTCAACAAGAGGAAATGCAATCAAAAGAAGTCCGCTCTGTCCTCCTCGCTAAAAAGGCACAGGGCTTTGTGTGACTTTTTTTTTTTTAACATTCCAAAAATGGAAAAAGTATCTGTCAAACATAGCCCGCCTTTGACTTCGGGGTTAAATGGTTCAATCCATGTCGCAATAGCTTTGACTTCCTGGTGACAGCGCATGACCTCAGACGTTAAAATAGCCTCATTTTAAAACCCATGTGGCCACTCTGGAAGTCTCTCTCTTCCTAGGAATTTTAAGCAACCCACATGTAATATGAATGCGGTGCTAATCTCCATGCAGGCATTTCTGAGCAAGGAGTGTGATCGCTCTTGGTAATCCACAGTCTGTGTAACTCTGTATTTGCTCGTGGTAACATTTCCGTTCTTTGCAAAGGGTAATATGTGAGCCTGAGCTGTTGCACAGAGCAAGGAAGAATGTGCCTGCATGTAGGACAGGCAGGCCTTGGTGGAAGTCTACCCCGATGGGATTGAGGACTGCAGGAGATACAGTTATTGATATGTAAGTCACAACCCAGATGGCACAAGCATAGCCCTGCTCTGACCCCTCAATCTTGGGCACCCCCTGAGCCAGCGCACTAAGCAGGGAGATGGTCATGTTCGTGTTATGGAGAAGTCTAGAGACACCAATACAGCTAGGGATAGGCATGGAGACATTCACAAGGCTCTGCATTGCTACATTTGTATGATAAATTTAGAAAGAAACACCAACGTGGCATAGTGGTGGTGCAGGTCTGGCATCCCATATGGGCACCAGTTCAAATCCCGGCTGCTCCACTTCCGATCCAGCTCTCTGCTGTAGCCTGGGAAAGTAGTGGAGGATGGCCCAAGTCCTTGGGCCCCTGCACCCGCTTGGGAGACCCAGAGGAAGCTCCTGGCTCCTGGCTTCAGATCGGCACAGCTCCAGCCATTGCAGCCATCTGGGGAGTGAACCAGTGAATGGAAGACCTCTCTTTCCCTGCCTCTGCCTCTCTGTAACTCTGCCTTTCAAACAAAAAGTAAATATTAAAAAATGAGGCTGTGAACAGAAGTGGTTGTGTTTGCTCTGGGCTGGAAACAGAAGGGCAGCTCAGCCTTTCTCACTGTACCAGCAGCATAGACAAGCACCCCTAAGCATAATTCCCCTTCGCCAGTAGGCCTGGGGGAGGAAACCCATGGCTTCCCTCTGCAGCTGGGGTGACTGCCAGGCCCGGCGTTCCTGGGACTGCCCCTGAATATCTTGGTCTTGCTTCTAATGAGCTCGATTTCTTATGTGAGTGGCAGTCCAATTAACATGAAAGTGGCCAAAGAAGAAGAACAGAAGGAAAAGACAGGAAAACCATGCACAGGATACAAGGCAAGAAGGCATTTGTGTGACATGCATGCCTTTCTCTAAAAGATGCCAATGCGGAATCTCCATCTATAATGCTTGAATCGTCAAGAATAAAGCCAATTATTTCACTTTAACCCCTACCCCCACCAGTGCATCAGAAGGTTCCTTTTGGTTGCTTCCCGAGTGAATTTTAAGTATGACTAAACAGTCGGAAATCTGATCTACATACAAGCTTCGTTCAGATCCTCTCCTTGGTGATGTAAAGCAAGCTTTTCTTGGAGTCTGAAACTAGCTGCCTACGCTTGGAAAACACCAAATGCTTCTGTGATTCCAGATAATAATAAGTGCTCATTTGGCATGAAAGAACATGAAATATAAACACCAGCTCATCAAAGCACTTCCAGCGTCTCAAAAAGGAAAGAAAACAATGGAGCTCTGGAGCCAAACATGCTAACTAAACTAACTCACAGGAGGAGGCACGGGCCTTGGGCAGCCTCTCCAGGGCCGGAAGCCAGTACAGGTTGTGTTGTTTCTGGCTGCTTCCTTTTTTGTAACTGAATACGTTGAAGAAGTGGGAGTTAGGGTCTCCTCGGTCCACCATTCCATTGGTTTCACTTTTTAAAAATGTCTTTATTTATTGTCTTTTGATGTATTTTAAAGGCAGAAAGACAGACAGATAGACAGACGGACAGAGATTTTCCATCCACTGCTTCACTCCCCAAATGCCCGCAACAGGCAGGGCTGGGCCAGACCAAAGTCAAGTGCATAGAATGCAATCAGCTCTCCCAGGTGGGTGGCAGGGACCCAAGTACTTGAGCCATCATCTGTTGCATCCCAGGGTGCACATTAGCAGGAAGTTGGCTTTGGAAGCAGAGCCAGGACTCAATCCCAGGCCCTCTGATGGGAGGTTCAGGTGTCACTCCCAAACGGTATCTTACATGCTGTGCCAAATACTCGTCCCTGTCCTATTAAAAAAAAAAAAAACACCTTATTAATGTATGATTTGCATGTAGAAAGCTATTCATATTCTATGTCTATATGTCAATGACTTTGGGGATAAGTATATACCCCTGAAATCATAACCACCATCAAGACCATAAATATATCCATAATCCCTTAAACATTCTTCCTGCTCCCTTTATTATTGTGTCTGGTGCATTGGAAACACTGAAGATCTACCCTCTTGGCCCATTTTAGGTAATGCAGTAGTGTGGGGAGCAATTCGGACTATACTGTTACTGGAATTAAGACTTATTCTATGCATCTGCTCTCCCACAATATGGCGCTGGGAGAGAGGAAAGAGGCTTCTACACAGCTGCCTCCAGTTCAGCCAATGGACTGTAGGACTTGCTCCTGATTGGAGAGCAGCGTGCTCGGCGTGTGGGCAGCCGAGTTAGGATTGGCGGAGGAGGACTATAAAGGAGGAGAGAGACGGCATGCACCAGGAACATCTAAGGGGAACATCTAAGGGAACACCTGTGCAGCCCCCGAGAGAGCCGGCCGGTGGTGTGCCGCTCCCCTGCGGAAGTGGGGAATGTGGCCAGGGGGAACTGCCCTTCCACGGAGGTGGAAGGGATAGTAGCCAACCCGGGAAGAACCAGCAGCAAACCCGGGGAGGGCCGAGCAGACGAAAGAACAGCGCAGGGTCCTGTGTCGTTCCTCCACGAAGAGGGGGAGCGACATAATGGTGCCGTGACTCGGATATGAAGCCTAGGCAGGGCTTAGTGTCGTTCCTCCATGAAGAGGGGGAGCGACACAGTAGTATTCTCTAAGCATCATGCCATAAGGTAAATATTCAGAACTAGTTCGTCTTTCATAAGTGAGCTTTTTTTATTTATTTTTTTTGACAGGCAGAGTGGAGAGTGAGAGAGAAAGGTCTTCCTTTGCCATTGGTTCACCCTCCAATGGCCGGCCCAGCCGGCGCGCTGCGGCCAGCGCACCGCGCTGATCTGATGGCAGGAGCCAGGTGCTTTTCCTGGTCTCCCATGGGGTGCAGGGCACAAGGACTTGGACCATCCTCCACTGCACTCCCTGGCCACAGCAGAGAGCTGGACTGGAAGAGGGGCAACCGGGACAGAATCCGGCGCCCCGACCAGGACTAGAACCCGGTGTGCCGGCGCCGCAAGGAGGAGGATTAGCCTATTGAGCCACGGTGCCGGCCCTTCATAAGTGAACTTTCGTCCCATTTGCCCACCGCCTCACCATGTTCCCTGGTGACTACTGTTCTAGTCTCAGCCTCTGCATCTGACTGTTGCCGATTCCCCAGAGAGGTGAGGTCTCATTTTGACCTTATGTATTTAAAGTAAGGGTTAGGCTTGGTGTGGGCCCAGGTGGAGGAGCATAGACTCCTCATGGACCCCTGTTCTAGGTCAATCTTTCCTATATTGAACCCAAAGTTGGACCCACCCAGGCCCAGCTGTAAAGTAGATAAACTGGTCTCCAGCTTGTGCAGCCTGCCCTCCCTGGTCTCTGCCTCCAGCCCTTCCCTCCCCCCTGCAGGCTCCTGCCCAGGCCTGGGTTCACCCAGAGCTTTGGTTTCGGAGGAGGATGTGGTTGTCGGTCACTGAGGCATCAGCGACTGGCTGAGGAGAGCTACGCGGACCCCTCTCTGACAGCTTCTGCATCCACACAGGTTGACAGAGTCCTGGGAACAGGACCGTGCTCTAGCTGGAACTGCAGATGTCAGAGGAAGAGGAGAGGGGGGTGCGCAGCCGTGCCATGGAAGCCCTGGAGCTTGCATGAACCACACAAGCCCAGCCGGGCACGGTGGGGTACACACCAGCTGTTCAGGAGAAACCACTGCTCCATGTCACAGGCCCACCATGTAGCCAGGGGACCAGTGACCTCAAATGCTGCTGGCTCTTCTGATACAGCCTCAGTCCTGCTCGAACTTGGGGGACAAGGAGCTCTGACTCCCAGGAGACACTGGCTGCCTTCCCAGGGGAATCCATCAGAAGCAACTCTCTGGGAACAGAAAGTGCCATCAGCAGCAGTCACATTAGGCCGACGGCTCTTTAAACGGGCTCCATCTCATCACATAAAAGGATGACCTCACCACCATCCTTGCCCAGGGAACCAGTTCCACCTGCCCGCTGCCCACGGCCTGCTGGCGCTAGGCTCGGTTGGCAGGCTCAGGAAGAGCCTAGGGTGAAATATCGACCTTCGCAGCCACATCAAGGCCTTGGAAACCTTTCCTCTCAGATGAGGAAATGGTAGGGAAAGAACACGGTCTTTATTCTTTGAGACATAGGTGAGTTGTGACTCCAAATTGGTATGATCTGCTTTTCCGTATCTTCCTTTAGCATGGCTCATGAACTTGTTCCCAAAGTCCCGGGTGCCACCAGCGAGTGGAGCCTGAGCCACACCGTGAGGCTGGCCCCACCTTAAGGCAAGCAGCCTGGCCTTTTGTCACAAGGAAGTCGTGGGGTGCAGATTGCCCAGGCAGTGGGGAGGATGCAAGGCCTCAGGGACATGGGGACACCCTCATGTCCAAGGTTGCCATCCCGGCCAGAGAGCCCCAAGCAGGAGGCAATTTCCTCTGAAGCTCCCAGCTTCAGTTTGTACAACTTCTTAAAAATCATCATTTCAGGCCAGCGCCACAGCTCAATAGGCTAATCCTCCACCTGCAGCACCAGCACACCGGGTTCTAGTCCCAGTCGGGGCGCCGGATTCTTTCCCGGTTGCCCCTCTTCCAGGCCAGCTCTCTGCTGTGGCCCGGGAAGGCAGTGGAGGATGGCCCAAGTGCCTGGGCCCTGTACCCGCATGGGAGACCAGGAGGAAGCACCTGGCTCCTGGCTTCGGATCAGCGTGGTGCGCCAGCCACAGCACTCCAGCCGCAGTGGCCATTGGGGGCTGAACCAACGGAAAAGGAAGACCTTTCTCTCTCTTTCTCTCTGTCTCACTGTCCACTCTGCCTGTCAAAAAAAAATCATCATTTCAATATTCCACACCTTCTAAAACATGGCCAAGCACAGCTGTCCTGTCCTGATCTGGGGCCTTGCACTGTCCAAGGAAGGCTTACTGGGGGCCCCGGGGTCTATCCCAGCCTCCCTGGGACCCAGCCCCCTGGGTTGCACTTTCACATATTTCCGAAGGAGGACAGAATCAGGGACAGCCGAGACCAGTGCCGCTGTACCCTTGGAACAGAAGCAGAAGAGGATATCAAGAAGTAGAGTGGGGGGCACTGTGTAGCAAACTTACCCATGTCTGCCAGAAATAGGAAGAACTCTGGCCCTGACTGGTAAGAAGCATTGGAGGTGCCACGTGGCTCTGCACGTATGGCACGTTGTGTTCAGGGCTTATACTCCAGTGGCGGGGGCAGGCAGGGACACAGCAGCGCTGCATTCTGCCACCCCCTCTCTGGTTTAAACAAACGTAAGTAGCAGGATTCCTGCACTGGAATAAGACTTTGTTTGAGAGGTGCTGGCAGGCACAGAGACTGCTGCGGAATCTCTCTTCCCACGCAGCTCCCAGACTCACACACACACACACACACACACACACACACACACAGGCGCGGGAGCAGCTCCAGCCCTGCCTGGCCAGGAGGAGGGACTCCGCTCGGCATGTACGTGTGATCACCTCGCTGTTACTCTCACCATTGATCACTGGGATGAACAGGAAATCCATACATCCTTTCCATGGAACTCGCCTCTCTCCTCCTCATCCCAAGAGGTCCACACCATCAAAGCAGAGAAAACCCTGCGCTGAGAAGAACCTTCCCTTCCGGCTGCCACGCCCACTTGCTGCAGGAAACCCGGTCCTCCTGCACCCACCCACCCCCACCCCCCCACCCCGGCCAAGGCCCTGCGCAGGTGACATGGGTTCCTGGAGGTGGGCGGTGGCCACGCCCTCCTTACTACATCCAGCCTGCGGGCCACCCAGGTGTGCCTTCTCTGGTGTGTTAGGTTCCTACATCCTTCGAGAATAAACCAACACAAAGCAGGTGGCTGAAAACAAGAGATTCGTTCTCTCATGGTCTGCGAGGTCAGAAGTGCAGGCAAAATCAGGGTCTGGGTAGGGGTCAGAGGGAAAGTCTGGTCCTGGCCTCTCTCCCAGGTTTGTTGGCTGGGAGCTGTGTGATTCCTATCTCCGCCTTGCTTTGTCACATGAGCTTCTCTGTCACTCTCCTCTTCTGTGTCTTATAAGGACATCCTGAGATCCTTAACTTAATTACATCTGCAGAGACATGTTTTCTTTTTCTTAAAAGATGTATTTATTTGAAAGGCAGAGAGAGAGAGAGAGAGAGAGAGAGAGAGAGATCTTCCATCTGCTGATTCACTCTCCAAATAGCTGCAATGGTCAGAGCTGAGCCAATCCAAAACCAGGAGCCAGGAGCTTCTTCCAGGTCTCCCACGTAGGTGCAGGGACCCAAGTACTTGGGTCATCTTCCACTGCTTTCCCAGGCCATAGCAGAGAGCTGGATCAGAAGTGGAGCAACCAGGACTTAAACTGGCACCTATATGGGATACCGGCACCATAGGCAGTGGCTTTACCCACTATACCACAGCACTGGCCCCAAGACACATTTTCCAAATAAGGTAATAGCCACAGGTTCTGGGAGATATATGCAGGGACTTTGAATAGTTCAAGGGAAAAGGAATTAAAAGATAAACTTATTGGGTGCCATATTTTGAAATCCATGCATGTGAGGGATCTTTAAAAAGT
Source organism: Oryctolagus cuniculus (assembly GCF_051225735.1). Taxonomy (NCBI): domain Eukaryota; kingdom Metazoa; phylum Chordata; class Mammalia; order Lagomorpha; family Leporidae; genus Oryctolagus; species Oryctolagus cuniculus. The sequence continues at coordinate 71,758,445 of NC_142879.1, read as the reverse complement.
TCATGAAAAATAATAAATAAAAAATTTTAAAAAGGGTGTGGGTGCAGGCCAGCGCTGCGGCTCAATAGACTAATCCTCCGCCTGCGGCGCCGGCACACCGGGTTCTAGTCTTGGTCAGGGCGCCGGATTCTGTCCCGGTTGCCCCTCTTCAAGGCCAGCTCTCTGCTGTGTCCTGGGAGTGCAGTGGAGGATGGCCCAAGTCCTTGGGCCCTGCACCCACATGGGAGACCAGGAGAAGCACCTAGCTTCTGGCTTCTGGCTTCTGGCTTCTGGCTTCGGATCAGCGCGATGCACCAGCCGCAGTGCGCCGGCTGCAGCAGCCATTGGAAGGGTGAACCAACGGTAAAGGAAGACCTTTCTCTCTATCTCTCTGTCTCTCACTGTCCACTCTGCCTGTCAAAAAAAAGGGGAGGGGGAGGGTGTGGATACAGCTGGTTAAGCTACCAATCGCCATGCCTACATCTGACATAGGCGTGCTGGTTTGAGTACTGGCTGCTCTGTTTCCTATCTGGTTTTATGCTAACGCATGGCTTGTGCCTCAAGGGCTTGGGCTCCTGTCATCCATGTGGGAGACTCTGATGGAATTCTGGGCTCCTGGCTTCTGTCTGGCCCGGCCCTGGCTGTTGTAGGCATTTGGGGAGTGAATCTGCCGGTGGAGGATACTTCTATCAGTCTCTCTCTCTTTGCCTTTTAAATAGATGAAAACCAAATAAACATTTTTAAAAGTTCATGAAAAGGGGCCAGTGCCGTGGCATTGCAGGTAAAGTCACTGCCTTACAGTGCCAGCATCCCATATGGGCACTGGTTCAGGTCCCGCCTGCTCCACTTCTGATCCAGCTCTCTGCTATGGCCTGGGAAAGCAGTGGGAGATGACCCAAGTCCTTGGGCCCCTGCACCCTCCTGGAATACTGGGAGGAAGCTCCAGGCTCCTGGCTCGGATCAGTGCAGCTTTGGCCATTGCGGCCATCTGGGGAGTGAACCAATGAATGGAAGTCCTCTCTCTCTGTCTCTCATTGCCTCTGCCTCTCTTAACTCTGCCTTTCAAATGAATAAATAAATCTTTTACAAAAAAAGTTCATGAAAAAATGCAAATGATGGAAAACTGCATGGATTTAAAAAAATTTTCAAACTAAAATAAAATTATCTTTTGATTCCATTTCCCACCAACTCTTGGATGTCCCCTTGTATGTTTGGGGGAGGGCACCACTCAACCCAGGAATCTCAGTGTGCTCAGACTGCCACAACAGCTTTGTAAAGGCCCCGTCCTGATTCAGTCACATTCAGGAACTGAGGGTTATGACTTGAACATATAAATGGGGAGAGGGGATGCTAATTCACCTCTTAGAGGCCTGGACCATGGGAATCAGGTGTCTGCATCCCAAACCTGAACCCTGGTCCTTCTTCCTGCCTGGGAGTGGGAGAGTTTTCTTTTTAAACCCTTGGAAATAGTCTAATCACACTCCCTTTCCTCTGCATGCTCCTAAGAAATGCTACCCCTCAGGGCCTCTAGAGGGCGCCACCACCAGGGGCTCAAAGTTGCCATCTTCCCTTCCTAGGGACCCCCTTTATCAGTGCATACACACCTGCTTTTGCTCCCGAGAGAGCTGCTATGGGTAGGATCTGCTCAGACGACCTCTTCTCTGCCCCAGTCCAAAGCAGCCTCCTTAACTCTCCGTCACATTGCCCTGTCTCCTTGCCATCGTGGGACTTAACATGTGCAGACGTTACACTTACTCAGTTTCTAAACTTGTGCTGTCAGCCACCCCCTTGCCAAATAGAACATCCATGAGAGTGAGAACTTGTGCTCACTGTACAGACGGTGCTCAGTAATTAGCTGCCGAATGAGCCCATGACTGCGTTAGTTTGCTAGGGCTGTTTTATGAAAATCGCACAGACGGGGTGACTGAAACAAGAGACATTTATTTTCTCACAGTTCTGGAGGCTGGAACCCAAGGTCAAGGTGTTGGCAAGGCTGGTTCTTTCTGAGGTCTTTTCCTTGCACTTGTAGATGGCCGTCTCCTCCCTGTGTCCTCACGTGGTCTTCCCGCTGTGTGTGCAAACGTTCCTATCTCCTCGTCACATAAAGACATCTGCCCTGTTGGTTCGGGCCCACCCCCATGACCTCATTTGGCCTTACTCACCTCCTCATGGCCCCATCTCAGAATACAATCGCACTTGGAGCCACTAGGGCTGTAGGCATCCCTGTATGCATTTGGCAGGACACAGTGCAACCCATAAGCATGAGTGAAGGCAGTTTTCAAGGACAGGCCTTACTGAAAAAGAGGAAAAAGTGCAAACCCATTTTCTGGTGAGTCCTTCTCCGGGGTCCACGTCCACCTCGAAGCAATGACCCAGTGGGCATTGGCAGGCCCAGTCCAGTACTCCATGAGCTCTTCTCATTAGCATGAGCGTCAACACACCCAGTCATCCCTACAGCTGTCTCCCCAACTGCTCAGTCGGGCCTTGCCTGGCTCCATGTACTGCTCTAAGGCTACAAACCTTGTTGCTGGACAGAGGGTTCTCTCTCAGTCTTCAACTCCCGTGACCTATCGTTAACCTGATGGGTTCTTTTTTTTTTGTTGTTTTTGTTTTTGTTTTTTTTTTTTTTTTTTGACAGGCAGAGTGGACAGTGAGAGAGAGAGACAGAGAGAAAGGTCTTCCTTTGCCGTTGGTTCACCCTCCAATGGCCGCCGCGGCCGGCGCGCTGCGGCCGGCGCACCGCGCTGATCCGATGGCAGGAGCCAGGAGCCAGGTGCTTTTCCTGGTCTCCCATGGGGTGCAGGGCCCAAGCACCTGGGCCATCCTCCACTGCACTCCCTGGCCACAGCAGAGGGCTGGCCTGGAAGAGGGGCAACCGGGACAGAATCCGGCGCCCCGACCGGGACTAGAACCCGGTGTGCCGGCGCCGCTAGGCGGAGGATTAGCCTAGTGAGCCGCGGCGCCGGCAACCTGATGGGTTCTTGACACTCTTCCTGCACTTGTGTTCCGGACCATCACATCAACTTTCTCTCTCTGCCTGATCCTTCATTCCTGACTGATCAACGAGGCTGTCGTAGCCTGTTCTGTCTCCCCCTCCCTCCCCGCCCCCATGCTTACAAGGGGGGAAGTTGTCACTCTGAGCTCCTCAGAATGTGTCTGCATTTGGGCAGCGGGTCTTCAAAAAGGTGATCAGGCTAAAATGAGGTCATTAGAAAGGGCCCTGACCCCAGCTGACAGTGTCCTCATAAATAGAGGAGCCCTGGATTACCCAGGACACATGTGCCAGGACACAGGAGGAAAGACTGTGTGAGGACACAGGGAGACGGAGGCCACCGCAAGCCAAGGGCAGAGGCTCAGAAGAAGCCGACTGTGCTGATACCTGAGCTTGCACTTGCAGCCTCCAGGGCTGTGAGAAAGTAACTGCTGTTTGAGCTCCCAGCTGTGGTGCGAATACAGAGGCCAGCACCATGACGGAGGATAAGCTGGTAACACCTGGGCCTGTTTCTTCAGATGCTGGTACGGGATGGGTAGGCAGAGCCCACCAACTCTGAAAGCCCAGGTTAGGTGGCTCAGTCTGTAGGGAAGTTCCAGACTGGCCCCCAAGGTTGCACCGTGAGAGTAGTTTTCTACTGTCATCACCAACAAGAGACAAAAGCTTGTGTTCCCTTCCTGACACTCTGACCCCATTTTGGGGGTTGGGGTTGTCTCCTTTTCTGTCAATCACATATAATCTGGTGTCTCACAGAGTACAACACCACAGGTTAATGCTTCCAACCAAAGAGGTCGTACAGGGCCACAGACCCTAACTCCAAGCTAGCTAGAGGCAGGCTGAATCTGTTGGATAAGGCCGAGGACTATGTGTTACATTCCAAGTGGATGCTGCTGTCCCGTCCTGGCCCCTGTGAACTGTACAGTGTAGCATCCTGGAAATAAGCCCTCTCCTTGGCTTCCACTACCACCATTTGTTTTTGTTTTGTTTTGTTTTTTATTTGACAGGTAGAGTTTATAGAGAATGAGAGAGGGCGACAGAGAAAGGTCTTCCTTCCATTGGTTCACCACCACAATGGCCGCTACAGCCGGAGCTATGCCAATCTGGAGCCAGGAGTTTCCTCCTGGTCTCCCATGCAGGTGCAGGGCCCAAGAACTTGGGCCATCCTCCACTGCCATCCCAGGCCACAGCAGAGAGCTGGACTGGAAGAGGAGCGACTGGGACTAGAACCTGGCATCTATATGGGATGTTAGTGCCGCAGGCGGAGGATTAACCTAGTGAGCCACGGCGCCGGCCCCTACCACCATTTTGATTCCCCTTTCCTTTGTTGGTCCCTCCTCTGGACCAGGCCCAGGGTCAAGCTGTCCATCTTCTTAGTTCAAAGAATTTCTAACATTTAGTGTGAGATGGTCCTTTCATTCCATCTTTGATCATCATTGGACAAATAAAGCCCTTGTGTGATCCGAGCAGTGACTCTCCTCCAGCACAGCTTCACGCCTTCTTGAACACCCGATTCCTCCCTTGGCATTTCCCGTGTTGTTACTCACTCTGCACAGCACTCCCGGGTCAAGTTCCCACTCAACGCCTGAAGCCCTTAGCTCCTTGGCCACCCCAATTCTTCTCCTGGACCACAGGAGCTCTGCAAAGCTCTCCATCTCTTATACCTCTCTCCTTCACCCATCACAAGCCATCAAGGTGGCAGAAACTCCCGCCCTCCAGGCTGGGGGCTGCCACACACCCCTGTGCCTGTAGCCAGACCTTCCACTTTGTGGCATTACTTTTGTTAAGCAATATTTGTGCTGAAGAATGGCACACGGCACTTCAGTTACGTATCAGCCTCTCCAGCCAGGCTGCACACAACCCCAGTGTGCTGCAGATTCAAGCGGCAGCATCTTCAGGTGGAAGAAGTTGCTAATTTCTTGTAGAGTTTGGCAATAACTTCCAACTCCAGTTCGCCATGTTGTCTTTTTTTGATTAGAAGAACCACTCACTGGACTGCAGTTAGGAGCAACCTAAGCACCCATCAATAGAGGAATGGAAAAATAAAACGTAGTCTAGGCATACAGCGGAATAGCATGCAACTGACAAAAGGCATGAACTAAGTCGACACATAGTAGCTTTTCTGAGGAAGGCAGAAGCCTAATGAAAACAGAAACAGCAACAAAAAGATGTGTTGCACAACACATTTTGGTAAAACTTTGAAAAGCACAAAACAATGAAAACTATCCAGCTACATAGTTTCAGGAAGGAGGAACACAGATTAGAAGCACAAGGACAGGTAGTATGGAGAAGGCGGAATGAAGGAGAAACAAAACGAAACACCACAAAACACCAGCTAATCATCAAAGCCCACCCTTACCACTACAGGGGTACCTGCGTGCATTCAGTCATTGATTGCCACTAGGAGGTGGGGACTATCATTTTCCTGGTTTACAAAGAAGGAAGCCAAGGTGCAAAATAAGTGACTTGCAAAAGGTAGCACGGTAGGAGGTGATGGCCCTGAGCTCTTTGGTAACCCTCACAGCATGAGATGGGTGGAGCGGGGAGTGTGACAGCAACACTTTTCAACTTGCAGATGGCAGTGGCTTCTCAGAAAGAAAGGAGTCATTAGTGACGATGGAACCCAGACTTTCACACCGCGCCTGAGATCTCACTTGCCAACTTGCTGCGAACGAACACGAAATTCAAAGGTGAGACTGTGGCTCCCCTGTGAGGATGAACAAACAGCCTCTGAAGACCTTTTTGCTGGAGTCTCTCCTTGTTCTCTTTAGCACCTTTGGGCTGCAGAAAGGAATGAAGTCCGATTTTGCCGTGGATGGGAGCAGAAGTTAATAATGGTAACCAATATCCATCCCGTTCTTTCTGCGCACCAGGCACCAGGTGGTGCGCCTTTTACAAACATTGCTTCATTCCATCCTTACAGCAGATGGACAAGAAAGCCTCTTGTCGCAAGGGTGGAAAATCTTAGTCTCAGAGAAGCCAAGGCTAATTAGAGCTGTGTCTCAGACTCCCACACCTCACCTGCCACACATCCACCGGCCAGCTCGAGAGGCAATGGGAGACGAAGCTGGCCAGGAAGGGCATCTTCACCTACTATTAACATCTTATCTTTGTATTTTGGTCTCAATCCGTATACCATACCCAACTTCCCCTATTTGCTCATCCAAACTCCCACCCCTCCCAGCCTCTGGTAATCACCATTCTTCGTTCATATTGAGGTGGTTTTTTTTTGGGGGGGGGCGGTATAAGGGAGTTTCACTTATTGCAGAACAGCAGGCATTTAAGCCTTGCAGTTAAGACACCTGCATCCCACATCAGAGTGCCTGGGTTCCATTCCCAGCGCTGGCCCCTGACTCCAGCTTCCTGCCAATGCACACCTCAGGAGGCAGTGCTGATGGCTTCAACTAGTCGCATTCCTGCAACCCACATGAGGAGGCCTGACTTGGGTTTGCAGCTCCCAGATTGAGCCTGGCCCAGCCCTGGCTATTGCAGCATTTGGGGAATGGCAACTCTGTTTCTCTGTCACTCAAGTCAAAACAAAACGAAACAAAGAAGTACTATTATGGGTAGATTCCTGTCCCCTTAAAATTCTTGTGATGAAGCCCTACTCCCCTAGTACACTCTGCCTTGGAGACAGGGTCTTTAAAGAGGTAATCAACTTCAAACATAGGTATCAGAGTTTGCAGTTCCCAATATCACTGTGTCTTATAAAAGAAATTTGAACACAGACAGCATAGAAGGAAGATGATGGAGACAGACAGCTGGAGAAGACTGGTGGCCACTCACAAGCTCAGAAGAGACAGGTTGGGGACCCATCCTCCCTGCCCAGCCCTGCTGACACCTTGGACTTGTGGCCGCCAGAACTGTGAGGCGACAAGTATCTTCTGCGGTCTGAGCTGCTCCAAACTGTGGTCCAGCAGCCCACGCTGGCGGATACACCTGCTCTACAGAGAAAAGGATCTTCAGCGCACAGACGAGGGTCTTCAAAAAGCTCACAGAAATGCACACCGTCTTTGCAAGTTCCTTTATCCATGAACATTCTGCAATGCCCTCGTGAGTCTGCCGGGGAGCTGGCGTGGACATCGCTGGGTCACCAGAGCCATAATGCAAAGACAGGAATGACAGAGCTCGCAGCCCAGTGAGCAGGAGATGGAGCTCTCTGAGCGAAGCAATCTGAGGACAGCAGAAAAACCAGCAAAGGTGGTGGGGGCGGGCTGGGGGGGGGACACTGTGTCTGTCTGTTCTCCAGAACACAGAGGAAGAAACGGGACAGAAGAATCTGGCCCGAGGACCAAAACAAGCAGGAGAGAGAGAGGCAGATGAAAAGTTCCAAAAAGGGTGGAGGTGGGGGTGGGGAGAAACCAGGATCCCAAGATATAGTTCTGTTTTACTGTTTGTTCTGAACTTTTGGGCTGGCATTGTAGGGGCTCTCTCCTGCACCTGCCAGACTCTTGGTGGGCACTGGACCCACTGTGTTACTTCGCAAAATAAATGCCTCTGAAGCCCTGTAGGTGAATGAGTGTGCACTGGGTTCCCCAAGATTCAAGGCCACTCAGCATGACTGCTGACCATGACCCTGGGCCTCTGGCTCCCAGAATGGGGGAACCGGGGCAGGAGGAGACACCAGTACCTTCCTGGCTACGCTTTGACCTGTACAGTGACTGTGAGAGCCCTTTGTCCTCACGACAGAGTTCATGGGCCTTCATGCCCTGGAAATCCTGCCTTTGGAAGAAGAATGAGGGTGCCAACTTCAGACCAGGGCCTGTCCCCCCCACAGCACTTAGCAGATACCAGCAGTCAATCAATGTGTGTTGGTGCCGGGGCCCAGTGAGCTCCTAAGGCTTCAGGATAACAATTGCACTGCACTTTTCTTTCTCTTTGTTTTGCAGTTTTTATTTATCTTATTATTTCCCTGAGAGGCAGGTAGACAGCCAGTGATCTCTCATCTGCTGATTGATTCGCAAAATACAGTGCAGCAGCCAGGACTGTCCCAGGCCAAAAATCACTGGCCCAGGACTCAACCTGGGTCTCCCACGTGGGTGGCGGAGACCCAGCTACTTGAGCCATTACCTGCTATAACCCAGAATGTGAATTAGCATGAAGCTGGAATCAAGAGCAAAACTGGGACTTGAACCCCGGGCACCCGGATACTGGATGCAGGCGACCCGAGCAGCATCTTACTGCTGGGCAAGACGCTTGTCTGGATGCTGCATTTGCCACTCATCCTCCACAGAGCTGAGATCCTTCCCCTTGCAGCCTAAAACCACCCCTGTTGACAATCAACTCTGCGCTAAGAAGTGGAAGGACGTTCCAGGAAACTGTGGCATGCCGCCGCTGGAAAGAACCTTACCACTGTGCGGTCTAGCCTTGATTTCACTGATAAGGAAAACAAGGCTGAGAGAGCTTTGCCTCATTGTCTTCCAGATAATTAAGAACACTGTGGCAGCCACGGGCTGAGTCTGCTGAACCCCTGCTAGGGGTCTTTCTGGGTGAACACTGTCATCCCATAAACCACTGGAGGGGGCGGGGTACAGGGAAGGGGTTCCCCGGTCGGATTTGTTTTCCAAGCACAGCAGAGGCTGCCAGCATTTCCTATTCGGGGGCCCTTGCCTACTTTGTGCCCCACCTAGCCCCTCTCCCCTGGGAAACACCTCTTTGTTTTTCAGCTCTGCTGTGCCGCAGCATTTCCCCAGAAGAGCCATTTCTGATTCCCAGTCTTGCATAAGGAAAAGCGTTCTCTCAATGCCCAGCGTCTCTCGGGAACAGCGCACATGATTGCGTAACCAGTGAGTAGTGAGCTGGCTCCTGTCTGTCTGCGGCCACCTGTTAAGGATTCCCATAAGTTCTGCGATCAATCAAGAAGCCTGCCTTACTTTGCTTTCACTTGCATTACCCAGACTTTCTGAATCATAAAAACTCTTTCTCTGGGGCTGGTGCTGTGGTATAGCAGGTAAAGCCACCATCTGTGAAGCCCGCATCCCACAGGGGCGCCAGTTCAAGTTCTGTTCACTCTACTTCCCATCTACCCCCCTGCTAATGAGCCTGTGAAAACAGCAGAAGATGGCCCAAACACTTGCACCCACGTGGGAGAGCCGAATGAAGCTCCTGGCTTCAGATTGGCCCAGCTCCTGCCTTTGCAGCCATTTGTGGAGTGAACCAGTGGGTGGAAGGTCTTCTCTTTCTGTGTCTGTCTGTCTGTCTCTCTCTCTGTAACTCTGCCTTTTAAATAAATAAATCTTCAAAAAAAAAAAAAAGTCTCTTTAGAAACAATAGTAACCAGGGGAACTAGACTGATCCATATATGAGGGGACTTCAGCAAGTTCATGGGAAATGGAATTAAAAGGTAGGTATCACATAGGGGCCAGCACTGTGGCATAGTAGGCTAAGCCTCTGCCTGTGGAGCTGGCATCCCATACAGGCACCGGTTCTAGTCCTGGCTGCTCCTCTTCCAATCCAGCTCCCTGCTAATGGCCTGGGAAAGCAGTGGAGGATAGTCCAAGTACTTGGACCCCTGCACCCACTTGGGAGACCCGGAAGAAGTCCCTAGCTCCTGGCTTTGGATAGGCGGCCATTTGGGGAGTAAACCAGCAGATGGAAAACCTCTCTCTCTCCTTTCTCTTTCTCTCTCTCTGTAACTCTGCCTCTCAAATAAATAAATATTTTTTTTAAAAAAAGGAAGGTATCTCATATTCACAGTGCCAAGTTTCCATACCTGAATCCACTCCTGACTCTAGCCCCCTGCTAATGCAGATACTGGGAAGCAGCCATAATGCTTTCAAGTCATTACATTCCTGCCACCTAAGTGGGGAACTGAACTCAGCTCCTGGTTCTTGGTCTCAGCCCAGGGCAGTCCCAGCCATTGGGAGCATTTGGGGTATGAACCAGCAGATGGGAGATCTCTCTCTCTCTCTTTCTGCCTCTCAAATAATAAACATTTTTAAATGTGTTTATTTTGTTGCAAAAATTTGAAATGTGTAGTTTTTTGATAACATGCATTTCATGAACTTTTCAAGGATTCCCTTGTGTGTGTGAATTTCAATTTTTTGCACCAAAATAAATTTATCTTTTAATTCCATTTTCTTTTTTATTATTAAATTTTTATTTGAAAGGCAGAGTTACAGAGAGGCAGAGGCAGAGAGAGAGAAAGAGAGGTCTTCTATCTGCTGGTTCACTCCCCAAATGGCTGCTGCAATGGCCGGAGCTGGGCTGATCCGAAGCCAGGAGCCAGGTGCTTCTTCCAGGTCTCCCATGCGGGTACAGGGGCCCAAGGACTTGGGCCATCTTCTACTGCTTTCCCAGGCCATCGCAGAGAGCTGGATTGGAAGATGAGCAGCCGGGACTCGAACCAGAACCCATATGGGATGCCGGCACTGCAGGCAGCGGCTTCACCCATCACACCACAGCACCGACTCCTGTTAATTTCATTCTCCATGAACATACTTCAAGAAATGCTGTGTTGGACATCCAAAGACTGCAAAAAAGGCAAAAGAAAAAAAAAAGAAAAAGCAAAAACACACAACAGTGCTGGTGCTCCCCGTCCCCAAGTCCAGAGAGAGCAGCCAAGGTTTCTGTATTAGATAGACATGGAAACAGGAACCAGCTTGCACCACAGTGCCCATGGCCAACTGAGAAAATTAAGCGTTTACTCCCTGATTGTATAGATCCACAGCATCAAGGGCTCTTTAAAATCACAAGTGCCATCACCGGGTTCCTGCGGCCACGAAGAGAGGGGCTGTAAGTGCCTCTTGATCCACAGCTCTTTCAGAGAGGGAAGAAGTTTTCCCCCTGCAAGCGAACTTAGCATCGACCCTGAGCCCCTCATAGGCCAGAGCAAGGCCTGATCCTCAATCAATGCAGACGAGAAAGGCGTGTATCTCAAAACAGTAACCACTGCTTGAGGAACCCAAGTGCTCACGAAGGGACAAGTTCAAGGGCACTGAGGGCTCAGAGGCCTCAGGGAGGGGGAAGAACCACAAGGAATAACTATCTCCATGGCATCTCCTTTGGGGCCAGGGCTGCCTGAGGGGCTCTGGGTGTGCCAGGGATGTGATTTGTGACTCCCTGTAGGATCGAAGTGGAACAGCTGGGACAGCAACCAATGCCACATCACAGGTAGCAGCTTCACCGGCTATGCCACAACACTGGCCCCTTAAAGTGTATTTTAAATCTGAATTGAGACCCTGAAGAAGCTCCTGGCTCCTGGCTTTAGTCTGGCCCAGCGCTGGCCATTGCAGCCATTTGGAGAATGAACCAGCAGATGGAAGATCTCTCTCTCTCTCTCTCTTTTTCTCTCCTTCTCTCTGTATTTCTGTCTTTCTAATAAATATTTAAAAGAAGAAAAGAAAAGAAAAGGAAAGGAAAGGAAAGGAAAGGAAAGGAAAGGAAAGGAAAGGAAAGGAAAGGAAAGGAAAGGAAAGGAAAGGAAAGGAAAGGAAAAAGGAATCAAGATTAGGTGAAGAATTGAAAGGCTGTGTGGGCTATAAAGTCCACTACTTCCCATGTGAGATTTTCTGCCCACCCAATGCTCAGCCACAGAACAATGCCTGCTGCTACCTAGAAGGTGCTCAGTGTTTACTGGTTGAGTGAATCATCCCTATTATTCATAATGGCAAAAGCAAGGGACAGGAGAGAGGGGACATTGGCAGCAGAGAGCATCAGGAAAGGTAGGGGACCCGCCCACCCAACACTATGCCAACTGGAAGGAGTCATTCATGGTGTAGGGACGTGGGAAGCATTGCCTGTCCCTATGAGGCCTCAGCAGAGCCTCTCTGAGGTTCTGTGTCCCCCACCCCCACCATCTTCTCTGCAGGGGTGAGGGGCATAGGGAACAGAATGTTCTGAGACCCCCAAGAAAGAATAACAGGGGGCTACTGGTGGATCTCCAGAGTGCATGCCAACCTGCACCTAGGGAGACCCTCAGGATCACCTTAGGAGGTTCCTAAACACCTACAACCTGGATGGAGACCACCACCCACTCCGCACCCAGCACCCATAACTACCCAGCAGCACAAGAAGCCTGCTGGGGCCTGGGGAAGCAGTTATCCCAGTTAGCACCTCTGTTCTCTCCCATCTCACCCACGTTGGCATCACCCCAAGGACAAACAGGGGCCTCCGTTGTTCCTGGGCATTTGTTTTCTTTGTCATTTTGCATCAAGTCACTGTGCACATTCCGCTTACATTTCCTTTCATCACACAGAATCCCCCGAACAATCACAAAATCCTTGCTGTACTGCTTACTCTGAAAAACATCTGTCGCATCAGGCGTCCCCAGGCCCCCGGCTGCTGTCGCCTTCCCTCTGTGGCAGCCCCTAGAGACTTCTGTGCCGGTGAAGTTGTGTTTGCAGTACTGCAGTTACCAAGAGCCAGCTGTGCGTGCAATGGCGAGGAGCCGCAGGGGGAGTCTCCAGGAAGCCCCAGCTGGGAGCGAATCTGTCCAAACCCTCACTCCTGTGAGGGTACAAACACCCTGAAAGGAAGCTGGGTTGCCATGGCAATCCAGGCCAAAGGGTACCCTTGCCAGTGTCCACGCAAGTGCTGCAAAGACTCTGCCGAGTCCAGCCACGCCTGCTAAAGGACCCCTCCCCGCGTGTTGGGGGGGGGGGGTGACCATCAAGGATAAGGCTGGAGCACCCGAAGCCTGTCCAGAACTTTCTGGATCCCCCTGTCCCTCAGGAGGAACTTTGGCCAAAGCCACAGAATAATGCCTTACACATCTACCTGGGGCCGTGGTGGACAAGTAAGGCAAGGGTATCTCTGAAAGACTTTAAAGTCAAAAGCAAAACTCTCTGCTGGGTTTTGATGGAGGGAACTGAGCAGGGAGGAGTTTTAGAAAGAGACTGATCCTACAGAGTCGGGACCACAGGAGCCGGACGTCCCAGGCTCTGGGCAGGGTGCTGCAAGTCTTCATCCCCCAAAGGCACCCTCACCCCAGCCTGGGAAGCCGTCTTAGGAATTCAGGAATTGGAGCAAAGCGACTGGTGAGGCTGAGCTCAGCTCCTGAGTGGGAAACGTCAATCACAGGACAAAAGCTCCCCTCCCAGTCCCCCATGCAAATTTGCTTTTAAAATTCACCCCAAACCACAGGGAGGATTCCTCTGCACCACAGCTGCGGCCAAGGCCCGGGGGGGCCCCCTGTGGGGATGGGTGGAGCAGGAGGCTGGCCCTCAAGCAAAGAGAAGTCCTTTCATAAAGGGAGCCGGCACGGCGGGCGTGAGAGGGTGAAGGCCCAGCTGGCACTGGGAACAAGGCGCGCTGTCTGTGCCCCAGCGCCACCCAGCCAGCAGCCTGCGAGCGGCTGGCGGGGACAGAGGGCTCGTCTTTGTGGCCGGCCCCTCCGCGAAGCCCCACTCCCCTCCCCTCCAGGTCCCAGCCGGCTGCCTGAAGCCCAGCCAAGAGCAAAGGGAGCCAGCGGGAAAGGCTGTTCGGGACTCACAAGTGCGCGCGCCCCAGTTCCACCCGGAGCCGCGGCGAGTCTGCCTGGAGCTGTGCGTCCCGTCTCCTATTTAAGGGGGCGGTAAGCTGGGAAGAAAGGGGCAAAGCAAAATTTTTTTTCTGCGTGATTGGTTTAGAAGGGGACTGGTGGGAACCCACAAATAGAAGCTGGAGAGAAACGAATGATAGAAAGGTGGAAACTGCTGACACCTGGGCCAGCAAAGGACCCTGTGGGAAAGCAAGAGGGGGTGTCAGGTGCACAGGATCTGGTCTGCAAGTCGCATCAGAGCGGAGAGAGGCCAAAGAAGCCGATTAGAGAGAATGGAAGGAGGGTCGGGGTCATAACTAACTCTCAGCTGAGCTGGGCTGACCCCTGGGGTCGCAACAGCAGCTCCAAGAAGCAGGCAGCCAAACAGCCAAGCACAAAGAAAGGACCCAGCTCGAAAGGGGAGGGTTTCGGGTGGGAGGGAAGTTATGGGGGGGGCATTGTAATCCATAAACTATACTTTGGAAATTTATATTTATTCATTAAATAAAAGTTAAAAGAAAGAAAGAAAGAAAGAAAGAGAAAGAAAGAAAGAAAGAAAGAAAGAAAGAAAGAAAGAAAGAGAAAGAAAGAAAGAAAGAAAGAAAGAAAGAAAGAAAGAACGAACGAACCCAGCTCACCACCCCCAACTCCCACCACTGGAATCCAGGAGCTGCAGCTTCTCTCCACAAGGTGCCTGGATCCCACCCCCACAAAGACGGAGGGACAGATCTCAGGGAGTTAGGGAGGCGGGAGGAGCCTGGGTGGGGAGGGGGAGAAGAGGTTGGGTTGGGCTGGGTGGGCAGGCAGACTTCCCCCTCTCTGGTTTCCAGGAGGTGAGAAAGTGACCACCACTGGGAGGTCAGGATCAGTTGAGCTGGTTCTTGTCTCCTAGAACCCCAGCAGGGGGTGGGTGCTAGGGTACAGCGGGGTAAGTTGCCTCTTGGGAGGCTGTTTCTGACACTGAGTCCTTGCCTCTGCTTACAATGCAACTGCCTGCTAACCTGCACCCTATGAGGCGGCAGGTGATGGCTCAGTACCTGGGTTCCTGCTGTCCATGTGGGAGACCAGGATGAAATCCATGGCTCCTCACACTGGTCTGGCCCAGCCCTGGCTGTTGTGGGCATTTGGGGGAGTGAATCAGCAGATGAAAAATCTCTCTCTCTCTCTTTCTGTTGTACTTTCAAATAAAGAAACTTCAAAAAAGAAGCAAGCCCACAGCAAGGACTCATTCAGTCTGCGCCTACAGGCTTTGCCTCTCTGCCTTTCAAGTAGACCGAAAATAAATAAATAAACAAACATTTTAAAAAAGGAAATTTGAAATCAAAGGTTAGTTCATTTTGGGGCAAACATTTTTAAAAATCCATGCCTAGTTTGTTCATAATACATATTTCCTTCGAATGTATGGATTTCATTTTTTTTTTGGCACCACAATTAACTTTTTTTTTAAAGATTTGTTTATTTGAAAGTCAGAGTTACACACAGAGAGAAAAGGCAGAGAGAGAGAGAGAGGTCTTCCATCCGCTGGTTCACTCCCCAGTTGGCCGCAATGGCTGGAGCTGTGCTGACCCGAAGCCAGGAGCCAGGAGTTTCTTCTGGGTCTCCCACACAGGTTCAGGGGCCTAAGGACTTGGGCCATCTTCTACTGCTTTCCCAAGACATAGCAGAGAGCTGGATCAGAAGTGGAGCAGCCAGGACTAGAACCGGTGCCCATTTGGGATGCCGGCACTGCAGGCAGCGTCTTTACCTGCTACACCACAGTGCCGGCCCCTACAATTAACTTTTTTTTTTTTTTTTGACAGGCAGAGTTAGACAGTGAGAGACAGAGAGAAAGGTCTTCCTTCCATTGGTTCACCCCCGAAATGGCCGTTATGGCTGGTGCGCTGTGCCAATCCGAAGCCAGGAGCCAGGTGCTTCCTCCGGGTCTCCCATGGGGTGCAGGGCCCAAGCCATCCTCCACTGCCTTCCCGGGCCACAGCAGAGAGTTGGACAGGAAGAGGAGCAACCAGGACAGAATCCGGCGCCCCAACCGGGACTAGAACCCGGGGTACCAGCACCGCAGGCAGAGGATTAGCCTAGTGAGCCACGGCGCCTGCCTACGATTAACTTTCAATTCCATTTTCCACAAACTTTTTGATGTGCCCTCATATACGTGGCCTCTCCCCTTGGGGATGTTTGGGACGTACCAGTTGCAGTAACGGAAAGGAGACTCCTTTCTGGAAGGCACAGGAGACAGGAGCTCCGTACACACACGCAGAGCATTCGTGATGCTTGGACAGAAGCTCAAGAAATTTCAGACTTAGGCCCAGTGTTCTGTCATAATGGGTAAAGCCACTGCCTATGCTGCCAGCATCTCATATGGACACCGGTTCACGTCCCGGCTGCTCCAGTTCCCATCCAGCTCCCTGCTAACAGCCTGGGAAAGCAGCAGATGAGGCCCAAGTACCTGGGTCCCTGCCAAGTGTGGGAGTCCTGGGGGATTCTCCAGGCTTTGTGGGCATCTGGAGAGTGAACGTGAACCAGAGGATGGAAGATCTCCCCCCCTCCCATCTCTCCCTCTCTGTAACTCACACTTGCAAATAAACACATCTTTAATAACAATAATAATAATAAAAGGGATTTCAGACTTGTGGTCAGGATTGGTTACAAATACATCCCCAACTCCTGACTCTGGAGTGCTGTAAGATGAGCGAGGGTCTGCACTGGCCGTGACCTGATTGTCATCTGCATTGGGTCCCTATTAGCAGGCAGCTCACCTGAGGACTTCAAGGAGGCTGAGACCTGCCTAAGGAAAGGAAATGACACTCCTGCAGCAGCTGGAGGGCCCGAGGGCCGAGCTGCGGCCAGCTTGCAAGGCAGCTGGGGCACTCGGGGACAAACCCAGAGCATCCCCGCCTTCCCCTGCTGTGTCTGGAGATGATTCTTAGGGTCACAAGTCACACGGCTGCAGATGCAGGCTTTCTCTGTTCTTCTAGGATAACATCATCTCTGTCTGGACTGCACAGAACAATCGTGTCGCTTCCAGGCAACCCAGGTCACACTAGTGACATGCCAATCAGATCACGGGGCTCCCGCTGGAGGGAGTGGGGGAAACCGCCCTCCGCCCTGACTGCTGCTGGAGCGATGCCACGTGCTCTGGCAGAGGTGACATCGCCAAGGCTTGCTGCTTCCCTGGGCGTTCCGCAGAAATCAAGACAAAAGTCCCCTCAGTTTCAGATCCTCCCAAACTATGTAGAATTTTTTTTTTTTTTATCCTATGCATCGCACCTCGTAAAAATGGTGGTAAAATGCACACAAAATGTTCCACCCGATCCATTTTGGGACGCTCAGTGGCATGAAGGGCGGTCACGTTCTTGTGCGACCATCAGCACCATGCATCTCCAGAAGTACGTCATCTTGCAAAAGCGAAACTCTGCACCCAAGCAGCAACAGCTCCCCCATCCTTCTCCCTTCCCTCTTCCCTTGCAGATCTGTTTTACTTCCTGTCCCTAGGAGCCTGAGCAACTCTCCATACCTGGTGTAAGTCCACTATTTAGTATTTGTCCTTCTGTGTCTGGCTTGTCTCAATGTAACATCTTCAGGGTTCACCCCTATTGTAACATGTAGCAGAACTTCCTTTTTTGAAGGCTGGAAAGTATCCCAATGCCGGTATAGAGACTGCAGCTCATTAAGCCATTTGTCTGCTGATGGATTCTTAGAGCTGCCCCTTTTGGCTATTCTGTCTTTCCTAAGGACATGGTGCTACAAATATCTCTTTGAGTTTCTGCTTTCAGTTCTTTTGAGTGTATGCCACTTCTGTTACATCCTTTATTCCTTTTTTTTTTTTTTTTTTTTTAAGATTTATTTAGGGGCCGGCACTGTGGCATAGCAGGTAAAGCTGCTGCCTGCAGTGCCGGCATTCCATATGGGCGCTGGTCCAAGTCCCGGCTGATCCTCTTCCAATTCAGCTCTCTGCTATGGCCTGGGAAAGCAGTAGAAGACCCCCAAGTCCTTGGGCCCCTGCACCCGTGTGGGAGGCCAGAAGAATCTCCTGGCTCTTGGCCTCAGATCAGCGCAGCTCTGGCCATTGCAGCCATCTGGGGGGTGAACCAGTGGATAGAAGACCTCTCTCTCTCTCTCTCTCTCTGCCTCTCCTCCTTCTCTCTCTGTGTAACTCTTTCAAATAAATAAATCAATCTTTAAAAAAAGATTTATTTATTGCAAAAGCAGAATGATAGAGAGAGAGGGAGACAGAAAGAAAGAGATCTTCTATGTACTGGTTCACTCCCCAAATGGCCGCATTGGTTGGGCCAAAACCAGGAGCCAGAAACTCTATCCGGTGGCAGGGACTCAAGCACTTGGGCCATCCTCCACTGCTTTCCCAGGTGCATTAGCAGGGAGCCAGATCAGAAGCGGAGCAGCCAGGACTTGAATTGGGATGCCAGCATTGTAGACAGTGACTTAGTTGCTATGCCACCACACTGGCCCCATATCGTTTGTTTTTTGAGAAGTGGAATTGCTGGGTTATATATTCTGTGTTTAATTGAGAAAGAACCATACTGTTTTCCACAGAGGCAGCAGTGCACAGGGTCCCAATTTCTCCACATCCTTGCCCACATTTGCTGTTTTCTGCTTTTATTATAGTAGCTGCTATGGTTTGGATATGATTTGCCCCTTGAACTCATAGACGAGTTCAATACCCAAGTCTTAGATTCATGATATGAAGCAAGTAGAAACTTAACCCAGCTGTGGTATTTGGACATCGGGGACTTTGGGAGGTGATTAGATCATGTTTTGTGGTAGGGTGCTGATTAAATGAAGGTGGCTTGATAAGGAGGGAGAGAAACCACACAGAGAGACACACATGCTCCCTGTCTCCAGCCGGATACTGTTCTGTTCAGCTTTGGAACTCTGTTAGCAAGAAGACCATCATCAACCCTGTACTTCCAGAACCGTGAGTCAGACCTCTTTTGCAGGTAAAGTTAGCCTGCCTCAAGTATTTCATTATAGTAAACAAACAAACAAAAAAAACTGATACAGCAGCCATCCTATCTTGGTCCTACCTTGAATTTCTCATCATGGTCCTTTCTTGAACCCTTAAAGATTTATTTCCAGGCCAGCACCACGGCTCACTAGGCTAATCCTCCGCCTAGCGGCGCCGGCACACCGGGTTCTAGTCCCGGTTGGGGCGCCGGATTCTGTCCTGGTTGCCCCTCTTCCAGGCCAGCTCTCTGCTGTGGCCAAGGAGTGCAGTGGAGGATGGCCCAGGTGCTTGGGCCCTGCACCCCATGGGAGACCAGGAAAAGCACCTGGCTCCTGGCTTCGGATCAGCGCGGTGCGCCGGCCGCAGCGCACCGGCCGTGGCGGCCATTGGAGGGTGAACCAACGGCAAAGGAAGACCTTTCTCTCTGTGTCTCTCTCTCACTGTCCACTCTGCCTGTCAAAAAATAAAAAATAAAAAATAATTTAAAAAAAGATTTATTTCCAGGTGCTGGCATTGTGGCACAGTGAGTTAAGCTGCTGTTTGCAATGCCATCATCCCATCTCAGAGGACAGGTTCAAGTCCCAGCTAATCCACTTTCTATCCATTTCCCGCCAATGCTCCTGGGAGAGCAGCAGCAGATGACCCAAGTACTTGGTTCCCTGCCACCTACTTGGGAGACCCAGATGGAGTTCTTGGCTCCTGGCTTCTACCTAGACTAGACCTGACCATTGTAGCCATTTGGGGAGTGCACCAGCAAATGGAAGATTCTCTGTGTGTATACCTCCCCCCTCTCTCTATTGCTTTACCTTTCGAAAGAAATCTTCTAAAAAAGAAATTTGCTTCCAGTCTTCTCAAGAGTATACAAGAGAAAAAGTCTTTTTTTCAGGTATTCACATCTAAGTCTCCACTCTCTACTGTCTAGATGGATTTTTTACCTCCTTTTTTTTTTTTTTTTTTTTGACAGGCAGAGTTAGAGAGAGAGAGAGAGAGAAAGGTCTTCCTTTTCTGTCAGTTCACCCCCTAAATGGCTGCTACAGCTGGGGCACTGTGGCCGGTGCGCTGCGCCGGTCTGAAGCAAGGAGCCGGGTGCTTCTTCCTGGTCTCCCATGCGGGTGCAGGACCCAAGCACTTGGGCCATCCTCCACTGCCTTCCCGGGCCACAGCAGAGAGCAGGACTGGAAGAGGAGCAACCGGGACAGAGTCCGGCACCCCAACTAGGGCTAGAACCCAGATGCTGGGCTGCAGGCGGAGGATTAGCCAAGTGAGCTGCGGCACCGGCCTTTACCTCTTTTTAAATGGGAAATGTAACTCACATCATTGATGCTCCCAGTTAGGTGGCATATTTGGCACAGCTTTCTGGTGTGTGTGGGAGTAGCAAGAGTGAGCAGAATACAGTCCTCGAGTGGCCAGGTGGATCTGAGCTGGAAGGGCTACATGGGATGGTGGCCAGTGGCATTATATTATCATTTTCTCTTTATTTTTTAAAGATTTATTTATTTATTTGAAAGAGACACACACAGAGAGGGAGGGAGAGAGAGAAAGACAGAGAGAGCTTCCATCCACTGGTTCATCCCCCAGATGGTTGCAATAGCCAGACCAAAGCCAGGAGTCAGGAGCTTCTTCTGGGTCTCCCATGCGGGTGCAGGGGCCCCAGGACTTGAGCCATCTTTCACTGCTTTCCCAGCCCATCACAGAGAGCTGGATTGGAAGTGGAGCAGCTGGTACTCGAACTGGTGTCCATATGATATACCAGAGTTCTGCAAACAGAGGCTGAACCTACTATGCCACAGCATCATCCCCAGTATTATTATTTTCTACGTGTGCCACAGAATGGAAAAGATTGAGGAGCCCAGCCTTGTTGAGTTCTTTGCCCTTTGCCCCTTAGAATTCAAAACCAGACTTTAGGAACTCTAAAACCCCCAGCCTTATAAAACAGCTTAACTCTGGCAGTGAGTACAATGGGCCAGGCTCTCACACCATAAACTCCAGTATGAGCTTAAATGTTAGTTTGAACTCCGAGCACGTGCCCCATCAGCTCTGGGTTATTCTGAGCTACCCCCAAAGCCAGCAAGGGCAACAGACCTGAAGGGTGACATGGACGAGCCTGGGCCACTGTCACCTCACTTTCCCCAACTACACGGGAGAGAGAGCCCTGCGAATTTCGGGTCCGAGGCGCTGCAAGTTCAAGTCCAGAGACTGCCTTATTGGGCACAAAAGCCCAACAGCAAAGGGCTGGTTTCCTAGAAGAAGAAACTAACAGGAGAGAGAAGCGTTCCGGGTGCCCTGCAGAGATCAGGAGAGAGAGCCGAGGCTGCCTGGCGCAGGGCAGCGTGCAGCAGGGAGGGAGCTGCTTTTCAGAAATAGCTCCTGATCCCCTCCCTGCTGACAGACAGTGTGGGCCGTCTGTGGTGGGCGGCTCAGCCTCTCCGCGTCCCCGTTTGCTCTTCTGCAGAACGGGTGCTCATCACGCTACAGCATGTGTGGTGGAGACGGATGAATCAGCAGGGCCTCCCACAGAGGACGCATGCCCCAAAACGCGAAGCTGGGAGTGGTTGGTGGGTACTCATCGCCGGGGAGTGGGAGAAGCGCATCACAGCACCAAGCTCACGCCTTGGCTTGTGTACGCATGCGCAACGCGTGCCCTTGGAGGATACGCTGTGACAAAAGGAAGAGGCAGAACGAACATAGCAAGTGTCTGCCATTCATAAAACGCCTCTCTCCTTCCCATGTGAACTTCCCCAGGGTATCTGTCGGGAAGACAACGAAGGCGTTTGCCTTCTGTAGGCTCACTGGAAAACATGAAACGTTGTGTCTGGAGGGGTCTTTGCACATGGCTTTCATGAAATCACCCAACATAGTCTTCAAACGAATCCGGGACAGAACCCAAGATGTCAGACAGACAGCAGTGGGACTGTTGACGTTGGCACTGAGGCTGGAGCCCCTTGACCCTCTAAGCCCCGCCCCAAGCACATCCTAGCCCTAAACTTGTCCTCAGAAAGGTCTAGGGCTTCCCAGCACGCTTCCTGGAAGAACTCTGGTGAGTTTCACTCTCATTGAGAACTTAGGATTCCAGAATGCCTTCACGTCTCTTCACCCCACACCAACAATGGTGGGACCCACTGGTGATGGCGGAATTTGAGTGCTAAACGGGGTGGCAGGCGCGGGAGAAGACGGGCAGATGCAGAAGGTGGAGACCAAGCCTTTCTAACTGAAGGCAGTAAAGTCAGTCTCCTCATACATGTAACGTGGAGCACACAAAAGCAAAGAGCCCTCTGTCCTAGGTGCTTGGGGAAGAAGACCGCACCTCTGATGTTGCAAAGGGAAGGAAATGGCTGAGGTCCCCTAATTCTGCAACAGGCCTTTGGTGAAGTGCTGTCTCTTAGTCAGTGCTGGTCTAACCTCCATGTTGGAACGCTCGGGTCTTTCTCTGGACTTTCTCCTCGTCAGTCTGTGAAAAGTCCGGAACGATGCCTCATACAGTAGAGCTGTTGTGATTTTGAAATCTCACCTCTTGGGGACCGGCGCTGTGACACAGTGGGTAAAGCCGCTGCCTGCAGTGCCAGCATCCCATAGGGATGCCAGTTCAAGTCCCGGCTGCTCCACTTCCCCTCCAGCTCTCTGCTATGGCCTGGGAAAGCAGTGGAAGATGGCCCAAGTCCTTGGGCCTCTGCACCCGCGTGGGAGATCCAGAGGAAGCTCCTGGCTCCTGGCTTTGGGTGAGCACAGCTGCAGCCATTGAAGCCAAATGGGGAGTAAACCAGCAGATGGAAATCCTGTCTCTCTCTCTACTTCTCCTTCTCTCTCTGTGTAACTCTGACTTTCAAATAAATAAATGTTTTAAAAAATAAAACTTAATAAAAAAAAAACTCACCTCTCGCCCTGTACCCATTTCCCATCTCCGCAGTGCACGGTTCATTCTATGGATCAGCTTGACCCAGCCACAAGGGGCGCAATGAAGCTTATTTCTGGGGGTGTCTGTGGCGGTGTTTCTGGAAGAAGTCAACACTGGAATCCATGAACTCAAGCAAGTAGATCACCCTCCCCACGGAGCTGGCCACGCTGCCACCCACCGATGCCCGGGTAGGACAGGATGGGGAAGAAGAAAGAGTTCACCCCTTGTTTTCTTGCCTCGCCGCCTGAGTCAGGACTTTCTCCTCTCCTGCCCTCTGCTCCCCTGCTGCCCAGGGCTTCGGACTCGGTGTGGAGTTTCGCCAGCAGTTATTCTGAATCTCCAGCATGCCGGCGGCAGATTGTGAGACTTCTCAGCTTCCATAATTGAGTGAGCCAGTTAATGAAGACTTTGATATAGTTTTATTTTTTATTTATTTGGAAGGCAGAGTTAAAGAGAGAGACGGAGAGACAGAAAAAGAGAGAGGGAGAGAGAAAGAGGTCTTCCATCTGCTGGTTCATTCCCCAAATGGCCACAATGGCCAGTGCTGGGCCAGTCCAAAGCTAGGAGCCAGGAGCTCTTCCTGGTCTCCTAAGTGGGTGCAGGGGCCCAGGGACTTGGGCCATCCTCTGCTGCTTTTCCAGGTGCATTAGCAGGGAGCTGAAAGAGAAATGGAGCAGCCGGGACTCAAACCAGTGCCCATATGGGATGCCGGCGCCCCATGTGGCACCTTAACCCGTTATACCACAAGGTTTTGGTTTTTGTTTTATTTATTTATTTTTTTGACAGGCAGAGTTGTCAGTGAGAGAGAGAGAGAGAGAAAGGTCTTCCTTTTGCTGTTGGTTCACCCTCCAATGGCCACCGTGGCCAGCGCGATGCGGCCGGTGCACTGCGCTGATCCGATGGCAGGAGCCAGGTACTTTTCCTGGTCTCCCATGCAGGTGCAGGGCCCAAGCACTTTGGCCATCCTCCACTGCACTCCCTGGCCACAGCAGAGAGCTGGACTGGAAGAGGGGCAACCGGGACAGAATCCGGCGCCCCGACCGGGACTAGAACCCGGTGTGCCAGCGCCGCAAAGCGGAGGATTAGCCTAGTGAGCCGCAGTGCCAGCTTACACCACAAGGTTTAATGTGCCTCTTGTTGGGTCTTCTCTGGAGAACCCCAGTACAGGCACATTTGCCTTCACCATTGCTGTGATTGCAGAGGGAGTCTTCAAGATGCCCAAACACAAGGCTCTGAGAGGATGGACAGTGCGAGGTATCCAATGGGCATTTTAATCTGTGTGATGCAAATTCAACCTCACCAATCGGCATTGTCTAAGCCTGATTCAAGTTCACTCCCTTTCTCTTGAACATGCCCAGAGAACTGCAGGAACACTGTTTCTAGAGACCACTTGGCGATGGTATCAGATACGTTCCCAACATTCGACCTCACTACTCCACTGCCAGGAACTCCTCCCACAGAAGCACCGGAGAAAGTGGCATTATTTATAATATTTAAAATTAGGAAGAAGGTAAATGTCAAGAGAGGCTGCTTAAAAATGATGGCTAATATCTGTGATATAGTCACATGACACCCTTCAGGTCACTTGAGGAAAAACACTTAGTGGCAAGAAAGTGTTTATAGGGTCCTGCATTGTGGCATAGAAGGCTAAGCCTCTGCCTGCAGTGCCAGCATCCCATATGGGTGCTGGTTCAAGTCTCAGCTGCTCCACTTCCAATCCAGCTCTCTACTATGGCCTGGGAAAGCAGTGGAAGATGGCCCAAGTGCTTGGGCCCCTGCACCCCCGTGGGAAGAACTGAAAGAAGCTCCTAGCCCCTGGCTTTGGCCTGGCCCAGTTCCAGCTATTGCAGTCATTTGGGAAGTGAAACAGTGGATGGAAGACCTCTCTCTCTCTCTCCCTCTCTCTGTAACTCTTCCTCTCAAATAAATAAACTTTTAAAACAAATGTTTATAATTATGAAGAGAAAGCAAGTTACAAACCAGCACAATATATGACTGTAAGTTTATATTAGATGTCAGAAAATAAACACATTTTGGAAATGGGGTCGCTTGGATCAGTGTAGGACCTCTCTACTTCTCAAGACTGAGTTATAATTGGATTGATCCCTGCTCACCAACTCCATGGATTGTGTGGAAATTCAGTCATTCCAGGGCTTCCAAGGAGTCCCACGTGTGGGTACGAGGGAGAAGACACTTAACGTCACTATGGATGTCCCATGTTGACCTAGATGTGAAACTCCATGCCATCTCTAATTTACACAAAGACAGGATTACACAGAGACAGGGAGTATCCCCCATGGGATGCCGGAGTCCAACACACACAGGAACACAAAGCATTTGGGTGGGTGGAGGGCTGGAAAGAGGGCAGGCGGAGTTTATATGTCCACCTCGTAAACCTCTTTAAATTGCACCTTGTTTTTATTTACACATGGCTTTGAGTTCTTTTCTGTCCCTCCAGTTTACTAAATATGCAACCCAATTTTTTCAAAGAAACACGTACATTTAAAAAATACAAGGATCTTGGCTGGGGTACTGAGGCACGGCAGGTTAAGTTGTTGCATGGAATACTAGCATCCCACATCAGAGTGCCAGTTCCAGTCCCCCACTACACTGTACTTCTGATCCAGCTTCCTGCCAATGTGCCTGGGAGACAAAAGTTGGTGGTTCAAGTACTAGAGTCCCTGCTACCCAAGTGGGAGACCCAGACTGAGTTGATCTCTGTGTGTGTGTGTGTGTGTGTGTCTCCCTCTGTTGCTCTTTCAAATAAATAAATCTTTTATTTAAAGTAAAGATTTTTTTTTTTTTTGGACAGGCAGAGTGGACAGTGAGAGAGAGAGACAGAGAGAAAGGTCTTTCTTTGCCGTTGGTTCACCCTCCAATGGCCGCCGCAGCCAGCGCGCTGCACACCGCGCTGATCCAATGGCAGGAGCCAGGTACTTATCCTGGTCTCCCATGGGGTGCAGGGCCCAAGCACCTGGGTCATCCTCCACTGCGCTCCCTGGCCACAGCAGAGAGCTGGACTGGAAGAGGGGCAACTGGGACAGAATCCGGCGCCCCGACCGGGACTAGAACCTGGTGTGCCGGCGCCGCAAGGCAGAGGATTAGCCTAGTGAGCCGCGGCGCCGGCTTAAAGTAAAGATCTTATAATAGCACAGAAAGGCAATAGTTTCACACATGTAAATCTGATCATGTCAAAGTGACCCAGGTAGCAGGATCTGCGATGATTGTTGTATAGATATCATTTATATTAAGTATACTTAATGTTTTGCACACTTAGACCAACATTTTAAAATGTGTATCAATTTTTCCTGGGTGAGAGAGCTGTCATAGCCCATTTCCCACATGATGTCCCATCATTAAGAATGTGAGGATTTCATTAAAAAATAGAAACAAAATTCTGATCTAAATGAACTCATGAAAGAGACCTGTTACCAACACATCTGTTATTGAAAGAAGGGAATGATGGGATTTTTAAATTATACATGGGGTCAGTGCCATGGTGTAGCCAGTAAAGCTACCACCTGCAGTGCTGGCATCCCATATGGGCACCAGTTCCAGTCCCAGCTGCTCCTCTTCCGATCCAGCTCTCTGCTATGGCCTAGGAAAGCACTAGAAGATGGCCCCAAGCCCTTGGGCTCCTGCACCCATGTGGGAGACCCAGAGGAGGCTCCTGGCTCCTGGCTTCAGATCGGCACAGCTCCAGCCATTGCAGCCAACTGGGGAGTGAACCAATGGATGGAAGACCTCTCTCTCTCTCTCTCTCTCTACCTCTGCCTCTCTGTAACTCTGCCTTTCAAGCAAATAAATAAATCTAAAAAAATAAATTATGCATAAGATAGGTTTTTAAAACATACAAAAGGGCCAGCACCGCGGCTCACTAGGCTAATCCTCCGCCTGCGGCGCTGGCACACCGGGTTCTAGTCCCTGTTGGGGCGCCGGTCCTGTCCCAGTTGCTTCTCTTCCAGTCCAGCTCTCTGCTGTGGCCCGGGAGTGCAGAGGAGGATGGCCCAAGTGCTTGGGCCCTGCACCCCATGGGAGACCAGGAAGAGGCACCTGGCTCCTGGCTTCGGACGGCGCAGCCCGATGGCCACGGCGGCCATTGGAAGGTGAACCAATGGCAAAAGGAAGACCTTTCTCTCTCTCTCTCTCTCTCTCTGTGTCTAACTCTGCCTGTCCAAAAAAAAAAAAAAAAAAAGGACTGAAAAGTTTTCGGGAAATAGAATCACAAGATAAATCTGCTTTAGTGCAAAATAGTTTGGAGTCTGTGCATAAAGAGGTCTTGGAAAAGTTCGTGGAAAATGCTACTACGAAAAACAATGCATGGGTCTCAGAAATGATTTGCACTCAAATAAACTGACTTTTACAATCCATTCTTCCAGGGACTCTGTGAAGTACCCTGTTATTTCCAGAAGACAAAAGTCAGAGGCTCTGATCAGGAACCTGAAACTCTAATTCTCTTTCAGCATTTTCTCCTCTCAAATCGCCATTCAAATCGCTATTTCTTCATCAAAGGGGAGAAAGTCCAAAGGGTGCAGCTCCCAGCCCGTCTGCGTGCGGAGGCCGGAGGGAGCCATGTTATAACCCGGTGCTACGGTGTCTCCGGAACAGGTGCTGTCTCTGGATTTAATTGACCAACTGTCTTATTTTACCCATCTAGTTGTCCCTTCCGTTTCCCTCCTGTCCTCCAGAGCTGGTCAACATGACCAGTAAGATACGATTCAAAAGGGGCCTCATCCGTAGCTTAAAATGAATCCATCCAGTCTAGTCCAGGGAGCTTTGCTTGGTTAGGGCACCCCCGTGTGGCTCTAGGGGAAATTACCACCAAAGTTCACTTGGAATCCATAACATCTTTTTTTAATCTTTCTACATTGGGTGCCTGCTACATATAAAGCATCGTGGTGGCAGATACAAAAGTGATCGG
Source organism: Oryctolagus cuniculus (assembly GCF_051225735.1). Lineage (NCBI taxonomy): Eukaryota > Metazoa > Chordata > Mammalia > Lagomorpha > Leporidae > Oryctolagus > Oryctolagus cuniculus. The sequence goes on along the minus strand of NC_142879.1, from coordinate 71,731,245 downwards.
AGCACAGATCTTGCCTGAAAAAATTTGGCATTCATTCAGTTCATTCCTTAAGTACCTGAAGCAGCAGTAAAGTTAAGACATCAAGACTGGACAGGGCAGGCCCCGCGGAAGAAATGGCAATGAGCTTTGTGATTTCAAGTTGTGGATTTCTGCCGGGTAATAACGTGAGTTAGGATCAGAGTGGCAGACTTCGTGTGTCAAGCTAAAGACACGTGTTTCCCTAGGTGGTGGAGCTGGAGCCGGACAAGATGACTGAGAAGGGATGATGCTCATACCCCCTAATTACATATTCAACCAATGTCGGTGCACCTGTCTGTGCCCAGTGCAAGGGACTGCATACCCAGCAATGAGAAAAACACGACTCTGCTCCCAGAAAAGGCACAGCAGAGTCACGAGGGAGATGATAGAGAAGTGTACACATACAGAGATACCTGGCAAATAATGACAATGAGGCAGGTGAGGAAAAATAACAGGGTCCTGCTAGAGGTTTATGAGGGGTTGGAGCTGTAATGGGGATCAGGGCTGGCACTGTGGCGTAGCAGGTAAAGGCGCTGCCTGCAGTGCTGGCATCCCATATGGGCACTGGTTCAAGACCCGGCTGCTCCACTTCTGATCCAGCTCTCTGCTGTGGCCTGGGAAAGCAGTAGAAGATGGCCAAGTCCTTGGGTCCCTGCACCCATGTGGGAGACTGGGAGAAGGCTCCTGGCTTCGGATCAGCGCAGCCCCTGCCGTTGCGGCCATCTGGGGAGTGAACTAGTGGATGGACGATCTCTCTCTCTCTCTCTCTGTCTCTCTCTCTCTCTCTCTCTCTCCCTGCCTCTGCCTTTCAAATAAACAAAATAAATCTTAGAAAAGAAAAAAAATCAGGGATCAGAGAAGTCCTGAGAAAACGACATCAGAACTCAGACCTGGGGCCAGTGTGCTGGTGCCAGTCCTGGCTGCTCCACTTCTGCTCCAGCTCCCTGCTAATGCACCTGGGAAAGCAGTGGAGGATGGCCCAAGTGCTTGGGCTGCTACACTCACAGGGAGTGTAGAGTTCCAGGTTCCTGGCCTGGCCCAGACCTGGCCATTGCGGTCATTTGAGGATGAACCAAAGAATGGAAGATCAATATCTATCTCTCTGTGACTCTGCCTTTCAAATAAATAAATAAATAAAAGAACTGAGAACCAAAGATCAAATGGGCGATGGCCAAGTGAAGGGTGGAGTGTGTAAAGGCTCTGACAAAGCAAGGAGTTTGGGGAGCTCAAGAGACTGGAAATCAAAGTCCCCAAAACACCGTGTGGCCTGGCCAGGGTAAGGGACTGGGAGGATGCCGGGCAAAAGGCACAAAGGCTCCACCAGGCTGGCTGAACCACTCTGGAGGTCCAAGGCAGAGCTTAGTAATGAGGTTTTCTACGAGAATAGCTCTGAAGGGTTCTGCTAGCACACAAACAATGGTAACGAGGAGCGGGCATTTGGCCCACATCAGGATGAAGGGGCTCAACAGCCAGCTCCGGTTCCTGACCCCAGCTTCCTGCTAATGCATTCCCCAGAAGGCAGCGGTAATAGCTCAAGCAGTTGGGTTTCTGCCATCCTCGTGAAAGACCTGGATTGAGATCCCAGCTCCTGGCTGTGGCCCCTCCCCACCCCCAGCTGTTCTCGGCATTTGGGGAATAAACCAGCAGACGGGAGTGAGCACACTCTCTGCATCTTAAATAAATAATAATTTTTTTTTCAAAATGATAACTCGGTGATGTGCTGGATATGTGAATTACCTTGATTTGGGCGATGCATTCACAATGGCTATCAAAAGATCATGCTGTCTACTTCAAACATATATGGTTTTTGTTTGTCAATTATACTGCAATAAAGCTGAAAACAGAGAGACTAGAAAAGCTGGCGTGGTGCCCAGAGGGAAATAGGAACTAGACCGTGCTGGCATCACCCACCGGAGAAATGGGCCGAGGGCATAGGAGCTGCGGGGAGCCGGGAACAATTGGATTCCGTCCAGAAGCACAAACCTCACCCCGGGCACAGCGTGAGGTGCATCAGAGGACAGCCCAGGTGTGTCTGGGACACCAGTTCTGAGACCTTTGCAGCCATCAGGAGAGACGGTGCTGGTGACTGTGACAAAGTGGCTGTCACTGGGGCAGCAGAATTGCTCCCTAAAGGTTAACCTGGCCACAGCAGGCTTTAGAGAGGAGAGGAGGGAAGGCCAAATTAGGAGGCAATTGCAATTGTCCTAATGGGGTCTGCAAGGGAGGCTTGAGAGGCAAGAGTGGTCGGTAGGTAGGTTGGGAGAAAACCTCACTCAAGTTCAGAGCCGGGGAAAGCCAGGGGGGAGAAAGGCATTCTGGGAAACATGGATGCTTTGCACCTGCATGGCTAGCCGGAAGGCAACGCTGCTGACTTAGTGGAAGGAAGGTGGGGTGAGGGCCCAGGAGGCATTCGGATTGTGACAGCTGGACTTCAGGGAGCAAGGACGAGACCCAGGAAAGAGTGAGAACAGCAGTCAGAAGCAGTGGTTCCTCTAGACGGCCACACTCCGACTGCTGACACAGCGCCGTGTTCCTGGGGAATGGAAGAGAAAGATACCGCCGGGGGGTGGGGTACAAGGCGGTGATGTCCCACGCGCGGTGCCGAGGTGGCATTGAGAGGAAGAGAAAGCACCATATAGATACGCAGAGCCCACGCAGCACCCGCTAGGAGAGAAACACAGAAACGCAAGTGGAATTCACTTCAAAGAACCCCACCTACTTTGGTGCGGTATTAAGTTATGTCCTATCATAATAAGAGCTGCTAACCATTGGCTGCATTTCTATGTGTGCCACGCTCACATGATAGACACAGGCAGCGGCACACTGCCTGATGAATCATCAATCATGATTTTTCAGCTGTACCATGGTGCAAAAGTTATACACATTCAGTAGATAGAACCCACAGCTTGATTTTTCTATTTTGATCTTGTCCCGAGCTATTGATATGAGGTCCCATCCTCTCCCGTGATGCTGGGCTTTTTCCAGGTCTTCCACATGGGTGCAGGGGTCCAAGCACTTGGGCCATCTCCTGCTGCTTCCCCAGGTGCATTAGCAGGGAGCTGAATTGGAAGTGGAACAGCCAGGACTGGAATTGGTTTCTATATGGGATGCTGGCATCAGATGTGGTGGCTTAACTCACTATGCCACAACACCGGCCCCCATAACAAACATTTTTATACGGCTTGCTCCAAGTAGGTGCTATTCTTAGCTCTTTACATGTGCCAACTCACTCAAGAGGTGGGTAGTGTTAGTATCACCATTTGGTCGGCAAATAGAGTGAGACAGACAAGTTGAGTAGAATGTTCAAGGTCACAGAGTGGTGCAGGCAGGAGGTGAACCCAGTGGTTGATGTGGTTTCTCACATTGTATAATAAGCAGGGCAACTGTGGCCACAGTACTCAGAGTCATCCCCGCTGCTTCTCTCCCATCCCACATCCAATCTGCCAGAGACTCCTGGCCCTCTGGGAGGCTTTGTTCTCTGCCCTACCCCAATGCCTGGCATGTGGTACACTCAGTAAATATTTTAGGGTTGGGGGCAAGTACTGATTCCCCACTGGACAGATGAGGGAATGGGCTCAGAGGTAGCTGGCTGAGGTCACCCACCTGGTAACCTAGTAAATTTCAAGAGCTAAACCCACCCACCCACCCCCAATCCCTTCCTCCTGCTGAGCAAGCAGGAAGTCATCTCTCAGCACCCCCTCTGGTCCCCCCCCTCCGCCCACTACCACCATTTGGCTCCTTGGCCGAGGCCTTCTGGAATGTTCCAACAAAGCTCGCTCTGCATGGAGGACTGTCCTTTGGCTGGAAACAGATCTGGGCCAGGCCAGAAGGCCCATGGTGTTTGCCTTGTTCTTGAACTTCCACACACTTTGTGCTTGGTGCTGCAGGATTGTAGTCAGAGGAGATGAGGTGGGCGTGGCCAAGCTGAGACAGGGGAGGTGCACAAGACAGGGAGGAGTGGTTGCTGGCCCCTGCCCCGGCTTTCCAGCACTGCTTGGACTCTGATCTCTCCCACCCTCCCCTTCAAGGGCCATGAGTGGTGACAGTGACATGGCTCTGTAAGCCTCTATGTGGCTGTACTTCCTTGACATCAGCGACATTCCTCTCCAAGCAATTCCACACCCCCCAGAAGGTCTCTATCATGGTTACTATTACAAACCTTAAACTTCTCAAGCTCAAAATGTTGTGAAGGGGCTGGTGCTGTGGCGTAGCAGGTAAAGCCACTGACAGTGCCAGCGTCACACATGGGTACTGGTTCGAGTCCCGGTGGTCTACTTCCAATCCAGCTCTCTGCTGAGGCCTGGGAAAGCAGTAGAAAATGGTTCAAGTGCTTGGGCCCCTGCATCTGTGTGGGAGACTTGGTTCCTTGCTTCAAATCAGCCCAAGTCACGGCCATTGCGGCCATTTAGAGAGTGAACCAGTGAATGGAAGACTCTCACTCTCCCCCTCGCTCTCTCTCCCTCTGCCTCTCTGTAACTCTGCCTTTCAAATAAAAAAATAAATCTTAAAAAAAAAAAAAACTCTTCATAAGAAGCTGAAAGTATGCCTTTCACTTTTCTTTCTCTGCAGCCCAAGAAAGGTTAAACCTGCATCAAGCCCGGGGCTCAAGCTCCCTGGAAGTGTCTTTTCATTCTGCCATCACTTCTGCAATGCTCTGCCCAGCCTCTGTGGGTCATAAAAAGACCTGTAACAGGCGGCACAGACACACCTGGCCAGCAGAGCTGCATGGTACAGGGACCCAGAAATCAAAGCCAGAGAGAAGCCTGCCAGCAGGCTGCAGAGTAAACGGGGTCAGGGCGAAGGCCAGTGTGGAGAATACGTTAGAAGGGCACAGAACAGACGAGAAAGCGGCCCCTCCAAAAATCAAGGAGAGGCAGAGGCCTGGAGGAGCAGCCCAAATGTGAAAAGGTTCTCGCCCCGCTGAAGGAAGAAGGAGTATTGTAGCAAGTTCTGTCAACCCCTGCCTGGAAGCTCCACTTCCCTCTGGGCCCGCTCACTACTTGTAATGCAGGACTACAGGCTCTGAGAGAAATGAGGGGAGAGCAGGTGCAGCAAGTCAGAGGAGGATGGGCATGTCCACTCGCAGCACTGCCCTCAGCTGAGCCTCAGCCCAGGCCTCACTCCCTGACTACTGTGCTAACTACAAGCAAGGCTGGCCAGAGCTCTCTCACCAGGGGTCACCATACCTACCCAGTTAGCCTCTATGTAAAGAAAGAAAAAAAAAAGCATAAATGTGCTGAGGGCATCCACTGTGTGTGTGTCTGTGTGGAGAGAGAGAGAGAGTATGGGGTGGAGGAGTTCCTTGAAGGGCAACTTTAACCTTTTTATTTATTTATTATCATTTTATTTGAAGGCGCAGAGACAGAGAGAGATTCTCCTTCCAGTGGTTCACTCCTCAAATGCCCATAACAGCCAGGGCTGGGTCACACCAAAGCCAGAACTTGTCCTCCCAAACCCCCACCACAGCTGGCTCCTTGCTTTTGCTGCAAACCCTGCTTCCCCACTTGCTGCCCCCAAACCTGAGCAGTCTTAGCCTTGCCTCAGGCTGCAAACCTTGCTGCGACTCCGACAGTCGTCCCAAACTGCCAACGGTTTCGCGTCTTTCCACCTCCCAAATGCCAAGCTTGGAAAACTCAAAAGCTTGCCCCTACTCAGTTATCTGAGTTCTGTTGTGGATCCTCTCTTCCCGAGTGGAACCAGGACCAAAGGAGTGGGTTGCAGAGAGAGCCTCAATTGGTGTTTCCAAACACTGCCCTATATGCAGGTGCTTTGTCTAGCTGTGAGGCTGAGACTTAGAGACCTCTGTCAAAGGAACCCACATGTGGTTATTGTGAGCCATGGCTCCATTTGAGAAGCCCCCTTTCTACATTTGTTATCCATGCCAAACTACGCGGAGGGAAACGGCCCAGGATCTTGGGGATGGCATTTCACCTGCGGACAAAGAGACCCTAAAGGCTGAGGCCAGGTAGTCCACGTCTCCCTCAGCACTCCAGATGCTGGGTCAGTACAGGCATGGGATGCACAGTCACGTGTTGCTAAACGACGGGGACACTTCTGAGAAATACATGGGCCAGGCGACTTCATCACGGTGCGAACATCACCGAGCGTACTTAAGTAAGAATGTCGCTGCATCGCTAGGGGACACAATCCTACATCCTACAGTATGCTCTTCCCTGATGGCTGAAACAGACTGTAGTTAACGACCAACGCAGATAAACAAATCAACCACTTCTCTCCTCCCTCACTCTTCACAGGCCTCCCTAACCCAAACACAACCGCCAAGCTGGCCTTGGGGTTTTCCGGTCCACGACCTTAACCACAGCAGGGGGGCGTGGCGGCCGGGAGGGGCGTGGCTCCCGGGAGGGGCGTGGCGGCAGGGGCGGGGACTCGCGAGGCCTCGGCCAGGCCCCCTGGCCACCCACCAGTGTCCTTCCCCGACCGGAAGCGAGCTCTGCGGCCCGGTCTATCTCGAAGCAGCGCCCTCGGAGCGCCCGGAGGTCGGGATCGGGCGGTCTCTGGGCGCCATGGCGGCCGTCGCGGCCCTGCGGCTCTTGCGGGCGCAGGTGCCTGGCTGGCTTCGGCGCGGCCCATGCGCCCCGCTCCCTGCCGGCTTCTGCACCCGGGGGTCGGCGTCGGCGGCCGGGCGGCAGGAGCCGGAGCCGCGTCCCACGGTCGCACGGCAGCGGGACGGCATCAGGTCAGCCCGCGGGCTGTGCGGGAGGCACCCTTCAGGGGGACCCGGGGGCCGGGACCCGCCGGGCGGGCAGGCTGTCCTGTCTGTTCTGGTGCCCGCGAGGGGCCGGATGTGACGCGTAGTCTCTTAGGGCGAGGAATCGCCGCATACCGGCTGGCATACAGGTGTCTCCAGCCTAGGCTCAGTGGCCAGACACGCGGAAGGCCTGTAGGTGGCTCCGCCTCGGCCTCGGCCGTGCCCAGCGCAACCCCTAATCCTCCGGGCAGCCGGGCCCAGCGGTGACTGCGGTGACTCCGGGGCTGGGCGTGCGCCGCCCTGCAGGTTGAGCCCACCGCTGCTGTGGCCCTCCAGGAAGGCTTTCGGAAGAAGGCTCCTCATGTGTCCAAGCTGCTCGTTGGCTCTCACCCAGAAGAGTGGGGGCAGAGAGTGCTGGTCAACAAGAACACCCCGCCCTGAGCTCCGCCCATCTGGGCAACAAGTCTAAAACTTTTTTTTTTTAAAAGAGAGACAAGTCGCCAACTGGGAACTGGGCCATATAGTAATAAAGGTAGGCGGTTTCTCCTATTCCGCAAACCTGGAAGGCCAAGTTGGCATTCACAATTCTCCTAAGATTTCTCCAGAAGGGGACGGAGAGCCAGCCTCTGGCTTGCAGATTTTTCCTTTTCTTCTTGCCTCACCCTTCCCACTTCTCCATCTCTCCTTCCTGCTGCCCTGCAGGGGGGCTGGCACACAGGCCTGCAGACACCCCGGCCCCCTCCAGACACCTGCTCTTGACCACTCCCTGGGGGTTCCGGGGGGGGTGCCCTCGCAGGCTCAGGAATTCCAGAGACTCGGCCCCCACAGCAGGGTTTGGAAGGGGGTGGAGGGGTCCATTCGCGGGAAGGCCGCAGAGTTCTCCAGAATGCAATGCGAGTCAGAAAGGGAGGCGAGTTGGGACAGCCGCTCACAAATGCCAGGAGTCAGTGAGTACGAAGGAACCCGTGGGTGGCGTGTGAAGCAGCACGATGTTAGCCAGGGCCCCTCGGGCCTCACCGTCCCTTTTCGCGTGTCCCTTTCTGCAGCCGCTCCTCCCAGCTCCGAAGTCGCCCTGGAGGGAAGGCCAGCGTGGCACTGCGTGCAGGGTCAGGCACTTCACCCAGCGGGACGGGGCGGGGCGGCGGGGGGCGTGGCGGTCAGGGGCGGGGACTCACAAGGCCTCTGCCAGGCCTCCTGGCCATCCACTTCCTACCGCGGCCTGCACCCCCACCCCATCCCCCCCGTTTGACAGTGAGGAAGCGCGTTCCAGGCCACACAGCCAGTAGGTGGAGCGGCCAGGACTCAGAGAAGACCCTCTGTCTCCAAGGTTGTTTCCATGATGGTCTCCCCACTTCGGTTTCAAAAGAGTTGGCAAAAAGAATGGATGTGATTCACTGCAGTCAGTGGAGTTGGCTCTGAAAACACAGGAGTGCTTTGCTTTGGTGGTTAATCAGTCAACAGGGATTGATTGATGATTGATTGTCTTCCTTGCATGTGAACTTGACAGTCCTATACTTCACGGCCCTTCTCACAATGATCTGCAGACAGCTCACAGGGAGACTTTATAGGAACCATTTCTTGCTCCCACTTTTATCACATGCCCTGGCAGTGAATTCATTCTTTTTTTTTTTAAGATTTATTTATTTATTTGAAAGACAGAGTTACAGATAGGCAGAGTTAGAGAGAGAGAGAGATCTTCCATCCGCTGGTTCACTCCCCAAATGGCTCAAATGGCCAGAGCTGAGCCAATCCAAAGCCAGGAGCCAGGAGTTTCTTCAGGGGCCCATGCACTTGGGCCATCTTCCACTGCTTTTCCAGGCCATAGCCGAGAGCTGGATTGGAAGGAGGGCAGCTGAGACTCAAACCGGCACTCATATGGGGTTGCTGGCACTGCAGGTGGCATCCAAAAAGCCTGTAGATCCTGGGCTCCAGGGAGAAGTCGGAACCCGGGCTCAAGTTCAGGGGCTGTCAGCATCGAGCTGGCAGCCATGGTCAAGGTCAAGGTGAAGTTGCCTAGGAAGTATGTGGGGAGCACGGCTGAGGCTCACTGGCACTGAGGGATTAGCAGAAGGCCAGGAGCCCGAGAAAGAAGGCAAGGACAGGCAGGGAAGCACAGACAGCCTCGGAGAGAAGGAATGTCTTTTCAGCAGGAGAACAGTGACCAGGGGCTTGGCTTCTGGGAATGAGCAGATTCCCGAGGAGAACCATTTCTGGAAGAGAAGCCTGGCGGGACTGGTGTGTCAGTGAACCTGGATTTAGAGCACGCTCATGGCGTGTGAGCCCAACAACTAACTACACACTTGACCAGGGCGTCTGGGGGCTGCCATCCGTTTTGCACAATTTTGCCTGAGGCCTTAGAAATTAATGTAAGCATCCGTCACCGATGGGTTGGCGGTGTCTGGAATCTCCACACCATGCACAGTGGTCATCCTCGTGAAAGGTCCAGAAGCAGTTCTGTCACCATGCCCGGGCCCCATCCCACAGTGTAGGGTTCAGAGCCTTCTCAGCACATCAGCTGCCAGCGATGTGTGCGCGTGTGCATGTGTGTGTGCATACATGTATGTGTATGCACACATGACAGAACTTGCCTGTGAGAAACAAAATGATGAATGTCACAGCCACCTGAAGACGGCGGCAAAACTGAAATGGTGCTCCAAACAACGTGGTTCTTCTCATGGGGTGGAATTTTCCAGAAAAACCATGGCCCCCAATGCGATTTATGGGGGATCCAAGCTAACACTGTTGCAGTAGGAATGTCTAATCCGAAAAAGAACAAGAGAGGTAGAAAACCTGTAGGTGGAGACCAACAGGAAGCACACAAAATATGTAACAATAATTGGGTGTTTCAGCTCACTGTCCGTTTCTTATAAAAGCAAAAATAAGACATTTCTGTGTGCCGGCAGTCAGAGGACAATACAGGTTATTTTATTCAGTGTGTGGGATACTCTGAAATAGCGAATAGGCCGTTTGGATGCCATCTTTCTGAGATATATCCAGAAGAGGCCTCTTCCTGTATAATTTCGTCCTTTTGTTCTTCACATATCATCCCCATTCTCAGAGCAGGTGATCTTTGCAGAATTACAGGATGTCACCACAGGAACCAGGGCGACAACACTGTTGCAGGTGCACATTGGCAGCCGGACCTGGCCTGCTTTTTTCTTCATGGTGGGAAGAGGGAGCCTGGGGGAGTCCTTCTGTTCCTGGCTCCTTCTCCCGACATCAGGGTGACAAGAACGGGGAGAACTAACTTGAAGGGAGCCCCCGCTTGTCAGATTCCTTGGCTCCTGCGGCTGTCACACGAAACTGGCATCGCCTCTGTTATGGGTGGAGATGACTGGGGAACCGCCGAGACGTGCCCCTTGCTATGGAGGTAGCAGTCATGTTTCTGACAGCGAATGCAGAGAAAAGGAAAAACTCATCAAGGGAAGAGGCAGAAAAACCAGCCTGCATGTCAGCTGCTCTTTTTCTTGTTTTGGTTTAGAAATCACAGGTCTGTGCTGTGGGGCTTTAAAAATAGCTCACCAATTAACAAGGCATTGCAGGGGGTCCTCACCCGCTGGCTGCGACTGGTGCACGACCCTCGGTCAGCCCGTGTTTTTCACAGGAACATCATCTTGAGCAATCCCAAGAAGAGGAACGCACTTTCGCTCGCAATGCTGACATCGCTCCAGAATGACATTCTTCACGAGGCCGACAGCAAAGATCTGAGAGTCATCATAATTTCAGGTATCCAACCGGTAGCTCTCCTTAGGCTCCTGCACTGCCCATGTTTCCACAATGCTTTGATTGACAGGGGCCTTCTGTCACTTAACTGGAGAATTGTTGTGAGGGTCTTTTACAAGGAGTGTTTAATTATGGAAAAGTCGTGCATCGTTGGAGAGCTGGTCCTAACATTATCAACTGTGGGAATTACAGCCAAGATTTCCAGCAGTGAAATCCGTGCATTTTCCTTTTCGTGCTTATTGATACTGATCTTTGCATCAAAGTCAGAGAATCCATTTCCTCATGGGCCTTATAAAATGAGTTTAATTATCAGTCCTTTTAGTAGATGACCTCGTCAGCTAGGACATTCAATTGATTTATCTTTTCTGGTTTTTACCAAGCCTTTCATCTCCTATCTGCCGTGTCTTCTTTAATGGTGCCAGAAATCCTGGCATGATGTTGCCCCTTTCTACCCTTGTTATTTTTCCAATAAGGTTTTTTTTTAACAGAGTTATCTTTTCCCTGGGCTGCGGAGGTGTTATAAATAACAGTACTGCCAGCGTCTTCAAGGAGCCCCTGCAGCAAAGCATAATGGATGAAACTCTAGGTTGTTTCATTTGTTTTGCAAATTAAGGCTCCGTGTTTCTGGAGAGACACCGAGCCCGCTGCCCTCTTAGCAGTGGCTAGACTGACATCGCCTACTGTTCCGTGTGATGAAGGGGATAAGAACTAACAGAGTCCACCAGCCATGTAGGGAACCTGCATGGCGCGAAGACAGCTCACTTCTTACCTCCGCAATTGCCCCCCTTGTAGCAAGAGGATAATGTTGCCTATAAACATAACCACAAGAGGGAAATATGAGTATTACCGACCCAGCGGAATGATATTTTTGCTGTGAATGATAATGACAACAGCTCCGTCGGTTGGAAAATAAAGAGCCACAGCCAGGGGGCCCCCAGGTTCATTGCACACACTTTGACCTCCCCGATTCGGCCCCTCCTGCAGACCGCTGTGTGAATCTTGCCCAAGGCATGGTGAGGCTTTATGGACCTGGGCGAGTGCATACGCTCAGGCCACGCCAAGTCCAAGAGCAGAAGCGGGAGGCCGGAGAGACAAGCCCTGTAAAATGTACCCTCGCCTTGGTCCCTGAGCTGCCCCCTCGCGTAACTGCGTCTTTTCATCCAGTGCCACCAGAGATGCCTTGCCTTGCATCCGCATCACGAAATTCGGGCTGTAACTTCTCAAGCGACCCAGAATGATTCTGATCCACGTGGGCCATTCCCTTTCTCTAGGGGCCCACGACCCAGCTTGTGTTCTACCGTTAGACAGCTTGGTGAACCGTCCGACCTCTGGCTGTTGACATCTCTCTTTTCCTTTTTTTTTTTTTTTTTTTTTCTTTTCCCAATTGGAAACATGTGCAGCTGAGGGGCCCGTCTTTTCTTCTGGGCACGACTTGAAGGAACTGACAGAAGAACAAGGCCGGGATCATCATGCCGAAATATTTCAAACCTGCTCCGAGGTAAGCTAGGACGAGGGCCGACGCTGCAAACCTGAAAGCACTCGGTGCGTGCAATACTGACCTCGCTTCCCGGCTCTCGGCGCTCCGAGCGTGCAATGCTGACCTCGCTTCCCGGCTCACGGCGCTCCGTGCGTGCAATGCTGACCTCGCTTCCCGGCTCACGGCGCTCCGTGCGTGCAATGCTGACCTCACTTCCCGGCTCACGGCGCTCCGTGCGTGCAATGCTGACCTCACTTCCCGGCTCACGGCGCTCGGTGCGTGCAATGCTGACCTCACTTCCCGGCTAACAGCGCTCCGTGCGTGCAATGCTGACCTCGCTTCCCGGCTAACAGCGCTCCGTGCGTGCAATGCTGACCTCGCTTCCCGGCTCCCGGCGCTCCGTGCGTGCAATACTGACCTCACTTCCCGGCTCACGGCGCTCGGTGCATGCAATGCTGACCTCACTTCCCGGCTCACGGGTTTTAGGCAGGAGCCCTGAGCGCTGCAGAGCGACTGAGTACTCTGCACTCCCTGGTCACTCTGTCCTCCGAGCGATTACGGTGGCCTTCCATGGCATGGAACCGTGGACCAAAATTAACCGAGAGAAATTCCATCCACACTGCACAGGCACAGAGTCTATTTCTTGCCATTATTCCCTAAACACCAGAGTATAACAACCACTTACATAGCATCTACATTGCTTTAAGTATTTTAGGTGGTCCAGAGAGGACTTAAAGTGTCCTAGAGGATTGCTTCAGTCATGTGCAAATATGATACCATTTTTTTTTTAGATTTATTTATTTATTTGAAAGACAGAGTTACTGAGAGAGGTAGAGACAAAGAGAGAGGTCTTCCACCCGCTGGTTCACTTCCCAGATGGCTGCAAAGGCCGGAGCTGTGCCGATCTGAAGCCAGGACCTGGGAGCTTCTTCCTGGTCTCCCACATGGGTGCAGGGGCCCAAGGACTTGGACCATCTTCTACTGCTTGCCCAGGCCATAGCAGAGAGCTGGATCAGAGTGGAGCAGCAGAGTCTAGAACCAGCACCCACATGGGATGTCGGCACTGCAGGCAGCAGCTCCACTCACCACGCCGCAGCACCAGCCCCACAACTATGATTTTCAAAGTTATTTTGAGACCCTTCTTTCAACCAACTTTTATCATCACCATTTCCGAGTACAAATTTTTTGCAAATTTGTATTTATCTGTTAATTTTATTTGAAATGCAGAGAGACTGACAGAAAAAGAGACACCCATTGGTTCCATTCTCAAAAACCTGAAACAGCTGGAGCTGGGCCAGGCTTCGTCCTTTTCTCCCACGTGGGTGGCAGGGACCCAGCTACTTGAGCCATCACCTGTGCCTCCTAGGATCTGCGTTAGCAGGAAGCTGGAATCCCAGAACTGGGAGCAGAGCTGGTGCTTGCATCCAGGATCTCCGATATGGGGTGCAGGCAGGCAAGGCAGCAGCTTAACCGCTGCACCACATGCCTGCCCACCAAGTGGGACAGTTAACCTCTTCATTTTTACTCCTTTTCTGCCTCTTGCACCATAGTAAGGAGGACAGTTGCCCTCAGCCACAGAGGAAGAAGAAAGATTTAGATAATTTATAAATGCATTCAATCAACCCCTGGATAATAAAGCATTTAGAATTCAGGGTTTAGGGACTGGCATTGTGGTGTAGCAGGTAAAGCCACCACCTGCAGTGCCAGCATCTCATATGGGTGCCAGTTCGAATCCTGGCTGCTCCACTTCTGATCCAGCTCTCTGCTATGGCCTGGGAAAGCAGTAGAAGATGGTCCAAGTCCTTGGGCTGCTCAACCCATGTGGGAGACCTGGAAGAAGCTCCTGGCTCCTGGCTCCTGGCTTCAGATCGGCGCAGCTCTGGCCTTTGCAGCCATCTGGGGAGTGCACCAGGGGATGGAAGACCTCTCTCTCTCTCTCTCTCTCTCTCTCTCTCTTTCCCTCTCTCTCTGCCTCTCCTCTCTCTGTGTAACTCTGACTTTCAAATAAATAAATAAATCTTAAAAAAAAAGAATATCTCACAATCACCTTCCCATTCACTTCCCTGTTGTTCACCTGTCTCTGCATAGCAGGTGTTGTTAAATATTTGTTGAATAATTAATGACAAATAAATCAATGAACAAGCCAATGAGTCTGGTTCACTGGGCCAGACTCAGAGCAAAAACAGGTCCTAGCCCTCATGTAGTAAGAATGAGAGGCTATTGATCTGTTTAAAGCTGTGTCTAAGAAATTATCTCAGATACATAGGAGCACCTTGAACTAGTACAAGATTTCAATTTCCAAGTGCAATCAGCAAGCAGATTAGAACAGAATGAGCCGATATTGCATTGTTCAGTTCATGCATGGGAAGATTTTAACAAGCAAGATAGAAGCACCTGAATTTGTTACAGACCACAGGAATGTCATGGTGGGTATTGCAAAAAGGAGGCGGACGGGCAAAAGGACGATGAGAAAAATGAGGATACGAAGAACTTGGTCCTGGAAGAGTGAAAGTGACCTTGTGGGTGCTCACTGACAGCTCACGCTGGAGACGTACCCTCATCTCTCTCCTTTCTTTTTCTTTTTGAAGAGGTATTTATGTGAAAGGCAAAGTTAAACAGAGAGGGGGAAGGGAGAGAGAGATCTTCCGTCCACTGGTTCACTCCCCAGATGGCTGCAACAGCCAGAGCTGGACCAGGCTGAAGTCAGGAGCCAGGGGATTTATCTGGGTCTCCCACGTGGTGCAGGGGCCCAAGCACTTGGGCCATCTTCCGCTGCTTTCCCAGGCGCATCAGCAGGAAGCTGGATCGGAAGTGGAGCAGCCAGGACTCCAACTGGCACCCATATGGTATGCGGGTGTCCCGGGGTGGTGTAACCCACTACACCACAGCGCCCCCTTGTGTCCCTTAGATCCTGTTGAAGTTTCAAGATGGGAGCTCTGCTCCAGGAGATTCTTGTCTGTCTGCTTACACCTCACCAGTGAAATGACACTGGGACAAGGTCTCCATTTTGGAACTGACTCAGCCCTCCATGACGACACCGAGTGAGGTGAGGGCAGAATTAAATTTATGTCACTTTTTTTTTTTTTTTTGACAGGCAGAGTGGACAGTGAGAGATAGAGAGAAAGGTCTTCCTTTGCCGTTGGTTCACCCTACAATGGCCGCTGCGGCCCGTGTGCTGCTGCAGGCGCACCGCGCTGATCCAAAGCCAGGAGCCAGGTGCTTCTCCTGGTCTCCCATGGGGTGCAGGGCCCAAGCACTTGGGCCATCCTCCACTGCACTCCCTGGCCACAGCAGAGAGCTGGCCTGGAAGAGGGGCAACCGGGACAGATTCTGGCGCCCCGACCAGGACTAGAACCTGGTGTGCTGGCGCTGCAAGGTGGAGGATTAGCCAGTGAGCTGCGGCGCCGGCCTTTATGTCACTTTTTGGAGTACCTAGAACCCAAACAATACTTCGTTCAGGAAGGTCAAATATGAAAGAAAACCAGTTCTTGACTGACAAGGGTCTGATTTTCCTAGCTTGTTTATGATCTAGGTCCCCTGCTCTCTAACTTTATCTAGCATAGTTTTTTTTTTTTAATTGTTTTCATTTGAAAGGCAGAGAGAGAAAGAGGGACAGAGACAGACAGAGAGATAGATCTTCCATCTCCTGGTTCATTCCCAAAATGTCCACAGCAGCTGGGGCTGGGCTGGGCCAAAGCCAGGAACTGCACTTAGGTCTCCCACGTAGGGAACAAGGACCCAACTACTTGAGCCATCACCTGTGCCTCCCAGGGTGATGGGAGTGGAGCCAGGGTTTGAAGTCAGCCACTCGGACATGGGAGGCAGGCATCCCAACTAGCATCTTAACTTCTGTGCCAAAAGCCTGCCCCTAATATATGTGTATATATATAATATTTAATTGAAAGTACTATTTATTATAGGAAATTCTGAAAATATGGGAAAGTTACGGAAAAATAAATGACTGATGCCATACTTTAATCATATCACCCAGAGTGAACTATGATTAATATTTTGCTATATTTCTCTTTAACCCCTTTTCCCCATGCACCTACTTATGTGGATAATTGTATCTAGGTGAAATTATAATGCATAAGGATACAGATGTGATTACAGCATTGAACACTTTACCAAACATGCCAGGTAAATACTGTAAGCACTTTAGACATACTAGTTGGTATAACTGTCATGTTCTGTAAGGTTAGTACTATTATTATACCTATTTTACGGATGTGAAAACTGAGGAATTAAGTTAGGTAGCAAGTAAGTGGCAGACTGGGTATCAAACCCCAGTGGCCCAACTATATGAGCTCCAGGACAGCATGCTGGTCTTTCCTGTGGGAAATGTCATGTTAGCAAGGATACAGCATTCTATCAAGTGGATCTGATTTAGCTTCCTTAGCCATTGACTTATGTTGCATATTTATATGATTTATAGTGGTTTTTTTTCTTAACCGCTGTAAAATAATGATTGGGCGAGCATCTTTGGCCAGACAGCTCTTCACCTATGCCAGGTTATTTCTTAGAGGTCCTAGAGCAGAGTCGGAAGCACTTTGAATGGTGTCAACGATGCTCTTCTGCCTAAGTGTTCTTCCACTGGGTTCTCCGGTGTTCCGCCCCCTCCAGAGAGCAGGCACCACGCTTAACTCTAATCCTACTCAGCCGGCTGCTCATCAACTGCAGTTCCCTGGGCGACAACCCAGGTCTGTCTGTCTTTGCAGCAGGACTGCTCCTTGTTACTCCAGCCCTGTCACCTGCCGCATCCCCAGCCTCAGCTGAAAGGGCTCAAATCCCTGACTCCAAGAGTTCTGGGAACAGGTGTACAGCTGTGTACAGACGTGTGCATGCCTGGGAGAGTCCCTGGCATTCATCAGATTCTCAAAAGCTGATCCCCACCCCATCCCCAGCCCCATTAAAAAAAAAAAAAAAAAAAGTCAGAGGCCGGAGCCACGGCTCAATAGGCTAATCCTCCACCTTGCGGCGCTGGCACACCGGGTTCTAGTCCCGGTCGGGGCGCCAGATTCTGTCCCGGTTGCCCCTCTTCCAGTCCAGCTCTCTGCTGTGGCCAGGGAGGGCAGTGGAGGATGGCCCAAGTACTTGGGCCCTGCACCCCATGGGAGACCAGAAGCGCCTGGCTCCTGGCTTTGGATCAGCGCGGTGCGCCTGCCGCAGCCCTCCAGCTGCAGTGGCCATTAGGGGGTGAACCGATGGAAAAAGGAAGACCTTTCTCTCTGTGTCTCTCTCACTGTCCACTCTGCCTGTCAAAAAAAAAAAAAAAGAAAAGAAAAGAAAAGAAAAAAAAGAAACCACTAACATAGAATACAGCACCATACTCTTAAATATATAATTGGCGATCTTGGTATCCAACTAAAAAGCACCCAATGTGGATGAATATAAAGGAGAAGTTTCATAGGCAAAACCTTCCCATCAGTGAAGGTCATTTTTCTTTGCATTGTTTCTTCTGGAAAAGAAACCCAGATTTAAAGTTCCTCGGCTCCCTCCCTCCCTGCCAAGGTTCAGAGAGCAACCATTTAGAAATTGAAGTTGCCATAGCAACACCGTCTGTTTAGAGTGTTGGGGGGAAAGAACCAAGCTGAAAACAAGACGTGAAGTTTGGGAGACGGATGGCGAGCGGGGACTCACAGGGACACACTTGGGTCTCTCCTCTCTGTGTGCACACTCGTGTTTATTTTGATGACAGCGGGGTGCCCCCCCCATCTTAATAGAACTGGGTGGAGGTAACGCGAAGTCATTACTACGGAAATTGCCTCAAGTCCCTTTTCTACCTTAAATTTTTTCAAGGCAGCACCAAATATGGGTTTCAGACTTTAAAACACAGGGTTGTGTGTGTGTCCCTCAGAGATAAACAGTGCGTCCTCAGTGGGGGTGCGGGCAGTGGAGGGGCAGTGCCAGGGGACCTCGTCCTTTTTGTGCCCCCTGTCACTTTTTAAAAAATTTTAAAAAAAATTTTTCCTCCATGGAATCTGATGTACTATTGCCTACCAAAAGTGCTCCAGAAACACAAAAGCAAACTAAAATAACAGACAGGAGTGTGGTGCCTCCCCCTGGACGGAAGTGAAGTGGGTGTGTTTGCTCCCGCAGGTCATGATGCTGATCCGGAACCACCCCGTCCCAGTCATTGCCATGGTCAACGGCCTGGCCACGGCCGCCGGGTGTCAGCTGGTTGCCAGCTGCGACATCGCCATAGCCAGCGACAAGTCGTCTTTTGCCACGCCTGGGGTGAACATTGGGCTCTTCTGCTCCACCCCTGCGGTTGCTTTGGGGAGAGCAGTGCCTAGAAAGGTAACAACTTCCTGCCAACCCTCGCGTAGTAGATTTCCTCCTGCAGGGCCAATGATGCTTCACCATGAGCTTGTCCAAAGGATCTTTCCCACCGCGACATTCTGCCCAACGCAGACGTGGCTGGGTGTGCCGCTATGAGCAGGGAATTTATTTTAATTCATTGGAAAGACTGAGTAACAAAGATCTGTTCTCTACTTTACTCCCCAAAGGCCCGCAATAGCCTGGGCAAGAGCCTAGAACTCTATCTGGTTCTCCCATGTGGGTGGCAAGGACCCAATTACATAAGCCGTCACCTGCTGCTCCCAGGACGCACATTAGCAGGAAGCTGGATCGGAGCAGAGACCAGGCACTCAGAAACAGGAAGCAGCATGTGGGCATCCCAAGTGGTCTTAACCACTGAGCCACACTCCCACCTGCTCTGTGTTCCTGCTAACGTCAGGGAGAGAAGCCAGTTCCTCCATGGCTTCTTTATTTATTTATTTATTTATTTATTGACAGGCAGAGTGGACAGTGAGAGAGAGAGACAGATAGAAAGGTCTTCCTTTGCCATTGGTTCACCCTCCAACGGCCGCCGCGGCCGGTGCGCTGCTGCAGGCGCACTGCACTGATCCAAAGGCAGGAGCCAGGTGCTTCTCCTGGTCTCCCATGGGGTGCAGGGCCCAAGCACTTGGGCCGTCCTCCACTGCACTCCTGGGCCACAGCAGAGAGCTGGCCTGGAAGAGGGGCAACCGGGACAGAATCCGGTGCCCTGACTGGGACTAGAACCCGGTATGCAGGCGCTGCAGGCGGAGGATTAGCCTATTGAGCCACGGCGCCAGCCTTTTTTTTAATTTAATTTAATTTTTTTTCCTCCATGGCTTCTTAAACTGGACATCAGTTTGTTTCTTTTAAAGATTTATTTTATTTCTTTGAAAGACAGAGTTATAGAGAGAGGGAGAGACAGAGAGACAGAATTCTTACATCCATTGGTTCACTCCCCAAATGGCAGCAATGGCCAGAGCTGAGCCAGTCTGGAGCCAGGAGCCAGGAGCTTCTTCTGGGTCTCCCATGCAGATGCAGGGGCCCAAGCACTTGGGCCATCTTCTACTGCTTTCCTAGGTACATTAGCAGGAAGCTGGATCACAAGTGAAGCAGCCAGGACTTGAACCGGTGCCCATAGGGGATGCCGGTACTGCAGCCTGGGGGCTTTAATCCGCTGTACCACAGTGCCAGCCTCAGAAGTCACCCTATTTTCATCTTTCATGCCTCATAGTGCAACTCATTAGGTTTTGGTTTTGTTTGTTTGTTTATTTGTTTTCAGACAGGCAGCGATTTTTCATAAGCTGATTTGAAACACAATGGAGACTGCGTTTTGTTGCCCTGAGCAGTCGCCCATGAGACATCATAGCCTGTTGACAACATAGGTACCAAGGAGCCGGAGAGTAGTGTCGCTGGCTCCTTGTGTGGCGGCGACCCGTCATGTTCCAGAGATTTTGAGCAGCCGATGGACTGCGTGTCTAAGTTTAGGATGGCTGCATTTGACGACAGGAGGGTCCTGTGCTTCATCCGTTGAATCTGCCCAGGAAGGAGCCACGTGACAAAGGCGTTTCCTCTCTGTTAAGGACCTGTCCGTCACAGGCCCTTCTTCCTTCCTACAACATCCTGAACACCCCTGATCGTCACCCATCCCTTTCCTTGTTCTAGAACAGGGCTGGGGAACCTTTTTTTTCTGCCAAGGGCCCTTTGGATATCTATAACATCATTCGTGGGCCACTTAAAAAGATCAACTTAAAAATTAGGCCGCTGTAGACGTATTGAATTTTTGGAGTCCCACCTGCGGCTGCTTTGACGGGGCCAGACCAAACGATTTCACGAGCACCGAAACCGCCCGCGGGGCCCAGATGTCCGCCAGCCCTGTTCTAGAGCAAGTGCACCCTCAATCCCAGTTGGAAAGCCGTAGAAATGGGGCAGTGTCATAGGGAATCTATATTGCCTATGTTAGCGTCAGCTATGAAAATGAGCCTTTGCCCAGCATACCTAAGGCACAAAAGAGATGAGAGCCAAGGAAAACCAAGCACCGGCAAGTCCTCCTTTGCTGTACGATGACTTTGTAACAGTGCTTTGGCAGACGCGTGTTTGCAAGGGATTCCTGCCAGCTCACACGGTTATAGAAACCAGGTAGCAGTGGGCTCCCCACCCTGCAGAAGTTGACCACTTGCTTGCTAAGACGTCTGTCTTCACATCAAGGGGGCGTGTTGGATTCCATCCAGATCTTTACCTTGAATGAACCTGTAGGTATTCACCCAGTAACTTAAGTCCTTCCATTGTGCCAGCGTGTAAAACTAAAAGAATCTGCCAATCTATTGTCACAGCTGCCCTAGAACTGCAGATCAGGTCGTGGTGCCTGTGCCTGGCCACAGGCAGCCTGCCCAGAGGCTGTTTAGCCCCCATTTCACACTGACCTGCTGGAAGGTTCCCCAGGAAGGCAGTGAGAACCCTGCAGTGGGCCCCACTGTCGGGGAAGGAAGCAAACTTTTGAAACCAAGGCTTATTAGGGTTGACGCCTAGAAACTCAACCCCATACCCTATTTACTCATCAAACATTACGTGAGTTTTGAGAACCAAGAGGAATACGTGTGACAAAACAGGCCTTAAGATCCAAGGAGGCTGGCGCCACGGCTCAGTAGGCTAATCCTCCGCCTTGCGGCGCCAGCACACCAGGTTCTAGTCCCGGTCGGAGCGCCGGATTCTGTCCCGGTTGCCCCTCTTCCAGGCCAGCTCTCTGCTGTGGCCAGGGAGTGCAGTGGAGGATGGCCCAAGTGCTTGGGCCCTGCACCCCATGGGAGACCAGGATAAGCACCTGGCTTCTGCCGCGGCGGCCATTGGAGGGTGAACCAACGGCAAAGGAAGACCTTTCTCTCTGTCTCTCTCTCTCACTGTCCACTCTGCCTGTCAAAAAAAAAAAAAAAAAAAAAAAAAAAAAAAAGCCCAACACCCAGAACCACCTGGAGTGATTAGCTTGTGTGACAGGGTAAGAGGCAGGAGGGTTGTAAGAGCCAAAGAAACTTTTCCTCCGCTAAGGCAGTTTTGGCTAGAAACAGGCCTCTCAGGAGACGGGCAAAGAAACTTCTAGACCACCCTGCTCAGGTGCCTGGTCTCTGTTCCTCTTGTTCTAACCCCCAGAAGGCCTCTGAGTCATTGGCCTCCTGAAAATGGCCCCAAGTTCTGTCAACAAGATGGCCCTACACACACACTGGGCTCATTAAGGCCGGGCTCTGTGCGGGCCGGGATTCGGTTCGGGTTGACACGAAGGAGCAGAACCACAGTCCCTGATAGCAAGGGGAGTTCTGTAGGAGAAAAGTCTGTGGGAACACAAGACCGGGCTGGGTTCATAGATCTGACCTGTGCAGGCTGCTTTAAGAGGAAAAACTTGAGACTCTTAGAAATCTAAACGGGACCCAGGACACAGTGATGTAGGCGTAGAAGCACAGCCACGCACAGGCCCGTCAAGCACGTGTGGGTGACTGGCCTGCACCCCACTGTGCACCCACAGGGAAGCAAGCAGTTGTCTTTGCAAACTGCCTGGACACAAAGCAGCTGCCCTTGGCACGCTGGTGAAGACGACATTTGTGGGTCACCGGTGCCCTCTGCTGGTCACCCTGGGGACTTGCTCAGCTCTACAGCAAGACTTAATCTGTCCACACCAGGGCAGAAGCCTGAAGCCGGGCTTGAATTATTTTCCCCATTTCTAAAGTGCTTCTCATGAGTTAATAGTGCATCTTCATTGCACCACATAGACACCCCATCTGGTGCAGCTGCTCCCTTCCCCAGAAACAGAGCCAGTGCCTCAAGCCACTGGTGAAACTGGCGAGCGCATAAAGCAATCGGAATCCCCTTCTTCCCAAACCAGCTCTTTCCCAGTTATCGAGAACGTTTGATCTTGCATAGTCACTCACTCACACTGCAGGATCTGCTTTCCTAATCATCTAATTCCAACAGACTTGCGTTTCCAAGAGGGAAGAAGCAGTGAGAGCCTTGGGGCTCAGAGTGGGTCCAGTGCAGAGTCTCAGACCCACCCCCCTGCCTGTCGGCAGGGGAGTGTGTGTGTGTGTGTGTGTGTGTGTCCCCAGGGTCTGCGAAGTGCAGCCATGGATGGCCCGGCAGCCCAGTTGGCGAATGGTTCCATGCCTGTCTCACGTTCCCAGCCACATCAGTCCTGTGGCGCTCCCCGCCCCGTGCTCAGACACCACCGAGCTGCAATGTATCGGGAGCACGCGTGTGCATGTGCATGTATCTCATCTTTCCATCTTGGCCTCCTGTCCTTGATGCAGCTCTGCACGGTCTGCTCAAGTTCCCTGGGAGACAGGCGCCGCGTGCTGTGGGGCTGCATGCTTTTGTCCTCCGGAATTTATACCCTGAAATCCTAACCTGCACCCCACCTCCCAGGCAGGGGATGGTGTGAGGAGGTGGGACTTTGGGCGGTGATGGTGTCACCAGGGTAGAGCCCTTGGGACTGGGATCAGTCCCTCAAACAAGGAAAGCGTTGCCTTGTCCCAGTTCCCCCAGAGTGAGGACATGACAGGAGGCAGTTGTCTGTGTACAAGCGCCTGAATCTGTTGGCGCCCTTGACCTTGACCTTGGACTTGCCAGCCTGCAGGACTGTGAGAACTGCCTGCCTGTTGTTTATAAGCCAGCCTGTTTTCATGGCATTTTGTAATAGAAGCCTGAATGGATTAAGACACCATGCCCACGTGAATGCGGGATTTTTTCCTTATCATAATGAGACACCCCCTTTTCCTGATAAAGTAGCCCACCTGAGGTATCTCATCATAACTCACTCAGGGTGCATAGGGAGACTTCAATAAAACTCCCTACTATTTAACAACTAGGATTCCTTTTCCCTGGAAGTGAGCCCTGTCTAAGGGGTAGTAAAAAGAGGCTTGCGCCAAAAGTAAGTGACAGTGAGTCCAAGAGCAAAGGCGCGGCCAGTGAGCAGGTCCCGCACCAGGCCCGAGGCAAGGCTGCATCCAAAGTGCTCCAGAAAGTCAAGTGTCTTTCACCTTTTAAAATGATTCCACGTGGGGCGATTCCCAGGCCTGGCAGCGCGCATGGCCACGCAGTCGTCGGTCACGTCGGGGGAGGCAGGGATGGGATCTGCTCACCTTTCTATGTCTGAATGCGCCAAAGCACCCGCCCAGACTTTGGGGGTGGGGCTTTGCTGATGATTGCCTGACTCTGCGACTGTTTCTCCTGTTCCAACTGTCTCCGTGTCTCCATCTGGATGTCTGGCAACCTGTCTTTCTCCGACTGACTGACAGACCGAAGGGGGAAAATACCTTTTCTGACCAAATGGAACCCCTCCTGTTCTAGTTCAGGTTCATTTTTCTTTTTGTTGATTTCTCAGGGGTTTTCCAATTATGTTAGAATCTTTTACATAGATGAGAATATAAGAGATCACTTAATTGTAGCTCCCTACCAGGTAAGAGTCTTCCCCATTCCCTCATCTCAGGCGTCAGAATTCCAATTTCTCCCAGAGTCATTCAGTTCCAGGATTTACAAGCTGTGTGTGTGTGCCTGTGTGTGTGTAGTCGCTCAAGAACTAAGTTACAACCCGAAGTCCTCCTGTGTGTTTTAACCAGATCAGGCTGTCATGACAGATACTGACCACTAGGTGGCTTACACAACAGAGACTATTCTAGAAGTCCAAGATCAAAATGCCAGTTGGTTTGGTTCCCAGGGAGGGCTGTCCTCCTGGATTGCAGACTCCTGCCTTCTTACTGTGTCTTGTGGTAGAGAGACAGCAAGCCCTCGTGCCTCTTCTTATGAGGGCAAAGATCCTATCTCTCTGAGCTCACTCGTAATGAACTTGTTCAACCTTCATTATCCCCCCACCCCATCCCAGGCCCCTTCTCCAGACACAGTCACACCGGGGGTTAAGGGGGCAGCAGCAGTGAGTGGAGAGACAGCACTGAGTCCATAGCACGTAGTAGGTTCTCTAGGTAAATATTGT
This sequence comes from Oryctolagus cuniculus, assembly GCF_051225735.1. Taxonomy (NCBI): domain Eukaryota; kingdom Metazoa; phylum Chordata; class Mammalia; order Lagomorpha; family Leporidae; genus Oryctolagus; species Oryctolagus cuniculus. The sequence continues at coordinate 71,707,029 of NC_142879.1, read as the reverse complement.
GAATGAACGGATGAGTTCCTCCTGATGGAAGCTAACCGCCTCCCTTCAAGTCCCTTGAGCTTCTCTCCTGCGAGCAAAACATCAACAGTGATCCCCTCTTGTTTATGTTGTACTTATGAAATTCATATTTATTAAATAAAAGCTTTCTATAAAAAAAAGCAAGCTCTACAGCACAGAGCAGGGCCAAGAATGTACATGGAGCTGACGAGGGAAGTTTGCCGTTTTTAATAGGGCAGCCGTGGAGGACTTCATTGGTAAGGGGACTCCTGAGCAGAGAACTGAGTGATGGGGACACAAGCCAAGCGGTGCCCCCAGGGCGAGAGCAGGGCCGGGCACAGGGACATCGAGCACCAGGCCCCCGAGGCGACAGTGCACTTGGCGAGTTGGAGGAAGGGCAGAGCTGTCACCAAGGTCACAAGAGAGTGAGGAGGGGGTGGAGGGAGAGGAGGGTTGCCTGCCCTGTGTCCCCAAGTACAGAGAGAGCTGTCCTATCGGTTGTCACTTTGCACCCAGACAAGGCGGGCTGCCCGGAGTTACAGAGGGACACCACGTGACCAGCGGCAGGCTAGAGCAACCGCAGAGTGAGGAAGGTAAACTCCCGCTCTCTTCTTGTGGCCTGGAAATCCAGGGGGCAGGAGGAGGCACCACCTCCCTGCCCCCTCTGACCTATTTCATTTGTACATGAAAATCACAGCATGTTCTCCCCGTTGCCGTCTGCTCCAGGCCACCAGGCTGCTCTAGCACATCAGGGACGGGATGATTCCCGGCTCCATGTAGCCCCGCGGTGCTGCGGTGCGATGGGTGGAGCCCTGGCCCCCTAAACGTGGCGGAGGCAATCCCTTGCCTGGGACAGAGTGGCCTCCGGTCTCTTGGCTCCTGCAAAGATCTGATCGCGCCCCCGGCAGGGACCAGGGCGGTGAGGACCAGGGCACCCGCCGTCACTGCATCGGGCTGAGGTTGTGGTGCAGTCATTACGGCCGCGCTTTTAGCACAGGGAGATGGAGCGAGCTGCCTGGGGCTGGGGCCCCGCGGGTGGCAGCAGAGAGTTCTAACCCCCTCGCGTGTTCCGCCCTCAGGTTGCCTTGGAGATGCTTTTCACCGGGGAGCCCATTTCCGCCCAGGAGGCCTTACTCCACGGGCTGCTCAGCAAGGTGGTGCCGGAGGAGCAGCTGGAAGAAGAGACCATGAGAATAGCTAGAAAGATCGCCTCCTTGAGCCGGCCCGTGGTATCTCTAGGCAAGGCCACCTTCTACAAGCAGCTGCCCCAGGACCTTAGAACGGCCTACTACCTTGCCTCCCAGACCATGGTGGACAACCTGGGCCTGCAGGATGGGCAGGAAGGAATCAAAGCCTTCATCGAGAAGAGAAAACCCGTCTGGTCTCCCTGAGTCGGCATCAGCAGAGGAGCGGAGGAGGGGATAGCGCCCCCTTGCGTCTCCCTCACATCCCCACCCACCACCACTGCGGCCTCCCGATCGTAGCCAAAGGTGGCCTGCCCTGGTGACGTTGACAGTGGCTGCACGGCATGTGGCATGGATGGACAGCCATTCTGCTCATTGCAGTGGTGGGCTCGGGAGCACCAGTAGGGAGCCGGCTATGCACACAGCCTGGTATTGGCTAGACATGTCACAGAAGCTCACGCGCAGGGACCCCCTTCCCTGGAGAGAGGGAGGGAGTAGCTGGGGCATGAGGGTGTGACGCCAGCCTGACTCAGGCCAGAAATGACCTCCAAGGAAGAAGTCAATTCCACTTGCTCAAGCGAGGCGAATTGTTTCCAGTCTCCACGAGATTCTCTCCACGTTGAAAATCCTCTCGATTCTACTGGGGAATAATCATGCCTATGGCTTTGGAATCATCTTACAGGATTCAAATAGACAGTATTTGTAGCAGCTGGTCATTTTATCTTCCCAGACTATAAGCTGTCTAAGAAAAAAAAATTAGCTCTTCCTTTGCGTGCCCACTCTGATGGACACATGCGGGATCATCACAGAATGAAAAAAAACAATGTGTACTATTTTTAAAAAATCCATGCATTGATTTCAAAAAAATTTTTGCAACAAAATAAACACATCCTTTAATTCCTCTTGCATGAGCTTTTGGAAGTTTGGCATTGGTGCCTATTTCTGTCATTATGAATGTCACTGGGAAACCCTGGCTCTGGGATAAACCTGGAGGCCCACTGAGGGGCCGTGGGAGGGAAGGGGTGCGTGTTCTGCCCTGTAGGAGTCTGCTCCTGCAAGCACACGTCAGCTCCCAGCAAAGAATCCAGACGAGTAGCAAACCCAAGAGCCAGTGTTTGCTTCAGGACCCACACACATCTGACTTCCTGGTTTCTGGTCCAGTGCAGCCAAGGAGATGTTCCCAGCTGCTTGCACTCAAACCTACTCAAAGGGATGATCTTATGATCTTTTTTTTTTTTTTTTAAGCCAATGTATTTCACCTAAGATATGGCAATGAATGTTAGTCGTTCTCTGCTGGAGAGAACAGCCTGTTGGGTCTCACCTGGGTTTGTTTGTTTGTTTGTTTGTTTTTACAGATAGAGTTAGGCAGTGAAAGAGAGAGACAGAGAGAAAGGTCTTCCTTCCATTGGTTCACCCCCCAAATGGCCGCTACGACCAGAACTACGCCAATCCAAAGCCAGGAGCCAGGTGCTTCTTCCGGGTCTCCCACGCAAGTGCAGGCACCCAAGCACTTGGGCCATCCTCCACTGCCCTCCCGGGCCACAGCAGAGAGCTGGACTGGAAGAGGAGCAGCCGGGACTAGAACCAGGCGCCCATATGGGATGCTGGCGCCGCAGGTGGAGGATTAACCAAGTGAGCCATGGCACCGGCCCCCTGTTGGTTTGTTTTTAAAGATTATTTATTTGAAAGCCACTGAGAGAGACAGAATCTTTCATCTGTTGGTTTACTTCCCAGATGGCCACAACTGCCAGGGCTGGGCCTGGCCAGAGCCAGGAGCTCCTTCCGGGTCTCCCACATGGGTGCAGGGACCCAAGCCCTTGGGCCATCTTCCACTGCTTTCCTGAAGCAGCAGGAAGCTGGATCGGAAGTGGAGCAGCCGGGACTGGAACCAGCGCCCAGGCGGTAGTTTAACCTGCGGCACCACAATGCCGGCCCCTCACCTGTAGGTTTCATTCCGCTTGTGGGGGCAAGCATCTCATGGTATAGATATCCCCAAGGTTGCCATAGGTTTCTGTTGAGACTGCCAATTGTTTTTTTTTTTTTTTTCTTTCCCAGATTTTAGAAAGCTAGAAAATAGAGTGTTCTCGAATAGGAGGAGTTGTTACTAAGGAATGCTACATATGGGCAGAAAGGTTCTTTGATCTACTGTTTTCTGGACACCCAGCAATGGTCGCCAGGTGCCTTCCATGTGTTTTCATTGCATCCTTGCAAGAAGCCATCAGAGTAGGTGCTACACTGTCCTCCATCTCACCTGTGAGTCGCTGACGTCCCAGATCCAATGTGTGTCCCAAATCAAGCAGCTGAGACTGTACACTGAAGAATCCCCCAGCATTCCCCTGGCCACATCTGCTCGCGTGAGACCCTGGGCTGGCTGGTGGGAGGCTGGAGTTAGCAGGCCTCAAGAAATGGCTGTCCTGCTGCTGGGCAAATTACGGGACTGAATCAGATAGCGTACTTCTTGCTACGGAACTTTGTTGGGGTACAGGGGACCTTAGATGTTTCTTTAAAAGGCAGAGCAACAGAGAGAGACAGAGAGAAGGGTGGAGGCGAGGAATCTTCCATCCACTGGTTCACTCCCCAAATGCCCACAAAAGCCAGGCCTGGGCCAGACTAAAGCCAGGCACCAGAAATTCCATCCAGGTCTCCCACGTGGGGTGCAGGGGCCCAAGTACTTGGAACATCTTCCGCTGCGTTCCCAGGCCCATTGGCAGGAAGCTGGAAAGGAAGTGGAGCAACTGGGACTCCAACCAGAAATCCAATGTAGACAAAACCTGCCGCACCACAATGCCCATGCCCAGATCCCCAGATTTGATCACCGGCAGAGAGCTGGTGGGGCTTTGTCTGGTGAGCTGACCAACAGTGCCTGAAGGTTCTCAACTAGGTTGTAAAGGACCGGCTGTCGGGATGGGCTCACGGGTAATGCAGGACAGGGGGGCCACCTGCTGCGTGTCCCTCTGCAGTGGGAGTCACTACCTTGTCGTTGCTGGCTCACACAGAAACTCTCTTGCTACTGGAGGAAGCAGCAAGGCCTTGTCACGCATTTGCCAAATGAAAACCAAAATCAACTTGCCCGTTTGTGTATATTCACGCACTGCATCCTCAAGCCAAGACATCCTGGGGCCTCTGGGCTGGCTGCCCAGCCCGGGAGCTGCTGCACACTCGGGGACTCGCTGTAAATTTTAATAGTCATCAGTGCAGAAAATAACCCAGAAAGAAAATCTGCTACCCTTCCTCTGATGTCATATAAGTTACCCCAAGGCAAATATAAATCCTGGGATGTTTTGTGTGTGTGTGTGTGTGTGTGTGTGTTTTTTTTATGGGGGGGACAGTAATTTCTGCTCCTTTCATGAGGATGTTAAATGTAAATGCTCTGATAACCGCACAAGATGATTGCTTTTGGAAAGCCCAGCCTATTCATCTTTCCCTCTGTGTCTTTTACTTCTCCGGGAGCTGAGCTCAGCCCAGCCCAGCCCCGCCCAGCAGGCCAGCCCCCAGCAGGTGCAGGGACTCGAAAGTTCATGCAATGGCATCCACTTCTGTCAGCCCTGGCTGAGAAGTCATTCAAAGGCTGCCTTGACCCTTGGAGAATACAGACAAACAGAGTGGAGAACAGGATGCCAGCTTGCCGTTTTTACACCAGTGACTCTGGAGGAGATTAAACCCTGCCAGGCAGCCCCAATAAGTAGTTCTTCCCAATCCCCCAGCCCGTTAGTAGGCGATCTGGAGAAGTTAAGGTTTTGCCCACAGCCGAGCCACTGCGTGGGTTGGATGTATAGGATGATGCAGCCTGTGCTCCTGACTCCAGGGCCATCCTCCTCCCAAGACCCCGGGACAGTGTCTCTCCAGTACGGAGACACAGACCAGCACGTGCCCAGAGAGACAAGCTGTTGTCCATGGCACAGCCAAGCATAGGTTTGCTTTCCAAAGGAGACTTAGGGAAAGCACCAATTTGACCTCTGGGAACACTGAGGGCTGTTGCCCATCATATGGGCATGGATAGGTGATGTATAGCTTTGGGGCCAGTGCTGTGGTGTAGCGGGTAAAGCTGCCCCCTGCAGTGCCCCCAGACAGGTGCTGGTTCAAGACCGGCTGCTCCACTTCTGATCCAGCTCTCTGTTATGGCCTGGGAAAGCAGTAGAAGATGGCCCAAGTTCTTGGGCCCCTGCACCTGCATGGGAGACTCAGAAAATACTCCTGTCACCTGGCTTTGGATCAGCCCAGCTCCAGCCATTGCGGCCATCTGGGGAGTGAACCAGTGGATGGATGACCTCTCTCTCTCTCTCTCTCTCTCTCTCTCTCTGCCTTTGCCTCTCTGTAACTCTGCCTTTCAAATAAATAAATCTTTTTTAAAATAGAAAGGAAGAAAGAGAGAGAGACAGAGAGGAAGGAAGAAAGGGAGGGAGGGAGGGAGGGATGGGAGAGAGGGAGGGAGGAAGGGAAAGAAAGAGAAAGAGAGAAGGAATGAACTTCCCATCTTAGGAAAACCACAACATTGGATTCTCCCGACCTTTGTGTTCTGACATCCTGGATTCCACAATACTGAGATTCAGATACATGCCGCAAAACTTCCAGCAGGTAGAAACAGGATGCTCCCTGCTGATGGAGACTGGCATTTGACCTCGAGAAACACTGAACGCTGGAAACACCTGACTACCTTTGACTGCAAGAAATTCATGCAGAGGCTATGAGATTTGGGGCCACACCCAAGCTTCTGGCAGTTGTCATTGGCAAGGGAGACCCTAGTCCAGGCCGACCCCCATCCGGCTCAGCAATGACTCTGAATTTCACTGGCCATTATTCAACCAGCTTTCTCCAGAAACCCAGTTTGCTAACAGCTGTGTTTCCAAAGTGTGGCCCATGGATCTACCTACATCTAAATGCCTGGAGTGTGAAAAAGTCTATTCCTAGGGTCAAATCGATTGGATCAGAAAGTCTGGTTTCCAAAGCCCAAAAATATGCATAAAAAAGATTTCCTAAGTGATTCTCCTGCACATCGCAGTTTACAAACACCTGCTTTAGGGTAGCAACAGATGAAGTCTTCCCAGTGGTACCGCCATTTGAAACGTTGGAGCGATACAGCTCTTAGGATGAAATCTGGGCAGCTGCCATTGGCTTGCAGAGGAGAGTGACAAGACTCGAAGACGTACAGGATTATGTAAAAATCTCAGCCCGTGGGCAGGTTTCACGACCTGCATGGATCCTGGGTGCTGATGCCCCTGGAAGCCCCAGCCCTACAACCACTTGGAACATCAGAGTACACCCATACGACACACTAAATCTCATTCTTACATTTAAGGAACCAAGGGAGTTGATTTTTTTTAATTATTTTTTTAAAATAATTGATTAAAGATGATTTCTTGGTCATCAAATACGCAAGAGTTAAATTGCTCCATTCGCCATTATTGAAGTTGACATGGTGCCTTTTGCAGACACGGGATAAAATATTGAATTTTTGTCTTGCAAGGATTTTTTTTCTTTGATACTTTGGAGCCCAAAATTTATTTTTCAGGTTACAAACAGAGGGCATGAGAGCTGTTCTGAGGAGGGGAGTGGCTCGTCCCCAGCGGGTGCAGGCAAGGGAAGCTGTGGGGACGCTGGTGCTGGTGTTAGGAGCTTCTCGGGTCTTTTGACGGCTCGCTGATCTTACAGAGACACTGCTCTCCTGCCCCCACTGTAGAATGTTTCATGCAGACCTGAAAAAACATTTTCCAAGCATTTTTTTTTTTGCACATGTAAGCAAACTTTCTCACACTGTACGTTTTCAGCGTTTTCCACTTCCAGACTGAAGTGGCAGTTCCCAGGGCGAGCACTGCACGGTAGCTGTTAAGCTGTCGCTGGGGACCCTAGCACCTCACATGGGCGCAAGTCCCAGCTTCGCTTCTGATGAACGCACACCCCGGGAGGCAGAAGGTGGCGGCTCCATTGCTTGGGTCTCTGCTGCCTATGTGAGAGACCCAGATTGAGTTCCAGCCTTATAGCTTTGGCTGGGCCCGGCCATGGCTGCTGCAGGCACGTGGAGAGTGAACCAGCAGATGGAAGATATTTGCCTCAACTGTGTCTGCCCTTCAAATTAAAAAAAAAAAAAAAAGTAAAAGTGGTAATTCCCAGTTTTACAAATTTTAAGGAATTTAGAAAAAGGACCACATTCGTATTGGTTGAGGTAGATTTTACAGTTTCTAAGTGCCTGGTGGTGTTTTAAGTATTTTATAAATATGCATCCACACATAGATGAGAAACTAAGGAGTAAAGGTGTTAAATGACTTTCCCATCACCGACACAGCTGAAAAGGGGCATGGCTATGTTTAGAAGGCCCAGCAGTCCAGTTCTGGCGCCTGGGCTTCTAACTCCTGCACCAGGCCCCGAGCTCCTAGGCAACCCCTAGATTGTATCAATTTGCAGACACTTCCACTGCACTAGCTGAGCTGTGCGTTGAATTACTATTTTCATTCATAGTCTCCTGCATCATCCTCTCGGCCCCATCCCCCAACAGGAGTGGCACAGGCCTGCAAGCGCCACAGCCAATCCTAAGCCCAGACACTGCCCCACCCAGAGCAGGCCTTTGGTGCCAGGGTGCAACTTCCCAGGCTGCATAACACACGTGGATCGTTTAAATTCTCCGTCTCCATATTCTAAATCGGATTAGGGAAAGTTCAGTAGTGGCCAGGCATGAATTAAATCGACATCCTCTCTTGGGTCCAGGAGGCTGTCAGTGGAGAATGCATTGCTTCACCTGGCTGAGGTCAGACCCTGGGGGTTTTGCAGCCTGTTTTCTTTACTTGGAGCACAACTAACACGTATCTTTATCCCCCTGACACTTAGACTTCTGGTGGGGAAACTTTCTTAAGCGATCACTTCGGATGCATGCATCTCATATCAGAAGCATCTGGGGTTGAGTCCTGCCTCTGCTTCCGGTCCAGGTTCCTGCTAATGCACACCCTGGGAAGCGGCAATGACAGCTCAAGCAGCTGGGTCCCCAGAGGAGTTCCAGGCTCCCAGCTTTGGCCTGGTCCAGTCACAGCTGCTATAAGCATTTGAGGAGCAGACCAGCAGAGGGACATGGACATGCTTGTGCACTCTCTGTTGCTCTGCCCCACCTTTTTTTTTTGAAAGGCAGAGTTAGAGAGGAGAGACAGAGACAGAGTTATTTTCCGTCTGCTGGCTCACACCCCAAATGGCTGCAACAGCTGGAGCTGGGCCGATCTGAAGCCAGGAGCTTCTTCTGGGTCTCCCATGTGGGTGCAGGGGCCCAAGGACTTGGGCTATCTTCTGCTGCTTTCCCAGGCCATAGCAGAGAGCTGGATCGGAAGTGGAGCACCCAGGACTCAAACTGGCACCCATATGCAATGCCAGCACTGCAGGTGGCAGCTTTGCCTGCTACGCCATGGCACCAATCCCATCCTGCCTTTTAAATAAATAAAAATAAATTATTCATTTAGAGATACACACAAAATATGTGGTTGGAAAAACATCTAACAGATTTGCTCTTGATAGTTAAGATTGAAATGGTTAATATGTATAGATGAACCTTAAACCAAAATTGTCTCAGTTACTGCTATTTTTTTAAAAAAGATTTATTTATTTATTTGAAAGTCAGTTATACAGAGAGAGAAGGAGAGGCAGAGAGAGAGAGAGAGGTCTTCCATCCACTGGTTCACTCCCCGGTTGGCCACAACGGCTGGAGCTGCACCAATCCAAAGTCAGGAGCCAGGGGCTTCCTCCAGGTCTCCCAAGTGGGTGCAGTGGCCCAAGGACTTGGGCCATCTTCTACTGCTTCTATCGCTTTAGATAATCAGGCGATCTGTCCTTTTTCTTTTTCTAACCAGTGAGTTTTTTCTCAGGGCCTTTTGGTTCCCACATCAGCAACTCCTCCCTATCCCTAAAACTCTTCCCATGCCAAGGGCCTGCCTGTCACCGTTCCTCAGCTTCTCACCATCATGCGCTCACCACGTGTTCATCAGGGCCCCCTGCAGATGCTACACGAATTACAAGTTCCCTAAGACTTGCACCCTGACCGTCACAACCAAGAACGTGCTACAGTTTGGTACATTGCTTTTACTTTGGTAATATTATTATTTAAAGTCTATGGAAAAAAAATGGAACCGAGAGCTAAGTTTACGGGGCCGGTGTTTGGCCTCGCAGTTGAGACACTGTGTCCCTCACTGGTGTTCCTGGGCTCCCAGATCTTTCCAGGGTCTGACGCACATCCTGGGAGGCAGGAGGTGTTGGAGCAAGGATCTGTGTTCCTGACTTGCATGTGGGAGACATGGATGGAGTTCCTGGCTCTTGGCATTGGCCTGGCCCAGCCCTGGTCATTGTGGGCATTTCTGGAGTGAGCCAGCCATTGGGAGCTCTCCCTTTCTGGCTCCCTGACTCTCAATTTTCTTCTTGTTGTTTTTACAAAATTAAGCTTATTTTGGTATATTTTTAAAACTGCATGCATAGGCACCGCCACCTGCAACATCAGCAACCCATATTGAATACCAGCTTGAGTTCTGGCTGCTCGGCTTCCGATCCAGCTTCCTGCCGATGCACCTGGGAGGGAAGCAGGCCATGGCCCAAGTATCTAGACCCCTGACACATGGTCACCCAGGATGGAGCTCCTGGCTTCAGCTGGGCCCAAACCTGGCTGTCGTGGACATTTGGAAAACCAATCAGTGAATGGAATTTCTCTCTCTTTCGAATAAATAAATCAATCTTGACATAAATAAATTCATGTGTAGTTTTTCATAATACCCATTCTCCAAGAACTCTCCAGAGACTCTCTGTATTGTCTGTCAGTGCTGGGAAGGCAGGAGTCCGGGAGAGCTTAGCTGGGCTCTCGGTGTCCGGATGTCACAGAGACGGAGTCGGGGACGTCACGCACAGGCTCGGCCAGGGAAGGGCTCACTCCCCGTCTCACAGCATCCAGTTCCTGCAGGCTCCGAAGGGGTCCGCTGCTTGCTGGCTGTGAGCCAGAAGCCACACTCGCATCCTCAGCTTGTGACTGCCTCCCTATGGGCAGCTCGCAGCGTGAAAGCTTCCGCATGCCAGCTAGTCGGGGAGAGAGCGCCTCCTAGAGGAAGCTGGTGTGTGGACCCCGGGAGCTTTGCAAGGGTCCACTGGTTAGAAGGAGTCACAGGCACCGCCGATCGCACTAACAGGCACGCAGCAGAGAAGGGGCACACGCTAGGAGCCGCGGTCCCGAGGGCCGCCCCCGAGCCTGGGCGTTCTCGCTGGAGCGGGGACTGCAGACCTGTGTCCTGCCGATCTGTGAGGCCACAAGCCAGCAGAGATAGGCATAGCCGCCCCGGTGAAGCCGCCCCTGCAAAGACAGGAAGCAGCTGCTGAACTTTTCAATGTGTGGGATTGAAGCATTTGGAATCGAGTTTTCTGTATTTGCAACCTACACCACTGATAATTTTTATTTTCTTTATTTGCCTGCTTTCTTTGCATAGAATAAAGGATATGCTATTTCTCTAACCAGGGCTTTTTTAAAGTAACTTTTGGTGAGTTCCACAATACTTAAAGGAGGTAAAGACCAAGAAGAATCTTGAGTTAGACAACTAATTGACAGGCAGCGAGCCCCAGCTTGAAGCTGAGACATGGTTTTCATAACTACACCCTGCCCAGGCCAGTAGTTAACAGGGTATGTTGGGGGACTCCTCACTGTGGTGCACACGACAGCTCTATGTGGCATAGAGAGGAATGATTCTTAAATATCATTTCCTAATTATTTTAATGCAATTAGAAAAAAATCAAGTAACACATAAAACTCATGATTCTACAACTATGATTTCTTGCAACTGGGGCTTTTTTTTTTTTTAAGATTTATTTATTTATTGGAAAGACAGAGTTTGAGGCCAGCGCTGTGGTGAAGTGGGTAAAGCCGCTGCCTGTAGTGCCGGCATCCCATGTGGGCGCTGGTTCTAGTCCCTGCTGCTCCTCTTCTGATCCAGCTCTCTGCTATGGCCTGGGATAGCAGTAGAAGATGACCAAGTCCTTGGGCCCCTGCACCCGAGTGGGAGACCTGGAAGAAGCTCCTGGCTCCTGGCTTCGTATCGGCTCAGCTCCGGCCATTGCGGCCATCTGGGGAGTGAACCCGCAGATGGATGACTCTCTCTCTCTCTCTGTAACTCTGATTTTCAAATAAATAAATAAATCTTTTAAAAAAGGACAATTCAAAGAAAAAATAAATACAAATGCTGCTTACATATGATCAAAATATCAGGAAGGTGGTGTGCAACTGTCTCCAGTATGTGAACTGCTATTCCTGGGACAGAGCACTTTAGTCCTGGATTCCTGAAACACTCAAAGTCAATAAGGCCCAGTGGAACAGGGTGTAAATTCTGTGGTTGTCTCCTGGGTCCTGGTGCCCCTCGGCCCACACGCACAGGGATCACTCACTGCCCTCCTCCCCCTGGCTCCATAAAAGCAGATTAGCTTCCTTTACTTCAAGTTTTTTTTTTCCCCCTCCTGCATCTATTTCCAAAAGGTTATTCAAGAGATGCTGTTTAAAACATCCAATCGTGGGGGCGGCACTGTGGCGCAGTGGGTTAACACCCTGACTTGAAGTGCCAGCATCCCATATGGGTGCTGATTCGAGACCCGGCTGCTCCACTTCCAATCCAGCTCTCTGCTATGGCCTGGGACAGCAGTAGATGGCCCAAGTCCTTGGGCCCCTGCACCCATATGGGAGACCCGGAAGAAGCTCCTGGCTCCTGGCTTTGGATCGGGACAGCTCCAGCCATTGTGACCAATTGGAGAGTGAACCAGCGAATGGAAGACCTCTCTCTCTCTCTGCCTCTCCTCTCTCTGTGTTACTCTGACTTGCAAATAAATAAATCTTTAAAAAAATAAAATAAAACATCCAATTGTATTATTTCCTGAGTGCTAACTTAATTGCCAAGCACTGTACTTTTCTGTGCTTAATTGTCAAGCACTATGGAACTTTTTTTTTTTTTTTTTTTTTGGTCAGTGTAACATAATTCCAACCCTGCAGGAATTTTGTCCAGTAGGTGAGATAAATCATGACTGCATTCAGACGCAAACACAAAATACAGCTGTCTTGGGACAAGAGTCAGAGTCAGGGCCACCCCCTGAGCCCAGCATTCTTTGAGTCTCAACTTCTAAATTTTGCTGCCTGGGGATGGGGGGGTGGGGGATAATAACACCTGCCTCCTAAGTGGTGTCCTTAGGGGGAAGCAGGCGGAAGTCACATGTGTGTAGCAGACATGGCCAATCTGCCTCCTGGGCCCCGGCAGGGCCAGGCCCATTTCCCCTCCCCAGGCACCTGTTGGTGGATGCCAACTTCACCAGCTCTCCTTCGCAGCCTCACCCCATCTCGCTCCCGCCCCTCCCCCACTTCAGGTGTGCTGCCTGGGGTCACCTCCACACCAGGTCTGGAGTCAGTGCTGCCGTTAGCAGGAACCCAAAGCAATGCAAGACGCCATATGTGATGTGGGCCCTAACCCGGCCCGCCCTCAGCAACACTGTTAGAACAAGCCTCAGCCACAGAAGGCGGGGTACCACGAAGCAACAAGTGGCCGCTGAATGACCAGCGCAGGCCGTGTAAGTGCTCGGGGAAGCAAGAGGGAAAGGCCATCGTGACTTCTCAGCGTCGTCCACGCAAAACCCTGGCTGTTCCAGCTGGAGGTGATCGCGGCTCTCTGTTAACTTACAGACTGGGTCACCTCACCGATGGGTCCCATGTGATCAAGCAGATCCGGATCTAGCGAGCACCAGCACCAAAAACAGCATCCCCTGACCAAAGGCTGGAGGGCCCTCCTGTGTTGGCCTCGCCCCAAAATGATCAGGGGGCGTCCGCCCACCTCCCGCAAGGTGCCAGGCTTTCTGGGAGTTTCTTTGGTCATGACCAGGAAAAAAGGCAGAGCAGGTGCTTTGTTCTGAGCCCCCACCTCCCACCCAGAGACCCCTTGAGAAGGAATCCACGAGCTGCCGCATTGCCAGTTCTTTCCTGGCATTTCTCGGCTTTCTGATGACCGTGGGAGCGATTTGTCTGCCAATACTTCGCATCCAGGGCCGGGTGCTGTTCTTTCTCACTCCTATTCTGCTCAATAGCATGCCTGGGCACTGTGGGAGCTCCACTTGGGAACCATCCGTGTCTGCAAGAGCAAAGCCTGGGCTAATCCCCCTTCAACCCTCCTCCTGCACCCAGGGCACACACTGAGAATGCAGACAGACTGCCGAGCGGGATCGCCCATCACCCCACACCCTGCCTCTCCAGCCATTCCAAGACCCATTCCAGGTTTGATTCTTATAAAATACATCACAGGGAGTAGCAGGTGGGACGATTTGGGGGTGGGCGGGCGGGTATGGGGGAAAGAACTGCTATATTCTAAAAGCTGTACCTATGAAATTTATATTTATTAAATAAAAGCGTTCTAAAAAATTAAATAAATAAAATAAAATAAAGTAAATTACAGGGAACTTGTTGGCGAGATCATCACCAGGAGTTAATTTCCCGACACGACCGCGAATCGGAAGCCTGCTTTAGAAAAGTCTGGAGCTAGCAGGAGTTGCAAGGATGTGCCCGTTTCCTCAGTGGGCTGCTCATCTCAGCCCTGAAATGCACACCCTCAAACTACAGCAGCTCAAAAGCACCTGGAGGCGATTCCTGAGTCTCTACCACCCTTCTGTGTTAATATACTTTTTTTCTTTTTCTTTTTTTAAGATTTATTTAGAAGTCAGAGTTACACATGGTGGTGGGGTCTTCCATCTACAGATCCACTCCCCAACTGGCTGCAATGGCTGGAGCTATGCTGATCTGAAGCCAGGAGGCAGGAGCTTCCTCCAGGTCTCCTATGTGGGTGCAGGGACCCAAGCACTCGGGCCATCCTCCACTGCTCTCCCAGGCCACACAGCTGAGAGCAGGATCGGAAAAGTGGAGCAGCTGGGAGTTGAACTGGCGCCCATATGAGATGCTGGTACTGCAGGCGGCAGCTTTACCTGCTATGCCACAGCGCTCGCCCCTAATATCCATTTCTTTTATATATATATATATTTTTTTTAACTTTTTTTTGACAGGCAGAGTGGACAGTGAGAGAGAGAGAGACAGAGAGAAAGGTCTTCCTTTTTCCGTTGGTTCAACCTCCAGTGGCCGCTGTGGCCGGCATGCTGCAGCCAGCGCACCGCACTGATCCAAAGCCAGGAACCAGATTCTTCTGGTCTCCCATGGGGTGCAGGGCCCAAGCACTTGGGCCATCCTCCACTGCACTCCTGGGCCACAGCAGAGAGCTGGACAGGAAGAGGAGCAACCGGGACAGAATCCAGCGCCCCAACCGGGACTAGAACCCGGTGTGCCGGCGCCACAAGGCAGAGGATTAGCCTATTGAGCCACAGCTCCGGCCCCTAAAATCCATTTCTAACTTGCCTTCCTCCTCCTTCCCTCCGGGCAGCCACATGAATCTAACCGAGAATGGCACATTGTAGATGTCTCTATTACTGACAGTTTCAAATGTGGGAAAAAATCCAAAAGAAAGTGTAAGAAATTATCATGCACCCATTACTCAGAGTTAATGATTATCAGTTCACCTCCAGTATTGGTTTGCCTATCCCTACCCATACCTCCCCACACCCTATTTTTTATTTGAAAGGCAGAGTTACAGAGAGAGAGGAACACACAGAAAAAGAATCTTCCACTCACTATTTCACTTCCCAGATGGCTGGGGCCGAGTCAGGCCAGGAATCATTATAACTCCATCAGGGTCTCCTATATGGGTGACAGGAGTCCAAGCACTTGGGCCATTCTCCACTGCTTTCCTAGGCACATTAGCAGGGAACTGGATAGGAAGTGGAGCAGCCAGGACTCGAGCCAGCCCTCATATGGGATCTCTGTGTCCCTGGTAGTAGCTTAACCCACTGTGTCACAAGCCCAGCCCCACAAGACTATTTTTTTTTTTTGAAAGATTTTATTGATTTGTTTGAGAGGGACAAAGAGAGACAAAGAGAGGGAGAGACAGAAAGAGAGATCTTCTACCCACTGGTTTATTCATCAAATGGCCACAACAGCCAGAGCTGAGCTGATCCCAAGCCAGGAGCTTCTTCCAGGTCTCCCATGTAGATGCAGGAGCCCAAGCACTTGGGCCACCTTCCACTGTTTTCCCAGACCATCAGCAGAGAGCTGGATCAGAAGAGGAACAGCTGGGACTCGAACCGGCACTGCAGGCAGAGCAACCTACTATGCTACAGCGCCGGCCCCCACTGGACTATTTTTAAGTGAATCTCAGACCACATAATTTATTTGGGGCTATTTTTATAAAAAGGTACTAAAATTGGACCACTCCCCAAGAATGGCTCAGCAGTAAGTCTCCCCCAGAACACAGTCCCCCAGAAGACTGCCTGTTAGACCACTGGGACCTTCGAATGTCATTGCCTGGGGAGCAATTCTGGCCAAGGACTTGCAGGACTCCTTTCTCCAGGGAGCCAGATAGGCAGCATCAAGTGAAAGGTTCAGGACCCTCTGGACAGGAGCAGGGGGTTTTCAGCCGAGACAGCTTACACTCTCCTGAAGGCACGTGATTTAGGAATGGGTGCTGTCGTGCAGCAGCTAAGCTGCTGCTCAGGGCCCCAGCATCCCCTATCTGAATGCCTGGGTTTGAATCCGAATCTGCTTCCGATCAAGCTTCCTGCTAACGTTCACCCTGGGAGGCAGCAGGTGACGGCTTAAGTAGATCTCCAAGTGGGAGACCCAAGGGAAGTCCCAGGCCCCCAGCTTCAGCCCAGCCCAGCCCCAGCTGCCGTGTTTTTTTTTGTTTGTTTGTTTTGTTTTGTTTTGTTTTGTTTTTTGTTTGTTTTTTTTTAAGATTTATTTTATTTATTTGAAAGACAGAGTTACAGAGGTAGAGAGAGGGAGAGAGATCTTCCATCCGCTGGTTCACTCCCCAGGTGGCCGCAATGGCTGGAGCTGCATTGATTCAAAGCCAGGAGCTTCTTCCAAGTCTCCCATGTGGATGAAGGAGCCCAAGGGCTTGGGTCATCTTCCACCGCATTCCCAGGCCACAGCAGAGAGCTGGATCAAAGAGGAGCAGCCAGGACTAGAACCAGCGCCCATATGGGATGTCAGCGCTTCAGGCCAAGGCTTTAACCCATAGCGCCACAGCGCTGGCCCCTGCTGTGGGTATCTAGGGAGTGAACCTGTGCATGAAAGATGCATCTCTCTCTTTCAGCTGTGCCATCGTTATAATAAATAAAAATATATAAACTTCTTAAAATTAAGGTAAGCCATATATCGTGAATACTGTTTTCTCAGCCCTCTGGTGACGAGTTCTAGCCTTGGACCCAATGTCGTTGTGGCTTCTCCCCATTGAGGGACCTTGTCTGTTTCATACCTAGGAAGATACACTTCAGTACCATCCACTTAGGACTTCACCTGTGCCTGCCAGGGCCCTGAGAAGAAGATCCTTCGTTAGCTATCCATCAGACACAGTGAGAGGAGCTCTCACTTGAAGAATCCTGACACACGGGCAACTGGAGAAAATTCTGGACAGATCATTTTCTTTTTTTAAAAAACTTTTATTTAATACATATAAATTTCCAAAGTACAACTTTTGGATTATAGCGGATTTTTCCCCCATAACCTCCCTCCCACCCACAACCATCCCATCTCCCACTCCCTCTCCCATTCTATTCTTCATCGAGATTCATTTTTAATTATCTTTATATACAGAAGATCAACTTAGTATATACTAAGTAAAGATTTCAACAGACTGCACCCACACAGATACACAAAGTATAAAAATACTGTTTGAGTAGTAGTTTTACTGTTAATTCGCATAGTATAACACATTAAGGACAGAGATCCTACATGGGGAGTAGTTGCACAGTGACTCCCGTTGTTGATTTAATAATTGGCACTCTTATTTATGACATCAGTAATCACCCGAGGCTCTTGTCATGGGCTACCAAGACTATGGAAGCCTTTTGAGTTCGCCGACTCCAACCTTATTTAAACAAGGCCATAATCAAAGTAGAAGTTCTCTCCTCCCTTCAGAGAAAGGTACCTCCTTCTTTGAGGGCCCGTTCTTTCCACTGGGATCTCACTCACAGAGATCTTTCATTTAGGTGGTGTTTGTTTTTTTTTTTTTTTTTTTGACACAGTGTCCTGGCTTTCCATGCCTGCAAAACTCTCATGGGCTTTTTAGCCAGATCCGAATTCCTTAAGGGCTGTTTCCAAGGCCAGAGTGCTGTTTAGGACATCTGTCATTCTATAAGTCTGCTGTGTATCCCGCTTCCCATGTTGGATCATTCTCTCCTTTTTAATTCTATCAGTTAGTATTAGCAGACACTAGTCTTGTTTATGTGATCCCTTTGACTCTTACACCTATCAGTATGATCAATTATGAACTGAAACTGATCACTTTGACTAGTGAGATGGCATTGGTACATGCCACCTTGATGGGATTGAATTGGAATCCCCTGGCACGTTTCTAGCTCTACCATTAGGGGTAAGTTCGAGTGAGCATGTGCCCAACTGTACATATCCTCCCTCTCTTATTCCCACTCTTATATTTCACAGAGATCACTTTTCAGTTAAATTTAAACACCTAAGAGTAATTGTGTGTTAATTAAAGAGTTCAACCAATAGTATTAAGTAGAACAAAAAATACTAAAAGGAATAAAATAATAAGTTGTAACTCGACAGTCAGGACAAGGGCTGATCTAGTCATTGTTTCTCATGGTGTCCATTTCACTTCTACAGGTTTCCTTTTAGGTGCTTGGTTAGTTATCACAGATCAGGGAGAACATATGATATCTGTCCCTTTGGAACTGGCTTATTTCACTCAGCATGATGTTTTCCAGATTCCTCCATTTTGTTGCAAATGACCAGATTTCATTTTTTTTACTGCTGTATAGTATTCTATAGAGTACATATCCCATAATTTCTTTATCCAGTCTTCTGTTGATGGGCATTTAGGTTGATTTCATGTCTTAGCTATTGTGAATTGAACTGCAATAAACATTGAGATGCAGACAGCTCTTTTATTTGCCAATTTAATTTCCTTTGGGTAAATTCCAAGGTGTGGGATGGCTGGGTCATGTGGTAGGGCTATATTTAGGTTTCTGAGGAAGCTCCAAAATGTCTTACATAGTGGCATTACCAGTTTGCATTCCCACCAACAGTGGATTAGTGTGCCTTTTCCCCCACATCCTCACCAGCATCTGTTGTTGGTAGATTTCTATACGTATGCCATTCTGACCGGAGTGAGGTGAAACCTCATTGTGGTTTTGATTTGCATTTCCCTGATGGCTAGTGATCCTGAACATTTTTTCATGTGTCTGTTGGCTGTTTGGATTTCCTCTTTTGAAAAATATCTATTTAGGTTGTTAGCCTATCTCTTAAGTGGGTTGTTTGTTTTGTTGTTGTAGAGTTTCTTTGTAGATTCTGGATATTAATGCTTTATCAGTTGCATAATTGGGAAATATTTTTTCCCATTCTGTCAGTTGCCTCTTCACTTTCCTGTTTCAGTACAGAAACTTCTCAATTTGATGTAATCCCAATTGTTAATTCTGGCCTGTGCCTCTGGGGTCTTTTCCGAGAAGTCTTTGCCAGTGCCTATATCTTGCAGGGTTTCTCCAACGTTCTCTAATACTTTGATGGTGTCAGGTCGTAGGTTTAGATCTTTAATCCATGCTGAGTGGATTTTGTGTAAAATGTAAGGTAGGGGCCTTGCTTCATGCTTCTGCATGTGGAAATCCAGTTTTCCCAGCACCATTTGTTGAATAGACTGTCCTTGCTCAGGAATTGGTTTTAGATCCTTGATCAAATATAAGTTGGCTATAGATGTTTGGATTAATTTCTGGTGTTTCTATTCTGTTCCATTGGTCTATCCATCTGTTTCTGTACCAGTACCATGCTGTTTTGATAACTGCCCTGTAGTATGTCTTGAAATCTGGTATTGTGATGCCTCCGGCTTTGTTTTTGTTGTACAAGATTGCTTTAGCTATTTGAGGTCTCCTGTGCCTTCATATGAATTTCAGCATCATTTTTCCCAGATCTGAGAAGAATGTCTTTGGTATTTTGATTGGTATCACATTGAATCTACAAATTGCTTTTGGGAGAATGGACATTTTGATGATATTGATTCTTCCAATCCATGAGCATGGAAGATTTTTCCATTTTTTGGTATCCTGGACAGAGCATTTTCACACTCACAAAGCATAGGTGGTAGCACAGGCACTTAGCGGTCAAGGGCCAGGACATGAGCTGGATCATGGCACGCTACAGGCTACAGTTCTGCAGACCAAGGGAGGGCCCACATTCCACACGACTGCTTACAACGGGCCGAGGAAGGAACTCTGCTTCGCAAATAAGCACAGTGTGGATTTGCACAGCTGGACCGCACGCAGAACACTCCGGGAACTGAGCTGTGTACACAGAAGGAAGACTGTTCTTTCTGTTGTGGTTGACCAGATCTTTACCAAGTTATGACCATCTTTATAAAAAATATTCTACTGGGGCCAGTGCTGTGGCATAGCAGGTTAAGCCACCTATAGTGCCAGCATCCCATGTGGGCACTGGTTTAAGTTCCGGCTGCTCCACTTCTGATCCAGCTCTCTGCTATGGCCTGGGAAAGCAGTAGAAGATGGCCCAGGTCCTTGTGCCCTTGCATCTGTGTGGAAGACCCTGAAGAAGCTTCTGGGTCCCGGCTTCAGATCAGTGCAGTACCGGCCGTTGTGGCGAGTTGGGGAGTGGGCTTGCGGATGGAAGACCTCTCTCTCTCTGCCTCTCCTTCTCTCTCTGTGTAACTCTTTCAAATAAATATATAAATAAATCTTTAAACAACATATTTTATTTATTTGAAAGGCTGAATTAGAGAGAAAGAAAGAGAGGGAGAGACAGACAGAAGTCTTCCATCTGCTGGTTCACTTCATAGACAGCCACAACAGCCAGCACTGGGCCATGTCACAGCCAGGAGTCAGGAGCTTCTTCCAGGTCTCCCACATGGGTACAGGGACTCAAGCACTTGGACCACCCTCCACTGCTTTCCCAGGTGTGTTAGCAGGGAGCTGGATCAGAAGTGGAGCAGCTGGGACTTGAACCAGAGCCCATGTGGGATGCCAATGCTGCAGGTCCAGGCTTTACCCGCTACACCACAACACTGGCCTCTGTACTGATTTTCTTTTTTAAAAGTGGGGGCCAGCACATGGCATAGTAGGTTTATCCTCTGCCTGCAGCCCCGGCATCCCATATGGGTGCCAGTTCTAGTCCGGCTGCTCCTCTTCCGATCCAGCTCTCTGCTGTGGCCTGGGAAAGCAGTAGAAGATGGCCCAAGTGCTTGGGCCCCTGCACCCATGTGGAAGACCTGGAAGGAGCTCCTGGCTCCTGGTTTCAGATCAGTGCAGCTCTGGCCATTGCAGCCATCTGGGGAATGAACCAACAGAAGGAAGACCTTTCTCCTTCTCTCTCTCTCGCTGTCTGTAGCTCTACCTCTCAAATAAATAAATGATCTTTAAAAAAAAAAAAAAAGTAGATGTGTGGGTAACTTATGACCACCTTGATTTTCATTTCAGCATATTAAGGGGACACTTCATAATAAGTGTTTAAAGTGGGATATTTCATTTCATAGAACTGGAGACCACTTTACTACAAAGTTGCAAGTCTGCAAATTTCCTACAACAAAATAAAAGTACCCTGATGGACCAAGACTGTCGCATGTTCTTCTTCTGGGTGAATTCTTCCACAGGAAGACAAGGAGAGTGCTTAGCTTTGTTACTTGACATGTTAATTTTTCATATCGCTTATCAATTTAACCCAAACCCTTATCAATTTAACCCAAACCCTGCAAGACCAGGTTTTCTCACCTTCAGAGATACAGAAGCAGGGGAGCTGGGAGACTCACCCCGGGGAAGAGAGAAGCCAGGAAGTGGACAGTCAGTCTCGAAGAGGTAAGGCACCAGGTAAGAGGGCAGATTGCAAATGCATATGCGATTTTGCCCTCTCTGGAAACCCCACTGAAAGTATAACAAAAGGTGTCTCTTATGGGATCCAGGTTGGGCGAGGACCCTCTGAGGACCCTGAATAGCCCACAAGGAAAGACATAAAGATACTATGACCAGCCAGCGCTGTGGCTCACTAGGCTAATCCTCCACCTTGCGGCACCGGCACACTGGGTTCTAGTCCCGGTTGGGGCGCCGGATTCTGTCCCAGTTGCCCCTCTTCCAGGCCAGCTCTCTGCTGTGGCCAGGGAGTGCAGTGGAGGATGGCCCAAGTACTTGGGCCCTGCACCCCATGGGAGACCAGGGGAAGCACCTGGCTTCTGCCATCGGATCAGCGCGATGCACCGGCTGCAGCGCGCCGGCTGCGGTGGCCATTGGAGGGTGAACCAACAGCAAAAAGGAAGACCTTTCTCTCTGTCTCTCTCTCTCTCTCACTGTCCACTCTGCCTGTCAAAAAAAAAAAAAGATACTATGACCAGGATCCCTTACAAACACCTCATCAGAGCAGCACACAATGACGCAGAAAGTCGTTCAGTACAAACCAAGAGTTCAGGGTGTCCCTGCCTTAACCACAAGCAGATGGCCAAGGAGAGCTGGACCCGAGAGGAAAGCCTAATGTGGGAGATCGGCATCAGCAGCAACAACCAAAAGGCAATTTGGAAGCAGCAGAAATTACAGAGAAAAGAAAACTCCCCCATGCGGGAAAAAAAAAAAAAAACTATCATAATATTTCCAGAGATTTAAGAAGCTGCACTCATGAAACAGGAGCAGTTGACATGCACATGTATGATGTATGTGCACATACTGGCATGTGTGCACCTGCATGTAGATATGCACTAATGCATTGCATTGCACACAGGCAGTCCCCACCCTGCTATGGTTCAACTCGACGATTTTTCAACTTTACGATGGCGCAGAAACAGGAAGCACTCACTAGAGACCATACTTGAGATCTGGAATTGGGACTGTCTCCGGCTGTGCTACAACACTGGGCAGTAGCAACAGCCACAGCTCCCCGGCAGCCCCTGCGGTTACCAGAGGAGACGGCCAGCACCACAGCGTGCTGTGCTACTGAGCGCTGACCCTCAGCAGGTGCGGGATTCGAAGCATTTTCAACTTACGATACTTTCAAGTCATCACGCATCGTCAGGCAGCATTCCCCATCGTCTTACGTCCAGGAGTGTTTATAGCTCATGTGTTATCAATTACACATGCACGTGCATGGAATTCAAAATGTTTTGGCACCAAAACAAATGTATGCTTTTAATTCCACTTTCTCCTGAACTTTTTACAAGTCCCCTCAAATACATGAAAGAAATTTAAGAGAAAAACTCAAAAAAGGAATTAGATTAAAAGTGGAGGAAATGCCCTAGAAAAGAAAGCAGAAAGAAGACAAAAAAAAGGGGGGGGGGGACAAGGGCTATTTAGCTTAAAAGACCAATAACTGCCCAGACCACAAATAAAAAAATAATCCATGTTGGAGCCAGCGCTGTGGCGCAGTGGGTTAAAGCCCTGACCTGAAGCGCTTGCATCCCATAAAGGCGCTGGTTTGAGTCCCGGCTGCTCCTCTTCTGATCCAGCTCTCTGCTGTGGCCTGGGAAAGCAGTAGAAGATGGCCCAAGTCCTTGGGCCCCTGCACCCTCGTGAGAGACCGGGAAGAAGCTCCTGGCTCCTGGCTCCTGGCTTCGAATTGGTGCAGCTCCAGCCATTGCAGCCATTTGAGGAGTTAACCAGCTGATGGAAGACCTCTCTCTCTGTCTCTACCTCTCTCTGTAACACTGTCTTTCAAATAAATAAAATAAACCTTAAAAAAAAAAATCCATGTCAAGGGCACATCTCTGTGAGATTCCAGAGCAAAAGACAGAGAAGATTCTCCAAGCTTCTGGAGGAAAGAGAAGGGAGAGGGGGAGACAGCAGTTCACTTCAACAGCTCAAGCCATGAGAATTTCTGCTTTGAACTTCGCAACAACACTAGAATCAAGAAAACGAAGGAGTAGCATCTTCAGAATGGCCACGGACCATGATTCCCGTCTTCGCAGAGAACGTGAAAACAGCACAAGAACATTTGCAGGCAGCGAGTTCCAAACACAGTGCCCTCCCAACCCCTCCCTCAGAGAGCTGCAGAGGACGTCTGCGCAAACAGCAAGCCCAGAATGGGAACGCAAGGGGCACAGATGACGGGTACCCAACCAGGAGGGGACGGAAGGTGGCCCTGGGAGCCACCATCATCGCGCCCTCTTCCGTGGAACCGACTTTGACATCTGATGAAACCATGGAAAACAGCTTCCTCCAAAGAGCCGAGCAAGAAGGCAACAGAAGGCAGGAAGCAGAGAGCCCGCCCGTCCCAGGTAAGCTCTCTCGCTGTGCCACCTTTCTCCTGAGGTCCCCCGTGACACCCCACAGCTCTGCACAGGTGGGGGCTCAGAGCACGCAGCCTCAGCAGGCGCCGATGCTGGAGCACGGGTGTCTATGACCCCTGACACACACACTCACTCATCTGAGGAGGCTAAGGGACCTGCAGCCCGTCCAGGCAAGCCTTGGCCATCAGGGAATGGGAGCAGGTGGGTCAGAGCTCCCCCCTGGGCATTCTATAAAGCTCTCTGGACAGCCTCATCAGGAGAGAGCCCCAGCTGCCCATGGTGGGGACAAGTCAACAGGTCACCTTGGATCACCCTCCTGTCCCCTGGGGTTCACCTTCCAGGATAAGCTACCTGCATGCAAAGCTGGGTCTCGAGCTCTTTCTTGGGGCAGGGGCGGGAGTGGAGTGGAATCCATACTAAGGGACTCACCCAGGAGAGTGGCAAGGAGATAGGGGACCTGGAATGCAGCCAGCCCCAGGATAAAGATAGGGGCCTCCAGGGGGATGGCTCCAAGCTTGGACACCGGACATGACCGGCCTTGCAGAGAGCTGTCCCGAGGGGCTAAAAGCAAGGAGCACACATACTTCAGATTTAGGTGGAATCAAAGGTCATCCCCACCAACAGAAGGGCACAGCGATGCTGCCAGAGAGAGATTTGCAAACACAGATCAAAAACCAAGAAAGAATCCTACAAAACAGTGTGCACGCACCTGGTGTTTCTGTTAGCAAAGAAGTGGAATTGCTCTGAGTCCAGCACAGGTGTGCCACTGCAGGACATCTATGGAGGGAGTGTGATGAAACCATGGACCGTGAAGTCTCAATGGATCCAGCATCATCAGAAAAAGGATATCTGTGAACAACCGAATTAAATCAGCAGTAGAGTGGCCCATGGCACCACGGCTCATTTCTGAGCTTTGATAAACACAGTGGTCTCCGCTGTTGACATTATGGACAGAAGGAGGCGGGAGACTTGGTACTATCTGGATAACTCTTCTGTGAACCTAGATTTATTTCAAAAGGAAAGGCGTTTCGGAAAGTGATACGGATCTATAACAGCTAGGATTCTCCAGAGGAACAGAACCAATAGGAGACAGAGATACAGGTGCCGACAGAAAACAAAACAAGATCTCCTGGGACTACGGAGGCTGAGAACCCCCGTGATGGGCCTTGGGCAGGGGGGAGTCCCGGGAAAGCTGGCAGTGTAGTTGAAAGGTCTGGGAGCCGAGGGTGATGGTATAAGAGTCAACATCTGGGCCTGCGCTGTGGCGCAGCGGGTAAAGCTGCCACCTGTGGTGCCGATATCCCATACGGGTGCCGGTTCGAGTCCCGGCTGCTCCACTTCTGATCCAGCCCTCTGCTATGGCCTGGGGAAGCAGTGGAAGATGGCCCAGTGCTTGGGCCCCTGCACCTACATGGGAGACCCAGAAGAAGCTCCTGGCTCCCGGCTTTGGATCAGTGCAGCTCCAGCTGTTATAGCCAATTGGGGGATGAACCAGTGGATGGAAGATCTCTCTCTCTCTCTGCCTCTTCTTCTCTGTGTAACTCTTACTTTCAAATAAATAAATCTTTTCTTAAAAAAAAGAGTCCTCATCAAAAAGTTCATGGAAAAATCGTTTTATGAAAAAAACAAACACACACATGGATTGCAAAATGCACCGGCTAAGCCCCGACTTGTGACTCAGGCATCCCCCGTCGAGTGCAGATTTGAGTCCTGGCTGCTCTGCTTCTGACCTTCTGAGCCAGCTCCTCGCTAATACAACAGGGAAGGTAGCAGAGGAGGACACAAGTGCTTGGGCCCCTGCCACCCACACAGGAGACGTGGATGGAATTCCTGGCTCCTGGCTTCAGCCTGGCTCAGTGCTGACTGCTGGGGCCACTTGGGGAGTGCACCAACAGATAGAAGATCTGTGTGTGTGTGTGTGTGTGTGTGTGTGTACCTCTCTCTGTAACTCTTTCTTTTAAATAAATAACTAAATAAATCTTTTAAAAAAGTCACTTGCACCAGATGATGGCCCAAGTGCTTGGGCTCCTGCACCCATGTGGGAGACCTGGATGAAGCTCCTGGCTCCTGGCTTCAGCCTGGCTTGGTGCTGACTGTTAGGACCATTTGGGGAGTAAATCAGCAAATATAAGATTGATATCTCCTTCTTCCTCTCCATATTTTATATATACATATATATATATATCATTCTGACTTTCACATTAATTAATTTTAAAAGTGTTTTGCTGGGCTGGTGCTGTGGCATGAAAGTTAAGCCTCCACCTGCAGCGCTGGCATCCCCTTACAGGTGCCAGTTTGAGTTCTGGCTGCTTCACTTCTGATCCAGCTCCCTGCTAATGCACCTGGGAAAGCAACAGAGGATGGCCCAACTGCTTGGGCCCCTGCACCCACTTGGGACACCCAGAAGAGGTTCCTGGCTTCAGCCTGGCCCAGCCCTGGCCATTGTAACCATTTGGGGAGTGAACCAGCTGATGGAAGAGCTCAGTCTCTCTCTGTATCTCTGCCTTCCTAATAAATAAATAAATTCGTTAAGTGTTTTGCACCAAAGCAAACATCTATCTCCATTTTGCAGACACTTTCTGAGGTCCCCTTACAGATGGCAGTATAAAAAAGGAGAGGGGAAGGGTCCTTTCTCCCACCAAACAAGGCCCACCCACATTGGGAGGGCCATCCATTCTACTCAGTCCACCCACCCCCATGCTAATCTCTTCCAGAAATATCTTCTTGGACACACCCACAAAAGAATGCACAATCAGACATCTGGGCAACCCAAGGCCCAGGCAAGTAGATGCATAAAATCAACTATCACACCATCTGTGTTTGTCTACGTGCAGCCTAGCCCTGGAAGATACACACAAAGCGGACACTGGTTCTCAGCCCTCGGGGAGACTGACCGGAGAGAGTGGCTCAGGGCAAAGGAGACGGACTTCTCCCCAAAGACCAGGTTAGATGGCTCAGATGTTTTTAAACACAGGCACATAGTGTGCAAAAAAGTAAAAGCAACAGGCACACAGCATTCAGTATACATGAAATGCCCTTGGTTGAATGACCGTGCAGGTTAGAGGAGGACTTGCCAGGGCCATGGGTCCAACAGTGGCTGAACAAGCCCCAGACCAGACAAGGCCCATCAGAGCCCAATCACACTGGGCTGAAACGGCAGGGCTAGGGTCCCCCTGCCTCCACCAGCCTGGGGTGGGTGTGGCTGCGCTGGGGAGGGCATACACCTGTCCCGGAGACTCCCAGCTGAGCCAACAGCTCCTTCCTCTCCCGGAAAAGGCAGCTGCACGTCCCCCCCCCCCCCCCAGTAACCAAAAGCCACTCATAGTCCCCCAGGGCAAGGATTAGGGTAAGTTCAACAGAAAAGGAGAAAGCAGGAACCACCTGGAGTGATCCTACAAAAACTGGACAAAACAAATGACAATAAAAACAGATTTTAAAATGCTTTTTACCTATTTTCACAGAAAAAAAGACATCGAAAAAGAAAATATTCCAATTAGGGTTCCCTAATTGTTCTTTTTGTTTTTTCCTGGAAGTAGGACTACACATAATTTTTCTTCCTTTTATTTCTGTGTTTTCCAAGTTTTCTAGGATTTTAAATCATCAAAGATGATTGTTTCTGTTGTTCCCATCAATGGGCTTTGATGTGGTCTGGTGAAGCTGGACTGTGTATATACCGAAGGAACAGGGCACTGCAGGCATTTAGTGTAGGATACCTGCATCCCATATCGGAGGGTCTGAGTTTGAGTCACGGCTTCACTTCCAATTCCAGTTTCCTGCAAATACACGCCCTCAGAGGCAGCAGGTGATGGCTCAAGTACTTGGGTCCCTGCAGCCCACATAGGAAACCCAGACTGAGTCCCAGACTCTTGGCTTTGGCCTGGCCTCAGTCTTGGGAACTGAACCAACAAATGGGAGCTGTCTGTCCACCTGTCTCTATCCATCCCTAAGTTTCAAATTAAATAAATACACACTTGGAAAAAAGAGAGAAGAAACAGGAATATCTAATCATTAGTAAGTAAACTTAGTACTTCCAGGGTACTAAAGAGGAAAGAAATTGGTCTTTTAAACCGACACACTCCCTGCCCTCATAGGAAATCACAACGGGAAAAATTGGTGGCTTCACACTTTATGCTGAATGACTGCAGTTATAAAATTCCCCAGCAGAGGGCGATGGTTGTCCATCTCCACATAGAAATGTTGGCGACGGCTGCCTACCGGTTAACTGTACACGCACAATTGATTTTTAGTCCAGAGAATAAAAGTAACTAATTTATCAGAGTTATGCAGCCAGGTTAGTTAGGTGTCAGTTCAGGCATGGTGGTGGAGAGGAAGAAGCACATACGTACCATAGTTGGCTTATTATTATTATTATTTTAAAGGACAGAGCCAGCTGGCCTCCTAGTATGCAATGAATACTGCTGATTTTCCACTCCTGGGGTGGGTCTGAGGGCAAAGTCCCAGAGGAAGACTTCTCAACCTTGCAGTGTAGACATGTGGTGGGATGGGGTTGGGGGGTGCTGTCCTGGGCCCCTGTAGGGTGTGGGCAGGACTCCTGGCTCCACCCACTGATACCTGTGGGTTCCTCCCAGTTGTGACAAGTGGTGATGGCCAGCAGCTGCTAGGAAAAGGCAGCGGCAACACCATCCCCAGCTGTGAACCACAGCCCTAGGCAATCATCTGGACTGATTGGTTTATTAATATCATCTAGGAGCCCAGCCCTATACAATGACTTGGTCCCAAGGCAGCTGGAGATTTAACACGTCTATAACAGCAGGCCAGTTTTTAAGTTGATCATTTTATATGGCCTGCAAATGGTGTTAGAAGTATCCAAGTGGCCCTTGGCAGGAAAAAAAAAAAACCTTCCCCACCCTGGGAGGGTGCAAAGGACAACCCAAACTGCTTTGATCCTGTCTTGAGCTGTTGCTGTTCAAAGACGCACAGGGCTGAGACCTTCTCACCTAACTGCACACGCCCAAGCCCACCATCCCCCCCACCCCCCCGCCGCCCCAAAGAAGA
This sequence comes from Oryctolagus cuniculus, assembly GCF_051225735.1. Classification (NCBI taxonomy): domain Eukaryota; kingdom Metazoa; phylum Chordata; class Mammalia; order Lagomorpha; family Leporidae; genus Oryctolagus; species Oryctolagus cuniculus. Next base: position 71,678,537 of record NC_142879.1, on the reverse strand, counting down.
TCCAAATCTCAAGAGAAGTGGGCATGCGGCTGAAGAACAGGAGATTCTCCCAGGGACACTTCGGCTGCTGGTCCATGAGTTCCCTGACCAGGCGCCCAGCGGCTGGAAGGGCGAGGACAAACCCCGTGGTCTTTAGTTCCAGCCCCTCCTGGCCTAAGCAGCTTGGTAAGTCTTCCCCCTAGGCCGATCAGCTGCTGGCTGCATTCCTCGCCTGAGGCCACTCAGTGGTGGTCCCCAGATCTCCAAGACGTGATGGAGCAGGACCCAGAATCCGAGACAGGGCACCAACTTCAGCAGGGGCAAATCAAGTTGTAGTCTTGAGTCTCAAGGCTGTCCATTCTCAATAGTCAGGGACGAAGGTGGAGTTTTTGGAGGATTGCATCCCAAGCCTCATCTGCTCTCTGATCTTTGGTCTAACTAGCACAGAACGTGGTGACGTAATGCCCCCCACCCCGACCGCCATCCTTGGCAATCCCTCTTCCTGTCGCTGGGACTGGTGACCAACAGGGGGCTATTTCCATTAGGGGTGAGGTGAGCATTCTGGGCTGGCTTCAGCTTCTTGGTCTGGGGTTCACTGTTGTGGTTTTTATTTTTGTTTTTCCTTTCCCATTCCGAGAATAAGAAGGAAGCAGAATTCCTGCCTGGCGGAGGTGGCAAACTAATTGCTTAGGAAAGATTCTCAATCAGAAACAGAACTAGGGCTTTTTGAACATTTATTTCATAGGGTCATAAAAGTTACCCTGCTAACTGTATTTCATTTGGTCTGATCATGAATCTATATTCCCCAAGCACATACGCCCCTGTTGCCTGAGGCACCTGCTTCTGGGTTAGCATTAGAGCTTTCTTGGCATTGGTAGCTCAGATATCCAACCCAAGACAATTGTTCCCTAATTGTTCAACCTAAAGTCACCTTCAGTGCATCCCATCATCTTTTTAAATTCTCTTCATAGCACCTACCACTCTTTCGGTTTTTTTCCACTTCTTTTTTTTTTTTTTTAAGACTTATTTGAAAGGCAAAGTGACAGAGAAGAGAGAGAGCTTCCATCTGTTGGTTCACTCCCTAAATGCTTGCAATAGCTGGGTCTAGGCCATGCCAAAGCCAGGAGCTAGGAACTCCATCCTGGTCTCCCACATGCACGGCTGGGGTCCAAGCACCTGGGCCACCATCTGCTGCCTTCCTAGGTGCATTTGCAGGGAGCTGGATCAGAAGTGGAGCAGCTGGGACTCGAATCGGCACTCTGACAATCTGCTGTGTCTTCATGCAGGCCCTTTCTCTTTCCTTCTCCCTTCATCCCTCCCTCTCTTGTCTTCTTCTTACGGCAGAACGTAAGCTGCGTGAAAACTGGGACCTCATCTGTTTTGTTCGCCTCTCTATACAAGGATATCCCTGGCAGGAGGTAGCACTCAACCATTATCTGCGGAAGGGAGTGAGGGACCGCAGCTAAGAGAAGGCTTTTCCCCTTGCTTTAGCAGTTTGGGACTTTGCAGGGAGAGCTTTTGACAATGACAGAAAGAATAAGAAACAAAGAAACAAGGAAGAAGCGTGAGAGCTCAAAATTTGCATTAACAAAAATTTCTCTTGCAGCCATCTCAGCTAAACACGGCCAGATTTTTATCATCTATATTTATCCAAAACATTCGTGGAATATGCACATCTTTAATATTTTTTCAAACATTTACATTAGGAGGGTGGTACTGTGGTGCAGGTTAAACTGTTGTCTGCAACGCTGGCATCCATAGGAGCCCCAGTTCATGCCCCAGGCTGCTCTGCTTCCGATCCAGCTCCCTGCTAATGCACCTGGGAAAGCCACAGAGAGGCTGGGAGACTGGATAGAGTTCCTGGATCCTGGCTTTGGCCTGGCCCAGCCATGGCCATCTTGGCTATCTGGGGAGTGAACCAGAGAAGAAGAGCTCGCTTTCTTTCTCTCTCTCCATTTCAAATAAATTTTTTTTTTTAAATTGTACATTGTATTGGAGAGGTGGAGAAAGAAAGACAGGGCTCCTATCTGCTGGTTCACTCCCCAAATGATCCCAAATGCCCGGGGCTGGGGACCGAAGTTGGGAGCCAGAACTCAACCCAGCTGTCAGGCGTGGGCGAGATCCCGTGATCACGCGCGCCATCACTGCTGCTTCCCAGGGTGTACATGAGCAGGAGCCAGGAGCTGAAGCTGAGACTCAGACTCACACTGGGTGTGGGACACAGGCATCCTGACCACTCGGCCAGCTGCTTGCCCCACGTCACCTTGTTCCATTTCCCCATAAACTTTTTTTTAGAGATTTATTTATGTATTTGAAAGGCAGAGTAACAGATAGAGAAAGGGCTAGACAGAGAGAGAGGTCTTCCACCTGCTGGTTTACTCCCCAAATGGCCACAATGCCCACAGCTGGGCTGATCCAAAGCCAGGAGCTTCATCCTGGTCTTCCACACAGTGCAGGGACCCAAGCACTTGGGCCACCTTCCGCTGCTTTCCCAGGTCATTATCAGGGAGCTGGATTGGAAGTGGAGCAGCTGGGACTCGAACCCGAGCTCATACGGGATGCCGGCACTGCAGGTGGAGGCTTAGCCTACTACGCCACAGCGCCAGCCCCCACCCCATAAACATTTTGAATCCCTTCGTATATATTTACACACTTTGTAGGATGACCTCATGTAATGAAGCTTCAGGATGTGTGAACATATTTCACCCATCTGCCTGCCCCAACCCTCTCAGCCGCTCAATGCTAAGAATAAAGAAAATGGATGATTTGATCCAGGGCTGGGCCTGGGGGCCGCTCAAAGAGACAGCAGGGTTGCCCTGGCTGGTGTGAGAGGCGAGAGCTGTAGGGACCCCGAGTAGGATGTCGAGGGAGCCGTGGAAGGAGCCATTCTGTGACAGCCAGAAGCCGATCTAGCACATTCTATTGTTCTCGCCACCTTTCCAACTACCCTGTGTTTCGGTTTCCAATGGATGGGTACACCTGTGACTCCTCTGTTCTCAATGAGCAGAATAATTCAGTGATTCAACTGGATTGCAGAACGTCCAGGGCTAACACTAGATAATGTTACGTAACACTCACAGCCATGATCACATCTGCTTTGATCCAAGAACTCGCCTGTATTCACTCAATAGAACTGTGTGGCGAGATGGCACCGCAGGCATAAACAGCAGGGGTCCTTGCACATTTAAATCCCTGGACCACTTCTTCCCTCTGCTGGCTCAGACACAGTCCTCAGCAGTTGCTGTAATTCCCCTCTGAGACCATTCATGTTAGAATCACCTGGGATGCCCCACGCCAGACCTGCTGGAATGCATATACCCCAATTTTGTTCTATGTATTTTTTCATGCTTAAGAAATGCCCTGTATGGCATGAATTCACATTTAATAATGCTTTTCCAATTTTGTGTTTGTTTTGCCTAGTCCTAAAGTTGTTTTTGATGAGAGAGTAGTAACCCTAGCCCGTTGAGCTTATTTGTTTTTGTAATGATGCTTTAATTTTACAGCAGGCTGTGTGTCAATAACCCACAGCATCGTCCCAGAGAGCTTTAGTGCCGGTAGGAAGTTTTGGGCATCTGTGCCTCTCCTGACCTCACCCTTGGATGACTTGAGCATGATGTCCTAGGATGACCCAACTTTGAACACTCAAAGCTCAGAGCTGCAGGGACACCTCCAAGTCCGAACTCTGGCCAGACTTTGAGAGCAACAGAACAAAAATCAAAAGGAAAATGTGGCAGCTGGGACATGACTTAGGATGCTCCCACACCCCATATGGAGGTGCCTGGCTTCAATTCCAGCCTCTGCCTCCCAGCCAACTTTCTGCTAATGGCGGCCCAAGTACTTCAGTCCCTGCCAAACACGTGGGAGACCAAGACTGAGTTCTGGGCCCCCGGCTTCTACCCGGCTCAATCCTAGTTGTTGCAGGCATTTGGAGAGTGAACCAGTGGATAGGAGATCTCTCTGTTGGGGCTGGTGTTGTGGCACACAGCAGGTTAAGCAGCCTTCCTGTGACAATGGCATCCCAGTTGCTCCACTTCCTATCCAGCTCCCTGCTAATGTGCCTGGGAAAGCAGCAGAAGATGCCCAAGAGCTTGGGCCCCTGCACACACATGGGAGACCCACGTGGCTGGCTTTGACCTGGCCCAGCCACAATCATTTGAGGAGTGAGCCAGTAGATATCTCTCTCCCTCCCTCCTTCTCTTTCTCTCTCTCTCTCTATCTCTGCCTTTTAAATAAATAATCTGGCCAGCACTGTGGTGTAGTAGGTAAAGCCGCTGCCTTCAGTACCAGCATCCCATATGGGTGCCCGTTCAAGTCCCAGCTGCTCCTCTTCCTATCCAGCTCTCTGCTTTGGCTTGGGAAAGCAGTAGAGGAAAGCAGTAGAGGATGTCCCAAGTCCTTGGGCCCCTGCACCCGTGTGGGAGACCGGGAAGAGACTCCTGGCTCCTGGCTTCAGATCGGTTCAGCGCTGGCCATTGCGGCCATTTGGGAAGTAAACCAGCAGATGGAAGACTTTCTCTCCCTCTGCCTCTGCCTCTCTGTTACTCTGAATTTCAAATAAAGTAAAATAAATTTTAAAAAAGTCATTACAGACCTTTTAAAAAATAAATCTTGAAAAAGACAAAATAAAATCACTCTCTGTGCCTTTCAAATGAAGTGAAAATTTTAAAAATGTAAAACTGCACGGACAAAAGACCTTTCTGGAAGACACTTTGAGGCTACTTCAATAACAATGAGAAACTACTTTGGCTCTCCCTGGATGTTGTAAAAGCTAGGTCGGGGTTCTGCCCCTGCTTACCTTCCCGGAGGGGAAGAAGTTTGCAAAGAGGCTCTTGAAGAAGTTAAAGTGTCACAAAGATGAGGTGTCTTTTCATGAGCTGTGCTGAACACTCAAAGTGAAATACGTAGATGTAAAGCCTCATTCTGTGTTTAAATTTCACTCCATCTCAATGAGGAACTGGCATCAGAAGTTGTCAGCCAATCAGATTCAGAGAACGCCCACGTCCCTCCTCCCCCTACCCCCAAGGGCTGGTGCGTGGCAGAAGCCTGGGGTGCACCTCCGGCTCCACCAGTGCCATCGCACCTGCTCTACTCCGTGGGTCCCCAGCTCCACCAAAGCTGCACCAGCTGCACCCGGGGTTCCACAGGATTCAACTGCTCAAAGTACCCAGCTACTTTCCACTTTCCTTTAAATGTTGGAAGTCCACTGTGTATCCTCTCCTTGGGAGAAAGAGCAATGGCCTTTCCAAGGATCAAATGCCTGAGGGGCGATGGAGGAGGCCAAGGCCAAACTGTCTTCCTCCTGCTACCATGGCACATTACAACAAACTTAGTGGCTTAACAATTCCAGTTTATTACCTTACAGTTCTGGAGGTCAGAAGTCCAAAGTGGGTCTCTCAAAATCCAGGGAGGGCGGGGCTGCATTCCTTCTGGAAGCTCTAGGGAAGAAGTTATTTCCTTGCCTCTTCCAGCTTCCAAGGGCCACCTGCATTCTTGGGCCCTGTGGCTCTGACCAGCAACTGCACCACTCCAACTTCTGCTCCCTCCCTCCCTCCTTCTGGCTTTGTCTGGCCTGCCACCGGCCTATCAACACATTTAGGCCCACTTTGGGCCCACCTGGATAATCCGACCCTGTCTCCCTATCTTGTGATCCTTATCTTAAACACACGTGCAAAGTTCCTTTCGCCTTGTAAATGAACTCTCACGGGCTTTGAGAATTAGGACATGGAAATTCGGGGGAGCCCACCACATAGGACCAGAACCTAGGCACCCTTAGGGTTCTCAGTCCCCCAGTGCCCCAACCATCCTCTGGGGCTCATCTCTGAGTCTCAGAAACAGCAACAAAGGAGTACCTTGGCAAGTAGTGGTTTAACATCATGCATGACTTATATACCCTGATACTCCACAGCTCACATGTGCATGCACGCGCACGCACACACACACACACACACATACACACACACACAGAGGCTTCCCTACACAACTGACTGCATCAGACTGAAGTTCAACGATGACTCACAGGTGGGATCAGGCCATAATTTGGAGATGCAAAGGATTGGATCGCCTGGGATACCGCCTGCCTGTGCCCACATGTGGAGGGCCCCTGTCAGTCTCCCCCATGGCTCGCTCATTCCAAGAATGTCCATGGAATTTTCTGCTGGTCCGTGGCTGACCCCAGCCAGGACCACACCCTTAGACTTGTCGAGCTGTGGTTTTCCCATCTGACTGTCTCACCCTGTGGGGTTTCACCCTCTGCCCAAAATCCGTTTGCCCCCTCTGGCAGCACAGCTGATGTTTTTCTGGCCAGCTCTTTGCTAACACAACCCCTCCGCTAAGCTGCAAAGGGGCCAGGGATGGAGCAGGCCAGACTGAAAAAGGCTGCAGACCCCTGCTGCTCTCGCCCAAAGCTCTCGCTGTTTTTCCTAAGTGCGTGCTGCTCAAGTTGTTGTCTGCCTCTGGCTGATCTCCAGAGCCACAAAAAGGTTGTTTTTCATGATTTCTGTCCCGGTTTCACACTAGTATTTTTGCAGGGTGGACCTGCTGGGATGTTCACACCACTGTAATTGGAAGTCTCCCCTCTGAAATGCTGAACAAAGCTTGAAACGTGCTGAGGTATGGCTGTTCCACTCTTGGTGTGGTTCCACACTGGCTGGCTCCATCCATTCGTATTATCTGCCCAGAATCGGGAGGCTCTGGACAAGGTCCTTGTCTTTTTTTTTTTTTTTTTTTAAGATGTATTTTATTTATTTGAAAGAGTTACAGAGAGAGGGAGACAGATCGTCTATCTGCTGGTTCACTCCCCAGATGGTCACTATGGCCAATTCTGAGCAAAGCCAAAGCCAGGAGCCCAAAGTTTCCTCTGGGTCTCCTACATGGGTGGCAGGGGCCTAAGTGCTTGAGCCATTTTCTGCTGCTTTCCCAGGCCATTAGCAGGGAGCTGGATAGGAAGTGGAGCAACCAGGACTCAAAACTATCACCCTATGGGACGCCGGTATTGCAGGTGGAGGCTTATCCCATTGCATGACAAACCCACAATGCACTGAAATGTCCCTCGCCATTTGGGGAAGACAAGAGGTGATTTATTTTTTGACAGGCAGATTTAGACTGTTGTGTCTGAATTTCCCAATCAATGCACAAGGCACAGTCGCGGATGCAAAAGCAGAGGTTTAAATTCTACCAGCCGGCTGGGATCCCCTACCCACACACAGCCATTTAGCAGTGCACAGGCAAAAGGCCCTCTCATTTGCATGAGAGGTTTTTATAGCCTCACACTTACAAGAGTGAAGATCATCTCCTAAGTAGGTTACCTTCTTATTCTCTATAAGGCAAGGTATTGGGACCTAACATGTTCATTGGTTCATTTAAATGTAAAGACTATATACGTTATGTGGCAGGAAGGCCACACAAAGGAGATGGCTCAGGGAAGAACTGGCGGGAAGCATCGGGCCATAAATCCCAGGGGAGCTGGTGGGGGGCAGGAGGTCATAAATTCCAGGGGAGCATAGCAGGCAAGCAAGCAGCCAGAGTACAGAAGACTCCAACTCCTATAAGACAGTGAGAGTGTTAGACCCTCTGAGTGAGGATGCTAACACATCGAGAGGCACACCCCAAAGACTCAGAGTCCAGACCAGCTGAAGCAAAAGCAAGAGGATTTATTTGGCGTCTGCACAGACGGACCTCCTGAACGCGGGAGTCCAGAGAGCGCCCCCAGCACAGAGCCACACGGTTTATATACCTGCAGCGACCAATCCGTGAGCTGATCATGTGAAAGGCATGCATCCTCTATCCAATCAGCTACGGGATCACATGGGAGGCATGCACCTCGTCGCCATTTTGTTGTTTACTTCTTCAGCAGTTCCTTTCCCTGTCAGCGCCATCTTGTTCACTCTGAGGGGGACGACGTCTTGCTCCCTTCGTTCCCCTGGAGGGAGAGCAGCGTCCCGCTTCCCACACCGTTATCTGAGTATTAGGAGGCATACAAAATGGGTTAGGTCTTAGCACAGCCAGGCGCAAGTGTCACAGCTAGCTAAGCATAGGGTCCCTTATTTTTATAGCTGCACCTAATTTTAGCTCTGGGGGAAAAAGTTTAGGGCTATAATTTTTAAACTTTAATTTTATTTGGGGCAAAGGTAACTTCTTGTTTTTAATAGCGTTAGCTTAAGTCACTCCATCTTGGTTTGATTTTAAGGTTTTTCAAGAGAGACAGAGAGAAAGGTCTTCCTTCCATTGGTTCACCCCCCAAATGGCCACCACGGTCGGCATGCTGTGCCGATCTGAAGCCAGGAGTCAGGTCAGGTGCTTCCTCCTGGTCTCCCATGTGGGTGCAGGGCCCAAGCACTTGGGCCATCCTCCACTGCACTCCCGGGCCACAGCAGAGAGCTGGACTGGAAGAGGAGCAACCGGGACAGAATCTGGCGCCCCGACCAGGACTAGAACCCGGTGTGCCGGCGCCACAGGTGGAGGATTAGCCTAGTGAGCCGCGGCACCGGCCAAGAGGTGATTTTTCAAGCAAATGGCACACAGGTACTTTAAGTGTGTTAGATGGTTTGTGTTCAACTGCCCAATAGTCATTAGGAACTTTGCCCTGGATACTTGAGATTGCTTCAGTTAGGGTAAATCAGTGTACCCTAAGAGAGAGAAGTTGGGGGTATGGAACGTTAGGAAGTGCTACCTGTTGTCCTGCTGTTGGTTGAAGGTGGACAGAGAATGGAATGCTGAATCCAGAACTGCAGGCCTGGGGTTTGGCCTGGCAGTGGAGACGTTGGCTAAGATGCCCACGTCCCATGTCGGAGGGCCTAAGGTCAAGTCCCAGCTCCACCTCTGACTCCAGCTTCCTGCTAATATAGGCCCTGAGAGGCAGCAGAGACGGCTCAAATAATGGGGTTCCGCCGCTCACATAAGAGACCTGGATTGAGTTCCAGCTCTTTCCTTTGACCAGGCTTAGCCCTGGCTGTTACAGGCATTTAGGGGAATGAATTTAGCAGATGGGAGATCTCTCTCTCTCTGTCTCTCTCAAATTAATTAATGAATAATCAAAGATAATCATAATACTAAAGAGTACAAAGACTCCGTTTTTTCAGTCCCAGCTCTGCCAAGACCTCGCTGTGTGACTTGGAACAAAACACCCAGCGTTTTGGGAAAGCTTCGGCATCGGCAAGCTGGGGAAGAGCTAGGGAAGAGGAAAGTCATTTTTAGCTCCCGTGCTTTGTGGTTCTTAGGGACTGTCCTGCAGCAGTCCCTAGAGGATAAGAAAGCGTCTCCTGGACCACAGCGGGGTGAGGCTTGGCCTCCAGAGCTGCTGAGGCAATGAGTCCCCAGAGTGGTGAGGCAGGGCCCTCGAATGTTTTAAACTTTGTTTTAGTAAGATGGCTTCAGACACCTCATGAAAGCTATGACACTTTGGGGGCGCAGGGCGGGGCACCTAATCCCACAGAAACCAAATGGCGCTTCTAATCTCTGGGAGTGGACACACCTCTCGGAGGCCCTGGAGAGGGATCACACAAAGCTCTCAGGCTTGCCTTCCGCTGGCCGCGCAGGTGTTTCATTCTTTTTAGAACAAAGGAGGGGGGGGGGGTTGAATTCAACAGCAGACCTAGAACACTCTATTATAGGAAACAAGAGTTGTTCACCCCTGAGAAAGACAGATGAGAGGAGAAAAACCTGCCCTCAGCACAGACTCCCAGGCCCCAAATGAAAGGCATTAATACTCATCATAGCCAAAGGAGGAAGAGCCACAGGAAGTGATTAGCAAGGCCACAGCCACAATTATAACCAGGCACAGGAAGCCAAACTGGGAGGCTTATCTCATTAGTTAATTTGGATGCAAATCAACAGGGGGGAGGACATGTCCTTGGGTGCCTCAAGGGAGTCTTCATCTCGTTAGACAGAGCTGCGGAGTTACCGCCGCTTCCTTCCGGAAAGAGGAGGAATTCTGCTTGGATGGGTGCTTTTATTTGAGTTCCAGAACATTGCTCTTTGCTCTTCATTTGGAAATGAGGATGGCGGTGGGTGTTTGGCACAGCCACTTGAGCCCCCCACTTGAGAGGCTCACATCACTTTCCAGGGTTCTGGGGTTCAAGTCCTGCCTCTGCTGATTCCAGCTTCCTGCTAATGCACACCCTGGAAAGGCAGCAAGGGATGGCTCAAATACTTGAGTTTTTTTTTTTTTTTAAGATTTCTTTATTTATTTTGAAAGTCAAATTTACCCAGAGGTAGGGAGAGGCAGAGAGAGAGAGAGAGAGAGAGAGACAAAGAGATCTTTCCATCTACTGGTTCATTCCCCAGATGGCCGCAATGGCTGGGGCTGGGCCAGGCCAAAGCCAGGAGCCTGGAAATCTATCCGGGTCTCCCATGTGGGCACATGGGTCCTCTTCTGCTGCCTTCCCAGGCTCATTAGCAGGGACTGAAAAGCAAGTGGAGCAGCTGGGACTCGAACTGGCACTGATTGAAGAACCTTAAAAATCAAACCAAGATGGAGTGACTTAAGCTAACACTGTTAAAAACAAGAAGTCACCTTTGCCCCAAATAAAATTAAAGTTTAAAAATTATAGCCCTAAACTTTTTCCCCCAGAGCTAAAATTAGGTGCAGCTATAAAAATAAGGGACCCTATGCTTAGCTAGCTGCGACACTTGTGCCTGGCTGTGCTAAGACCTAACCCATTTTGTATGCCTCCTAATACTCAGATAACGGTGTGGGAAGCGGGACGCTGCTCTCCCTCCAGGGGAACGAAGGGAGCGAGACGTCGTCCCCCTCAGGGTGAACAAGATGGCGCTGGCAGGGAAAGGAACTGCTGAAGAAGTAAACAACAAAATGGCGACTAAGTGCATGCCTCCCGTGTGATCCCGTAGCTGATTGGATAGAGGACGCATGCCTTTCACATGATCAGCTCATGGATTGGACTGCTGTGTGCATGGACACTATAGTGCTTTTGATTGGTCACTGCAGGTATATAAACCATGTGGCTTTGTGCTGGGGGCGCTCTCTGGACTCCCGCGTTCAGGAGGTCCGTCTGCGCAGACGCCAGATAAATCCTCTTGCTTTTGCATCAGCTGGTCTGGACTCTGAGTCTTTGGGGTGTGCCTCTTGACGTGTTAGCATCCTCACTCCGAGGGTCTAACATGATAGAGGATGCCAGCATCATAGGCAATGGCTTAACCACTAGGCCACCACACCGGCCCCAAATACTTGAGTTTTGCCACCTGGATTGAGTTCTTTGCCTGGTCCGGCCCAGGCTGTTCTGGGAATTTCGAGAACAAACCAGGGGATGGAAGCTCACTCTTGCTCTCTCTCACTCTCTCTCTTTTACATTTCAAATACATTTAAAAAGAATTTCTTGAAATTAGAACTTAAAGTGTTAGGTAGGAAGTCAGATATGAGCTTATGTGTGTGTGTGACAAAGGCCTAAGGAGACATTTGGGTCCAGCATATGCATCTCAAAGTCATCCCAATAACGTTTCAGGGGCAGCCCAGTATGTCCATCCTGCCCTGCTCCTTCTACCCGATAACCTGCCAGGTGGGGGTCCCCGCCCCTTCTGCCTGATAATCTTCCAGATGCAGCCCAGTATCTGCATTTCAGATACCCTGCTCTGATCCCAATCTTCCAGGGGGTCTTGCTTACCCTTCCTCTAAACCCAGGGCGGCGCCAGCTAGGCTTCCTCCTGTCTGATAACTTCTGGGCGAAAACTCAGATAGGAGTTTCTAGTATTTACACCCATAAAGTCTTTTGTTTCAGGAGGAGATGTGAGAAGACAAAGACCCATCTCCTTAAAAACCCCCCGGCCTCAACCGGACTGCTCGCTCAGCCCTCTGCCTCTCTGCTGAGGTGCCCACCTGGCCTGCCCAGGTGTAATCTCTCCACTCAACCATGTAACCCTGCTCTCCCCCAGTCCAAGCGACGGGGCACTCTCTCAGGTTCTGTCTGGAGAGGTGCCCATCCGTTCTTACAGATGTCTCTACCCTAATAAATCTTGCTGTTTCACTTTCCACTACTCTTGTTGTGTTCCGGATTGCCCGGATAGAAAGAATCAGCGAGACTCACCGTAATGCAAAGAACAAAGGGACTTTATTCGTAGGTCCAGCATGCTGGGGCCTGACCTCCCGTTCGGTGTAGTGCTGGGAGACCAAGACCCCCCTTCTCTTTGTTCTCGGAGGTTTTTATAGTTCCCAGGCAAACAAGTATTACATCCGCATTCCTTCTTTCCCCTGGCCCTGCAGGACCAAGGATGGCCCACCTTATTGGTTGCCTCCACCTGGTCCTGCAGGACCGGACCAAGGACTGCCTGGTGTCAGGTTTCATCTTATCACACCAGGCGCATCCTGGGCCTAGTCAGTTCCTTTGTCTTGTGAGAAGCCTGTCATGGCGTGGCTCTGGCCTCTCACACTCTCTGTCTCATGCTTAAATTCTTTCTTGCATGAAGACAAGAACCCTGCCATTCACCGGTAACAAAAGCATTTTGCAGAGAAGTGGCCCAAGGTATAAATGCCTCCTGCAGGTGACACCTGTGCCCAAAATAGAGCAGCAGGGGTCAATGTGGCTCTTGGCTTCTGGCTTCAACCTGCTAATGCCGTGCAGGGCCGGGTGACAGAAGGGCTGAGGTTACCCAGCACCCAGGCAAGGTCTCTGGAATATTTCACAGCTACAGGCAAGACTGTCAGTGTCTGCTCCCATTCTGAATGCTGTGTAGAGCCCTCAAGGCACCTAGCAGGAGAAAGGCATCAGATGCCGAAGGGCTGGAGGACTGTGGGGACAAAGCTAGAAGGCAGCAGTCTCAGGTGCACATGTCTGGCTATGGACAAGGTCCCTGAAGCCAGCCTGCCCAGAACTGCTTCTCAGAGGCTTCAGCATTCCCGCTGTCCACCCCTGCTGCCTGCTTCCTTGATCAGTCACAGGGAAATGGTCCAATTCAGGCAGCTCCTTCCCATGCTCTAGAGCCATCGCGTTGGATGCTGTAGGAGGGACCAGCGGTGTCAGTGAAGTGTCCGCTTCTTTGTTTTTTTCTCCGCCATCTCTCACTGGTAGGAGAGTCCGTGCCACAGCTGCACAGCGTCCTGTGTCCCTAGAGATCCTCATTGCCACACACAGCTACCCACCAGAATGTCTAATCTGGCATCCCAAATTGTTCTGTCCCCAACACAGCTGCAGATCCTCTCCCCAAACCTGCTCTGCCTCCGGCGTTCTCAAGGGCAAACTCAAAGCATCCTGGAGAGCTCTCCCGCTCCACACAGCCCACTCTCCATGCAGCCTCCGCCCTCAGGCTGGGACCACCTGTCAGTGCCCCCACGGCCACCTTCTGATCCAGGTTGCCATCTCGCTCACCTGCGATCCCTTAAGAGCCTCCTCCCTGGTCCCCATGGGCCACCCTTGCTGTCCACACAGCGACAGGGAGTCCAGACCTAACATCCTTGCTCAGGATCCTCACACCCTCCGCCTCCTCCCTCTGAGTTTCACCCAAGGTGGTGTAGTCAGTTAAGCCTCCACCTGCGGTGCTGGCATCCCACATGGGCACTGGTTCAAGGCCCAGCTGCTCCACTTCTGATCCAGCACCCTGCTAATGGCCTGGGAAGGCAATGAACGATGGCCCAAGTTCTTGGGCTCCTGCATCCATGTGAGAGACCCAGGAGAAGCTCCTGGCTCCTCGGCTTCAGATCGGCCCCCTCTGGCCATTTTGGCCATTTGGGGAGTGAACCAGCAGATGGAATACCTCTCTCTCTGTCTTTCTCTCTCTGTCTGTAACTCTGCCTCTCAGATAAATAAATAAATCTATTTTTTAAGATTTATTTATTGGGGCGGGTGCTATGGCACAGCGGATTAACACCCTGGGCTGAAGCGCTGGCATCCCATATGGGCGCCAGTTCGAGACCTGGCCACTCCACTTCCAATCCAGCTCTCTGCTATGGCCTGGGAAAGCAGTAGAAGATGGCCCAAGTCCTTGGGCCCCTGCACCCATGTGGGAGACCCGGAAGAAGCTCCTGGCTCCTGGCTTCGGATCAGTGCAGTTCTGGCCGTTGCGGCCAATTGGGGAGTAAACCAGCAGATGGAAGACCTCTCTCTCTGCCTCTCCTCTCTCTGTGTAACTCTGCCTTTCGAATAAATAAATAAATCTTTAAATTTATTTATTTATTCGAAAGGCAGAGTTACAGAGGGGCAGAGGCAGTTGGGTCGCGGCGCAGAGGGTTAAGTTGCTGCCTGGGACACCCACAACCCCTGTTGGAATGCTTGGGATTGAGTCCCACTTCTGACTCCCACCCAGGTTCCTGCTGCTGCAATACCCTGGGAGGCAGCAGGTGATGGCTCAAGGCGGTACATGGGTCCCTGCCACCCAGGGGGAAGACCCAGATGCAGCCCCTGGCTCCTGGTTGTGTTCTGGCCCAATGCTGGCTGCTCATGGGCGTTAGGGGAGTGAACCAGTGAATGGAAAATCCCCCCCCCCCCCGCCTTTCACATACACAAAAATAAGTAAATAAATAAAACACTTGTGGGAAAGTTCCCATCCTTTCAGAGCATTCTGCTAGTCTCAGATCCCTGCTCTCTAGTCCACGATCCCCTGGCAAGTGTGCTTCAACCTACCTGTATTAGCCTTCTCTGGCTGCCTCAACAGCCCGAGCAGAAGGGAGGCTTAAACATCAGGGATTTATTTATCTCAGTTCCGAAGGCTGGAATTCCAAGATCAAGGCGCCAGCAGCGTCAAGTTCTTACGAAGCCCCCTCCCGAGGACGGCAGGTGGCCGCCTTCTCCCTGTCCTCCCTCCCTCCGTGGGTGCCTTTGTCCTAATCTCCTCTTCTTGGAAGCGCGGCAGTCTGATTGGACCAGGGCTGAACTGATACCCTCACTTCACTTAATTACCCTCTCTCTAAATAATGTTACCTTCTGAGATACTGGCAGCGAAGCCACCACTCAGAACTGCAAGGTGCACAGGTCAGTCCTTAACAACACCTGGCTGTAGGTGGTCCCTCTAAAATCCTTAATCCACTTCTGAAACTCAGCCCCTGCATCTGTCTCTCACCTACCTCATTCAAAGACAGGTTTTGAGGGCAGGTATTTGGAGCAGTGGGGAGGTTTCCAGTTAAGACACGCGTATTTCACATGGAGTACCTGAGTGTGAGTTCTGGCTCCATTCCTGATCTCAGCTTTCTGCTAATGCATACCTAGGGGCAGAAGTGAGGGCTCCAGGAGTTGGGTGCCTACCACACGGTGGGAGACATGGATTGTGTTCTCAGTTCCCAGTTTCAGTCTCAGCCCAGCCCCAGTCATCGTGGACACTGGGGAAAATGCACTAGCAGATGGGAACTCTCTCTCTCCCAAATGAACAAATTTAAAAAAAGATTTATTACTGGGGCTGGCACTATGGCGCAGTAGGTCAATCCTCGTCTGTGGTGCTGGCATCCCATATGGGCACCGATTCTAGTTCCGGCTGCTCTTCTTCCAATCCAGCTCTCTGCTATGGCCTGGGAAAGAAGTGGAAGATGGCCCAAATGCTTGGACCCCTGCACCCACATGGGAGACCCGGAAGAAGCTCCTGGCTCCTGGCTTCGGATCGGGCAGCTCCGGAGTGAACCAACAGAAGGAAGACCTACCTCTCTCTGTCTCTCCCTCTCACTGTCTATAACTCTACCTCTCAAATAAATAAATAAAATCTTTTAAAAAAGATTTATTATTTATCTGAAAAGCAGAGTTACAAAGAGAGGGGAGAGAGAGAGGGGGGGGAGAGAGAGAGAGAGAGAGAGAGAGAGAGAGAGAGAGAGATCTTCTATCCATTTGTCCATTCCCCAAATAGCTACAATGTCTGGGGCTGGGCCAGGACAAAGCCAATAGCCAGGAACTCTATCCAGGTCTCCCACATGAGTGCAGGGACCCAAGCAATTGGGCCATCCTCCACTGCTTTCCCAAGTGCATTAGCAGGGAGCTGGATTGCAAGTGGAGCAGCCAGGACTCAAACCTGCGCCAATATGATGTCAGTGCTGCAGACACCAGCTTAACTCACTATGCCACAGCGCCAGCCTCGCAAATGAATACATTAAAAAAAGAATACAGGTTTTCTTGAGACAAGATTTTTTTGGTTTGCAAACTTCCTGGAAACATTAGACACAATGGATTTAAACCTGGTGGAGCAGGCATCCTATGTGGGAGCCTCTGTACCCATGTGGGAGACCTAGAAGAAGTTCCTGGCTCCTGGCTTTGGCCTGGCTCAACTGCAGCCATTGCAACCATCTGGAGAGTGACCCAGCAGATGGAAGATCTCTCTCTCTCTCTCTCTCTCTCTCTCTCTCTCTCTCTCTGTAACTCTGCCTTTCAAATAAATCAATATGTTAAAAGGAAAAAAAAAAAACCCTAGAGGTTACCCGTTTCCCGCAGCTGCAGCTGGCGAGTTTGATCCGAGTTAGCCCTAGGTTCCGCCTGGGGTGCCCTGACTTGTCCCCACCTGACCTCTCTGGGGACGTGCACACTGCGGTTCTCTGACAAGCTCAAGGGCAGGCGAGCCACTGCCCACCCGTGGGGCCGACTCTGAAGCATTTCAGAATTAAAGGGGAAAATGGCACCCACCCCACCTCCGAAATCAAAACTCAGGGCCTTGTTTCCTCTCCCGGCTGCATCCTCGTACTTCTGGTGATGCCAAGCGGGCAGCCGCAGGCCGGGGCTCTGATGGAGGCCGTCCGTCAGGCCCCCCCGCGGCAGGTTTCAACACCTGGGCTCGCGGCTGTGGGAAGAACGGCCTCCAGTCAGGGTGTGCGCTGTGCGCTGCGTTGCTCTCGGCTTCCCCCCCCCCCCAACACACACACACACAGTGCAGGCATTCATGCAGCCCTCGCTCCCCGGGCACGCTCTGCAGAGCCACACAGGGCCTTTCAGCCCTTCCTCTCACAGCTGTGCACGGGGCTCAGCCCTGGGCGCCTTCTCCCACCCCACCCCACCCCCACATTCCTCACCCACCGCATTCAGAGGCTCAACCGCTCAGCATCCCAGCATCCGCTGCGCTGCACATCATGACTCCCTCTTAGGGGCACCAGCAGACCAAAGCTCCCTTCATCGGTCGCACGCCTGCTGCAGACCCAGGCCTGGGCACCGCTCTCCAGTGCACTTCCCAGCCAGCCACAGTGTTTCGCAGACACAACCTTAATTAAGCCCACAAGGACATGTGCCTGTCCTGTCTCTGATCCCCATGAAAGAAGAGAGTGAGATCTCCCTTTCCAGAAATCCTTCACACTGGGGCCTGCGCTGTGGCATAGCGAGTAAAGCCGCCGCCTGCAGGGCCAGCATCCCATATGGCACCGGTTCAAGTCCTGGCTGCTCCACTTCCAATCCAGCTTTCTGCTATGACCTGGGAAAGCAGTGGAAGATGGCCCAAGTTCTTAGGCCCCTGCACCTGTGTGGGAGACCTGGAAGAAGCTCCTGGCTCCTGGCTTCGGATGGGCTCAGCTGGCCATGTGGGGAGTGAACCTGATGGAAGACCTCTCTCCCTCTCTGCCTCTGCCTCTACCTCTGGAACTCTGCCTTTCAAATAAATAAGTAAATAAGGAAGAAAGACTGCATTGTAGCTTTCAAAAAAGAGAGACTGGACCAGCACACTGGCTCTGTGTCACCCTGAGATGGCCCCTGGGGTGGGGCATGGTGCAGCAAGATGCCAGTGCCACACCCTGGGATGTGCCAACCTCCAGAACTATGAGCTAGATACACCTCTCTTTATGAATGACCCAGTCTGCAGCATTCAGTTACGGCAGCAGAGACACACTAAGACACGGGCCATGAGCTCTGGACACAGGCACCCATCTGATGCCTCCTCCAAGGTTTTAGTGCCCTGGGCCATCTGGGATGTTCTTTGAGTACTGTGTGCTCAGCACACGGCACAGGGTTTAGCACCTCTCATGGTCCCTTCTCCAACCATCATCCTTACTGAAAGGCTGCCAGGGCCAGCGTTGTGGCATAATAGGTTAAGCTGCTGCCTACAGTGCTGGTATCCCATATGGACACCAGTTCTGGTCCCAGCTACTCCACTTCTGAGTCAGCTCCCTGCTAATGCGCCTGGGAAAGCAGTGGAAAATGGCCCAAGTGCTTGGGTCCCTGCACCCATATGGGAGACCCAGAAGAAGCTCCTGGCTTTGGTCTGGTCCAGCACTGGCTGTTGCAGCCGTTTGGGGAGTGAAACAGCAGATGCAAGATCTCTCTCTTTCTCAGTCTGTAACTCTGCCTTTCAAATAAATTAAATAAATAAATAAAATCTAAAAAAGGAAAGAAAAGCCGCCTCTGCCCCCCCAGCCTCACAACCTCTTGGAGCAATCACCTGCCCCTTCTCTTGCCTTACAACACTTTTCTCTCTCACGTTCTTGAGGTCTACAAGGGAGAGAAGCTTTCTTTCCTCAGCCATTGCAAGGTTTATGGCTGAGAGCCCTGTAACAGGAGTCAGATTTAGCGAAAGCAGAACCAAACGTGCTAAATGTCTCTCTGATGGGACGCAGGGGCCTTCAGCGATAAAGACCCCATCCCTTCCCTCCGGGTTCCAGGGCACGACACTGGTCACAGGACAGGCTTCCTGGGAGAAAGGAGGAAGAAAGACGCAGAGCGAGCTTCCTGGGCCAGGCAACTTGCTCCAGGGGAAATGGGGAGAGCAGAAGGTGACAGTGACCGTCCTGCTTCTCTGATGCCAAGACGCCACACGGTGGGGTAGCGCGTCCTGGAACCCCATCACCCCCCTAGTCTCTTCTGAATGCCTTTCACGCTGCTTTCCATTGATGTCAATCATGTCTCACTAGGGAGTCCAGCCCCTCCCTGCACCAGGTGCTAAGAGAAATGCCTGTGATACCGACTTAGAGAAATCAGAGAGCGTCTGACCCCATCCCCACCCCCACCAAGGGCACTGAGCAAGACAGTGTGGAGACGACTGTGGCACCAGACAGGACCCAGCAAGTGTGATGAAGGGAGAGAGAGAGAGAGGGAGAGAAAGAGAGAGAGGTCAGAGGCAGGAGACATACTTGTGTGTTATGGACCCATCTGTCTTAATGTATATTCCAGGTTCTTGTTCCCACTGAGATAAGAATTCAAAACAGAGGCAAAACTACAGTGCACAGGGGCCGGCATTATGGCAGAGTGGGTTAAGCCGCTGCCTGCGAGGCCAACGCCCCTTACACTGGCCTGTTTGAGTCCCAGCTGTTCCATTTGTGATCCAGCTCCCTGCTAATGCTCCTGGCAAGGCAATGGAAGATGACCAGGTGCTTGGACCCCTGCCACCCATGCAGGTCTGAGACTGGATGGAGCTCCTGGCTGGTGGTTTTGGTTTAGCGCAGTCCTGGCTGTTGTGGTCATTTCAGGGAGTGAATCAGATGATGGACACTCCCTCTCTCTGTATCTTCCTCTCTGTAATTCTGCCTTTCAAATAAAATGAATAAATCCCTTTTAAACATACAGTGTGCAAGTGAGAGCAGGATTTATTTAAAAGAGAGGGTGAATATACATCCATGCATATGAGTGTGGGCCACCCGACACACAGACACTGGTCATGCATGGGCGAGAGAGTTGCCTAAGGGGAGACGCCAGAGAAAGGCCCACAAGCGTGGTCAAGAGCCAAAGAAAGCCCCTCCCACATTGTCAGTCTCTTTTATGAGATAGGGGGTGGTGTCCTAATCGAATATATGAACAGGATGGAGTTTAGTGTGCGTGAGGCTTTCTGGGGGTTTCACGACACCTCCATGTGGCCATCATGACACCGCCTCTTTCCTGGTCCCAGATGAGACACAGGTGCATCATGAGAAAGGGGCCGTACTGGATTGACAGGTAAGGGGTCAGACTTACTAACAATGCAGGGCTGGCAGAAACTCCAGCTTACTGATTCTTCCGAATCTTCCTGCCTAACCCCCCCCCCCCCATCAGCTGGCGACACTGGGGAAACCTTCACGAGGGAGGGGGCGTCCCAGCTGAACTTCAAAGTCCACCAGAATTTTTTTCACCAGGGCGGAATGAAAGCGGCCAGGCAAAGGCTGGCGCCCGAAAGCTCAGGCAGAATTCAGCGAACAGCAGAGTCGCAAATGCCTGGGCAAGAGGGGACGCAAGGGACGAGGGCGAAGCAGTCATCGGGGGACCAGAGAGAGGAATGCAGGCCCAATATGGGGAGCACCTGAGCATCTGGAAACAGGACTTGACAGGGAAACTCACAAGCAGCAGTGCCATCTTCCAGAGACGGGCTTGGCCAATTTTCTGTTTGTTAGAACAAAGGAACTGAGTCACTATGACAACGGCTGCAACATAGCCCCTGATGTCTTTGATGCATTTCCCCACTGAGGAAGAAAAATATGAGAGATAATCCAGTGGCTACAGACTCAAGAATACACTTCAGAGTCTTCATCCTGCAGGGTCACAAGTTTCCACACCGAACCTCACGAGAACAAAGCCAGAGACCCAGCCCTCCTTCCTTCTCAGTGTGCCAAGAAAAACCACGGGGTGAGGGTCAGGCCACTGCCCCGCCCCTCGCCCAGCTTTGAAATTACTCAGGAGCAGCTCCAGCGGCGCCAAGGGGGCCTCCCACCTCAAGCCCCAGCACCAGTTCCCTGCCACAGTTGACTTCTAAGAGAACTGGGTCAGCAGGGAACAATCTGGAAACGGCTGCCAAGAAGGCTCCCTCCACGGAGCATGGAACCCACTGCTCCTGGAAGGCAGGCCCAGGTGAAATGGAAGGCCTTCAAGATAGCAAACAACGCCATCAGGGGACAGCAATCGGACCCAGGAAGGGCAGCGAGCTGCAGGCCGGCGCTGAAATGTCACCCTTCTTTGGCGCACACTCATCCTCCTGTGTCAGTTACCAGATACTTTTTCACTTATTTAAACATAGGCAGCCAATGCCACCCTAGTGCCATTTCTTTGCTGGGCAAGAGGACACAGCCTGTATCTTGAAGTATATATAAATATATTTAAATGTCTTTTTCCTTCCAGTTCAACATGGGTGGTTTTTTTCAATCAATGATCTGAAATGTAATTTGCCAAGAAAAAAAAACAATCACAGTATATTAGTCTAGCATTGCTTCATTTTAAAATCATACTGTCAGGTGAGCTATTTGGTCTGGTGGTTAAGATGCTGGTTAAGATACCCACATCCAGGGGCTAGCGCTGTGGCAGAGTAGGCTAACCCTCTGCCTGCGGTGCTGGCATCCCATACAGGTGCTGGTTCTAGTCCTGGCTGCTCTGCTTCCAATCCAGCTCTCTGCAATGGCCTGGGAAAGCAAAGGAAGATGGCCCAAGTGTTTGGGCCTCTGCATCCATGTGGGAGGCCCAGAAGAAGCTCCTGGCTTTGGGTCAGCCCAGCTCTGGTTGTTACGGCCATTTGGGGAGTGAATTAGCAGATGGAAGACCTTTCTCTCTGTGTCTCTCCCTCTCTGTCTGTAACTCTACCTCTCAAATAAAAATAAACAAAGAAATCTAAAAAAAAAAAAAAAAAAAAAAAAAGGTACACATGTCCCGTGTCAGAGTATCCAGGTTCTACACCTGGCTCCACCTTCTTCCAAATGCAGACCCTCGGACACATCAGTGATGGCTCCAGTGATGGGGTTCCTGCTGCTAAGTGAGAGACTTGGATTGAGTTCCTGGCTCCTGGCTTTGGCCCCCAGTCATTGGGGGAGTATTTGGAGAGTGAACCAAAGGATAGGCGTTCTCTCTTTCTCTCTCAAATAAATAAAAATTGAAAAGTAAATATAATATATTCATAGGAACCCCTCTTCCCCCCCCCCCCCCAGTGTCCGGCTGAATTGTTACATAGGAATAAGGCTTGTATTCAAAGAAGCTACAGACTGGAGTCAGGAACCATGCCTGTCTTCCGGTCTTCTTCCGAAAGTGGAAAATATGATGCTACCTGATTAACTGATGAAGGCTGAGAAAGTATTTTGAGATTCAGGTGTGAAAACTACTCCATGCCCGGAGCTGTAGATGTGGCTCATGTTCAACAGGAGGACATACTCTCTCAAGCAGCCTGCATTTTCATAAAATGCACCAAGGGAGCTCATCATTTAAAAGTACCTCTTAGTGAATGTATTTATTTGACTCATTTCTATTTATTTGAGAGAGAGAAAGAGAGAGAGAAGAGAGACAGAGAGGGAGAGGACTTCCATGGCTGGTTCACTCCCCAGATGCCCTCAACAATCAAGGCTGGGCCAGCCAAAGCCAGGAGCCAGGAACTCCATCTGTGTCTCTGATGTGAGTAGCAGGAATCCAAGCACTTGGGCCATGGTCTGCTGCCTCCCAGGGTGCACCTTATAAGGAAGCTGGATCCAAAGCAGGGTAGCTGGGACTTGAACCGGGCACTCTGATAGAGGATGTGGGCATCCTTCACCACTGACTTAATCATTGCACCAAAGAGCCTGCCCCAGGGACTGCATTTTTGAAATGAAAAAAAAAAAAAAAAAAGATTTGCCCACTTAGAAGTGTTTCAAGCAGCGGGATTTTCTTAAGACCAATGTTTGATAGACTGAGAGCTAGAATGACTTATTCTTTATTCTGTCCTCCCACTTACTAAATTAGATGACTCCTTCTTGCTGGAGTCTCATGCTGAGCTCTGTCATTGGATTTAACTGGGTTAACCCCTACAATTTATGAGTCTAACCAGGCCTGTCCCTCTTTGGAGCTCATAAGTCCTTCTTCCCCAGAGAGCAACAAGAAGGGAAAGTCAATGAAAATTAAATGGGTTAATTTTGCTATTTTTAGTAAACTTGAAAAGCAGACTGGTGGGAAACAAAGCTGAAACCTGTTCTGGAATTACGTGCATTGCTGTTCCCAAACAGATGCTGGGAAGGGAATGTGGAAGAACCCTGCTGAGAGCAAGGACCCCGCCACCGCCACCGGAACACACGGTTTGCTAGAATGGCCCAGCTGTCCTGCTTGGGAGAGTCGGACAGCGGAGCAGCCTAAGTGCTGTGGCCAGCTCTGCCCCTCACCTGCAGGAGGAAGTGCCCGGGGCTGGCATCGGTGTCCTGCGGCTCCCATCACGTGGTCTTTCTTCGCTTCTGTGGTTTTCTTGAGTGTAGGGATGCAGTAATCTTGGGAAGAGAAGATACTTTTGATATGTTGGCTTTACTCACGAATCAGTCTGGTTGGATTCCTTAAAAGAAAAAAAATTTCTTTATTTATTTGAAAGGCAGAATTAGAGACAGGGAGAGAGAGAGAGAGAGAGAGAGAGAGAGAGAATCTTCCAATTACTTGTTCACTCCCCAAAAGGCCACAAGAGCTGGTAGTGGGTCAGGCCAAAAGCCAGGAGTCTGGAACTCCAGTGGGATCTCCCATATGGGTAGCAGGGGCCCATCTTTGGCTGCTTTCCAAGGCACATAGCAAGGAGGGGCGCAGTCAGGACTCGAACTGGTGCTCAGATAGGATGATGGCATTGCAGGTAGCAGCTTAACCCACTGCACCACAATGCTGACCCCTGGATTTCTGGGATGTATAAAAAATGCAGAATCTTTTCATAAGTATATAACAGTCCTTGTACTTGCCATTTAGTAGTTCTTTATGGAACCTTTGAGAAAACCTGTTTCGACGCTTTCCATCACGATCTTACTGGATCTATGCATCATTCTCAACCTTTGGCTGGGAAATGAAGTTTTATTTTTCATTCTCCCCAAGCCCTCCCTCCTCGGCTGTCTCCGATGAACATTTCACACGGTGAGAGTTCCGCGTTTCTAGTGAGGTGTCCGCATTTCTGATGCTTATCACTGCTCCTTCCGTTCTCATAAAGGCTGTGCCTTCTCCAACGACCTTGGAAATGGTCAACAGGGCGAGCGTGGATGCCTTCTCAAGCTTCAGAGAGGAAAAGTGGGGAAAAGGTGTTGCTGCCCAAGAGAAGCACAGAGTCAGAGAGGCAGCTCTGGGACAGGGACAGAGCCGTAGCCATAGATCGATGACGCTGCCACTCCTCTTTCCAACCTCAATTTCCTCATCTGTAAAATGGGCCTAATAACACCTTCCAAGACTGTTGCAAAAATGAAATGTGTGTGAGTGAGTTTTGCAAACTACTAAATGGATAAAAGCAGGTGTTTTGATTGGTACCCCCGGAACTGTGAGAAAGGGGCTCTCTGGCTCTTTTGAAGAGCTAAGAAAGTAGTTGGCGGGGGGGATTGGAGATAGAGCAGGGGCCCAAGGAGAGGGTGAGAACCCAGCCATTAGCAGTGAGAAACACATGTAGGTAGGTGCTTTAACATGGACACAGCATAGGTACCTATGGTCCCAGGCCAACGCCTTGAATGGGAGTACTATTACTCCACACGTCTCCATGGCCTTCAACTTCTTGAGGTCACTGCTTTACTGAATATAAAAATACAACACCTTAAGGTAATCACAGTTGCAGAACTTTTCCGCATCCCTGTCTTTCTCAAATTCAGGAGCAATTATTTATTTATTTATTTATTTATTTATTTAAAGGCAGAATTAGAGACAGAGCTTTGTCAGGCACACTGTCCCTGGCTTCTCCGCTGCTCTCCACACCATGAGCCCTGGCCCTGTGTTAGCCCCTGCCTGCTGTCTTAGCAGTGATGGGCTATGATCTGCTGCACCCTGCCTTTCCCCCACATCCCTACCCCCACCCCCGACCAAGAGTGGCTAACACCAGGCTGGGGCTACTGCTGGTTTGGAAGTAGCAGAGGGAAGGACTACCCCATTTGCAAATATTTCAGATTGAAGGCCCCACTTCATCGCTCTCCCAAAGTTTGGGGTATTTCCCGCACAGAGAATGCTTTGTGTCCATGCCTCTCCTTACAGAGGCCTTGGTCTTCTAACGCGTGGCTAGCGAAGCCCTCCACTCTCCCTCCGCTCTGAGCACTTCTTCAGGGTCCCAATCCTCCTCTTGAGATGCTAGGATAGATGCTTCTGTTTTGACATAACGGAGGATGATTGAACTTCTTTTTCGGCCTACATCTCTCCCCAACTTGAACATCCCAAGAAGAGAATGCCTTGGTCTCTCTCAACCAAACAAGGGTGATGGATGGATGAGCAAATTTAATGAATGAGATGTTCAGCAGAGAGTTTGAAACAAGGTTGCTAAGTGGGACCAGAGGAAGCACTCAGCTTGTTAAAGGAAACCAGGCTCCAGTGGTGGACATTTTTCAGGTCATCACCAGAGAGGGGACATCTGAGAACACGGTGATAAATGCCTTCGCCCAAGGACAGCTGTCTGAAAGCTGTGCTGAAGAGCCAGCTTTGGGAAAAATACTTAAACGTAATGGATGAGCCAAACTGCCAGACAACTGAAAACTGAGAAAATACAGCTTTAGAATAGCTCTGGAAACTGAACCCAGAGGGCAAGTTTAGGAAATAAATACAGAAGAAATGGTAATGGCAATGAGTGCATTTGGCCTGCCACATTCTCATATGACTCGTCTCCAAAGTCAGTAAACATTTTAAGAAAACGTCAAGGGGGGTTGGGGAACCCTCTTTCACTTATTAGTTTTATTTTTTTCCTGCAACTGGTTTATTTAGGATGCTCTACTTATTGGGCTAGAAACAGGAAATGGTTTTATCGCTGTCAGTATCTGTCCCCAGATATCATTTGTTGAATTCCTATTTCCCACTGAATAGCAGTACATCGGGGATTTGTCAGATTTAATAATTTTCTTAATTTTATTATTAGACCAGTATAATTTTTGTGTGTTTCAATCCTAAAATTACTATGGATTTTTTATTTGTGAGATGGAGATAGATAATAGATGATAGATGATGATGATGATGATGATGATGATGAAGATAGATAGATAAATAGATGGATAGATGATAGAGTGAGCAAGCTCCTCTCTGCTGGTTTACTCCCCAAACACCTGGAATGTCCAGGACCCGGCCAGACCAAAACCCGAGTAAAGAATTCAGTCCAGGACTCCCATGTGGGGAGCAGAGACCCAAGTACTGCATTACCACTGCTGGCTCCCAGGGGCTGTATTGGCAGGAACCTGAACTCAGGCACTCCACTGTGGGATGTGAGCATCTCAACTGTTAAGCTAATCACCCATACCCCATAAATTATTATTATTATTATTATTATTATTATTTAAGAAAGAAAAGTAACAAATGCTGGCAAGGCTGCAGAGAAGTTGAAAGCTTCATACATTGCTGGTGGAGGGGAATGTAAAATAGTGCTACCACTGTGGAAAACAGTATAGTGGTGTCTCAGAAAGTTCAACATGGGGGCCTGCACCACGGCTTGGCAGAGAGAGCGTTCATCTGTGATGCCAGCATTTCATATCGGTGCTGGTTTGTGTCTCCGCTGCTCCATTTCCAGTCCAGCTCCCTAGTAATAGCCTGGGAAAGCAGTGGAGGATGGTCCAAGTGCTTGGGCCCCTGCACCCACGTGCAAGTCCTGGATGAAGCTCCTGGCTCCTGGCTTCGGCCTGGCCAAGCCTTGGCTGATGCATTATTTGGGGAGTGAACCAGGACTCGAACTGGTGCCCATATGGGATGCCAGGGCTGTAGGCAGTGGCTTAACCTGCTAAGCCTCAACGCCAGACCCTTGCTATGGCCTTTCTTATCAGGCTCAGCTCCCTGTGGTCTGAGTGGAACTGAGGGGTTTGAACCTTGGCAAGCAAGAGTCCAACTGGAAAAGGATGCCGATATCTCCATGTTGCCTAGCCCCAGTCATTGCGGCTGATTGTCTTAGCACCCTACTCCTAACTTGTCTTCGGGAACTAGAGGAATCCCTTCTTTGTGGCACGTAGAATTTTCCCCTCTTCCTCTTTCTCCTCCTCCTCCCTCCTCCTCCTCCTCCTCCCCCTCCCCCTCCCCCTCCCCCTCCCCCTCCTCCTCCTTCTTCTTCTTCTTCTTCTTCTCCTTCTCCTTCTTCTCCTTCTTCTCCTTCTTCTCCTTCTTCCTTCTCCCCCTCCTTCCTCCTTCTCCTTCTTCTAAGGTTCATTTATTTATTTAAAAGAATGACAGAGAAGGGGGAGAGACAGAGACAAAGAGATCATCTATCTGCACATGCCTGCAACAGCGGGGCTGGTCAGGCCAAAGTCAGGAGTCAGGAACGCCATCTGGGTCTCCCACAAGGTTGGCAGGGACCCGGGTCGTAAGTGCTGCTTCCCAGGCTCTGTGTTGCCAGGGAGCTAGGACTCAAAGCCAGGCTCTTTTGACATGGGACACAGGGTTCTTAACTCCTAGGCTAGACGCTTGATCCAATTTATTTTTTTCAAACCGGGAAGCTTCATTAACAAGTATCAATCTCCTTCTTTGCCTTCCTTCCGTCTATCAGATATTTATTTTTAAGATTTTTTATTCAGATAAGGTTGAACAAATGTCATGCATTTCATATATACAGATTTAGGAGCTTACTGATACTTCCCACGCTAACCTCAAATATTTATTGAATATGTGACATAAAGCAGGCTCTATGCTATGCACATTGGCATTGATTGTTTCATCGGAAACATAAAATGTATTAGTTGTATTATTTTTTTCATTATGAAAGTGATAGTCACAACAGAAAATTGGAAATGTAGAACACTATCCTACAGACAAGCATCACAATCTCACAGCCAGACTAACTGCTATCCTGACGCATTTTCTTCTGTTTTGTATGTATACCCAGCTTGTGTGTGCCTATATGCATTTTCCTTAGCTGAAATAATGATTTGTGCAATTTTATAATGTTCTATTTTTCCCCTAACAATGGTATTTTCTTGTGTTTACAAAAAAGTCTTCATTTTTAATAGCTGCAAAAATATTTATTTCAAACTTCTCCCTAATTTAGGACATTTTGTTGTTTGTAATTTTCTGAGGACATAGAGACAGTATATATCTTAACGCTCAAATCTTTGTGATTATTGCTGATTATTTTCATCAAAGCCTCAGCTATGGACTTGTAGGTTCAAAGTATATAAATACTTTTAAGCTTTTAAGATATTTCACAAAACTGGTCCCTAGTTGAATTATAGCAACCTATGTTTCCCCTAATAGGATACAAAATTGTCCATTTCATTGTATTCCAACTAGAACTGAATATTAGAATTTTAAAAAGCAGGGCTGGCATTGTGGTATAGCAGACAAAGGTGCTGCCTGTGACACTGACATCCTTATGGTCTCCAGTTTGTATCCTGGCTGCTCTACTTACAATCCAGCTTCCTGCTGGTGGCCTGGGAAAAGCAACATAGGATGGCTCAAGTGATTGGGCCCCTGCTGCCCACATGGGAGACCCAGATGAAGCTCCGGGCTCCTGGCTTTGTCTTGGGCCAGCCCTGGCTGTTGTGGCCATCTGGGAAGTGAACCAGTGTATGGAAGATCTCGCTCTCTCTCTCTTTCTTTCTCTCTCTCTCTCTGTCTCTTTCTTTCTCTCTTTCTCTCTGTCTTGCCCTCTCTCTGTAACTCTGACTTTCAAATAAATAAGTAAATATTTTTTAAAAATCCTTAAAAATCTTTTCCAATGTAATAGGTGAAAATATTGTAATTACTTAAAATTACATGATATAATTAATTATAAATTGATTTATAAATTTAAAGTGCAATCACTTTAAAATATAATCACACATGGCCACATATATAAACATCCACATGGCTAATTACTATACATTTTTATTTTCTCATTTTTATTTCCATTACTAGAGTTTTCTTACCAATGTGTGTACTCTTATATTAGGGCTATGGTTAACAGTCAGATTTGTCATCCTTTGCTTTGTAATTTGGAAGGTTCATTGTTGTGTTTTTTTCTGCCTTTTAAAACTTTCATTTCAGTATTTTTAGTTATCAGAATTTTTAATTGTTTATTTAACCTAGTATAATGGTTATTTCCTTTCTGATTTTACCATTTGTTTTCTTTCCTCGTGTGAGATCGCATAAATATTTGCCTAAGTTGATTCCTACTTTCTCTAATGTAACCGGAGTTTCTTGGGCACAGAATGAAAAGTAAGGGCTTAACCTGATTATTTTTCAAATAACTGCTTTCCTCAGCCCCATTCATTGTTAATCCACCTATTCTTCCTTTCTTTGCCAGAACTCTGTATCACACACAGAGGTTGATACTGCCTTTCCTTGGCTGGTTGTTCTATCACGATAATTTGTATTATCTTTCTGCCTCCTAAGTCAATACAGCAATTTCCCACATTTTCCGTTTTCTCGACTCCTCTCATCTATGACTTGGTCAGATAAACTTTTAATGGAATTTTGTTTTAGCCTCACAGGGTATGTGTTAGCAGCCCCAATCCACAGATAAGGAACTGAGGTTCAAACGGATCAGTAACTTAAGGTCACACACCTCCTAAGTGGAAGAGCCAAAAATCAGAATCATGTCGTTTACATCTTCCCTTTCAGCTCGAAAATGCTGTCATTTTTTAGTTAAAAAAAAAATCATGCTATTTACTTACTACTTTCCCTTATTTGCCCGCCTCCCTCTAGTGGCCATCACACACATTATAATTTCTGAAGTCAATTTTATGCAGTCATGAATATACCTACTCTCTTCTAAAATAAAAAGCACATTGAGCTTAATTTTTTTCTTACTTTTAAAGTGTGAGCTGCTACAATGGTCATAAGTATGATTGTTCATTATTACTGGGTCATACATTAGCAGCATTGTCTTAGCAAAAACCAATTTCAGAAATCAGTTATTAAAAAAAAAAAAGTCGAGTGAGACTTTGTAGCTTTCATGGATTTTTAAAGCGGTTGGCCTACTTGTGAAGATGCCCACATTCCATACTGGAGTGCCTGGGTTCCATGCCCACGTCCAGCTCCTGACTCCAGTTTCCTGCTAACGCAGATCCTGGGAGGCAGCCATGATGGCTCAAGGAGCTGGGTTCCTGCCACCCGTGTGGGAGATCTGGATGGAGCTCCTGGCTCTCAGCTTCAGCCTGACCCAGCCTCAGCATTTGGGGACTGAACCAGTGAGCAGAGAAATGCTCTCTTTTTCACTGCCCTTCAAATAAATTAATTGAAAAAAATGTTTAAGCAGTAAAATACCATATAGGAAGAGCCGCCTGAGTTTCTTTTTTTCCTTTTCTTCTCCCTGGATGTGATCCAGGTCATTTCATGAATAACTGGCTTCAAATTCTCCCTCTAAACCATTTCTTTCATCCTTGGTTTATTCCCTACCCTTTCACACTTTTTATTTTTTTTAAGGTTTTATTTATTTGTTTGAGAGGTAGAGTTACAGAAAAAGAAAGGGAGACACACAAAAAGATCTTCAATCCGCTTGTTCACTCCATAAATGACCGCAGCAGCTGAAGCTAACCCTATCGGAAACCTGGAGCCAGGAGCTTAGTCAGGGCCTCCCACGTGGCTGCAGGAGCCCAAGCGCTTGGGCCATCTTCTACTGCTTTCCTAGTGCATAGCAGAGAGCTGCATCAGAAGAGGAGCAGCCAGGACTCGAACTGACACCCACATGGGATGCCAGCCCTGCAGCAGAGGCTTAGCCTACTATGCCACAGCGCCAGCCTCCTTTTTGCACTTTTGAGGCCTTTTCCATGTCCAGGTGACATAAAGAGCTCTGGCTAAGGGGCGCCTTGGGGACTGGGAGCCAGCCCACGCTCAGTGCTGAAGCTGGGTCCCTGGTTATGTGGGCTCTGGCTCACAGACAGGGCCACCTGACTATGATTCCCACAAAGATTTGGCCAGCACAAGCAGGGGTTGGCCTCATTCCCCCTAATGCCACTGGGATAAAACCTTCTTCTCAATCTCATTTTCTCTCCTTTTCCTCCACATACCCCCCCCTTTTTTTTTTTTTTGCCTTTTTCTTTCCTTCATTCCCAAGCTCATCATCCTTCGATTTCTTTTTTCTTTCTTCTTCACCTATATGATAAACCATCAAAGCTCAACCAAGTGTAAAGGACAATAATAAAAAGAAAAAAAATCTGGAAAGCACCTATCAAAATGTCTCTTTTTTTTTTTTGCATGATCTGAATCACCTAACTCAAAGGTATTTAACATTATTGAACTTCTATTAAGTCCCTTCATGACAAAAAAAATCTTTCCTACTTAGCATAATATGGGACAGAAGTTTAAGAGGAAAAAAAAAAGAACATAGATCCATTATTCACCAGGGATTAAGGGCTGTCAGAACTGATTCTCTCCTGGATTTGCCGCAGAAAGGGGGATAATAACACTTGCCTAATTAACTAGCATGTTGGGTAGATTAAAGTGCTTTGTAAACAGTAATTAAAGTGGCACGGAGTTAGGTGAGGCTAATGTATCATTAGAGAAAAACTTGTCTCCCCTTTAATCAGGTATCTCTTCCTGCGGAGGACAAATCTGTGATCCACGGTGGCGAGCCCTGCGTGGTGCCAGAGACCATTCTGTGCAGTGCCCTCCTTGCTACGTCTTCAGCACAATGGAGCCAAACGCCCATATCTCAGGAATAGAGGTTGTCCTCATGTTTGCCATTTCAGTACACAACAAACCCTGTAATTATTAAACCCCATAGCCGGCTTTCTCCCTCCCTAGTGAGCTGTTCCACCGTATGGAAACACTGGTGACATTCACTTCCACCCACTTATAAAAGCCTTCCACAAGTAGCTATTAACCTGAGCAGATGTTTCCACAGTGATAGAGCGAAGAAAAAATCCCAAGGAGCAATGGAGCCAAAACCTTGAGGCTCAGTGGGTTCAGCTGCTGCACCCTGTCTAGCTGTTTCCAGTTTCAGTCCTGACTGCTCTGCTTACCATCCAACTCCCTGCCAATGTGCCTGGGAAAGCAAAGGAGGACGACCCAAGTGCTTGGGACCCTGCACCCACATGGGAGACCCAGATGGAGTTCCAGTTTGCTGGCTTCGACCTGGCTCAGCCCTGGCTGTTTCAGCCGTTTGGGAAATGAACCAATGGGTGGAAGATCTCTGTCTCTCTCTCTCTTTCACTCTGCCTGCCTGCCTCCCTCCCTCCCTTAATTCCCCCCGCCCTTTCTTTTCTTATTTATTTGTAAGGCAGAGTGAACAGAGAGAGAGAGAGAGAGGGAGAGACAGAGAGAGGTCTTCCATCAACTGGTTTGCTCTCCTAATGGCTGCAGTGGCCAGAGCTGAGCAGATCTGGAGCCAGGAGCCAGGTGCTTCCTCCGGGTCTCCCACGTGGATGCAGGAGCCCAAGCACTTGGGCCATCTCCTACTGCTCTCCCAGGTGCATTAGCAGGAAGCTGGACTGGAATTGGAGCAGCCAGGACTCAAACTGGCATCCATATGAGATGCTGGCACTGCAGGTGGCGGCTTTACCCGCTATGCCATAACGCTGACCCCACCTGCTTTTCAAATAAATAAATAAATCTTTAAAAAAAAAAAAAAAAAACCTATTGGATGATTTACATGTGAACCTCAGTTTCCCACCTCTGTAAAATGGGGAGAAGAAACCAGAGGGCTGTTTTAAGGATTAAATGAAATAATGTTCAATGCCTAGTTCAAGGGAGCTGGTATTCAATAAACAGCAGTTGTTATCATTACTTTAAAAAAAAAAAAAAGCTTCTCAAACTAATGACCACAAAAGAAAAACACAGTTCTAGCTCATTGAGAGCTTCAAACTCAAATCCCTGTAGCTTTTCTCTACGTGGGTAACTCAGAGACGGGAGCTGGGGATTTTTCACAATGATCGTCCCATCATTCAAACCTCACACTTGAACCCAGGCACCCTGAGAGGCCACTGCGAGCTCGGCCCCGGCGCCCGGGCCTGTCCCTTTAAGCGCTGCGGCCGCGCGCTGTGTGCGGCTAGGGCATCTGAGCCCGGGCGGCGAGGGCGCGCGCGCGGCGGGGCGGGCGCGCGCGGCGCTGAGGGAGCTCGCGGCGGGACGGCCAGCGGCGGGACGGCCAGCGACGGTCGGCGAGGCGCGCTCGGGGCGAGCAGGCGGCGCCGAGGCTGCGGGTCGCCGTCCGCTCGGACACCTGTCGTCCCCGTGGGAAGGGGCTCCCGCTAGGTGAGTGTGGCTCTGCGGACCCCGGACAGGCTCAGAGCGCCGGGAGGGCGTCCCGGCAGCCGTGCCCCGAGTCGGGGCGCCCGTGTGGCCGGCGTTTGGTGGCGAGGCGGGGACGGTGGGTTTCGGACCGAGACCGGGGCGGCGGCGGCAGGGATCTGCGTCCCCCGCTGCGGGCGCCCCCTGCTCCTCGCCCTGCGCTAGGTTCCTGAAGTTGGGGAAGCCGTGGGGCGGGGGCGCGCACCTGAGGGGACGCGGTCTCCGCAGAATGTGCAAGGCTTTTTACACTGAGAAGGTTCGGCGCCTCCTTGGCGATTTCAGGGGGCCGGGGTCGCTGGGGGACAAACGCGGGCTTTGCTGATGGCGGGGGCTTCCTTGTGCGGGAGAGGGGCACTGAGGTTGGCAGCGAGTTTTTGTTTGACTCTAGCTTTGGGCGCCGGGAGTCCCCGGCTGCGCCCAGCACCGCGTCCCGGTGCCAGGTGCCCGGTGCCCTTCCCGGCCGGCGCCCGGCTTCCCGCCGGGGACCTGGGTCCCGCACTGCGCAGAGGAGGGCGCGGGTCAGACCCCGGCGGCAGGCCCCCCGGGAGACGGAGGTCCTAGTTAGGTGTTCGTCCCCTCCAGGGTGAGGTGGGGGTGGGGGGCCCGACAGGTAATCGAATCACACGGGAAGGTGTAGGATATGCTTTGTGAACCGGGCTGGGGGGGGGGGGGGTAAAAAAAAGAGCAGAAAATGTAGCTAATGTGATCAGTTGAACAAAAGACAATAAAATCAACTCCAGTATTTCTCCCAGGCTTTGAAAGTTTCCCAGTATTGTTTTACAGACTCTAAATTTAAGCATCTAGGTCCCCCCACCCCCTTAACCGCAGGAACTAACCTCAGAAAACTTTTTAACTCTGCCAGAACCTAATTGGTGCAGAGAACTTAAAAGTGAGCAAGGGAAAGTGATTCTGTGTGTCTTCCCCCACTCCCACCCCCAACAGGATAAAACATTCAGTTCTGTTGTAGGATGCTTGGGAGAAGAAGGTTCCGGCTGAAATTTTAATAGGGAACTTTTTTTCAAAAAAAAGTTTTTATTTCTGAAAGGTACAGAAACACCAAACCAGGTATACGTGTCCACGCGAGGAAAATGTTCACAGGAGAAATCTTATCAGAAATTCTTTTCGACTTCTGGTTTTCAATAACTGTGTATTTGCCCAAGCCTGCATTAAAAAGTTTGCCCTCAGAGTTCCCTTTCTGAATGTTACAGATTGTTTTTCTAGTTGGAGGAGATTTTTTTTTTTTTTTTTGGCTTCATGAAGCCAGTGTGGAAATACAAACAAATGCCCTGTTTACTTGGGATTGGGTGGGAAGGATGGAAGTTGTCTAAAATCCTGCTTGCCAAACCTGACAGTGTACATATGGAATCTTGGGTATTTTCTTGCCTGGACTAGTAGTAGCCATTTTTCCGTGACTGGATATATTTCTTGGTAGTCGCACTTCCAGTGAGCTTCTCTGAAAATTCTGGATGCTGGGAACTTAAAGGTGTCGGATTTTCTCCATGTCTAGAAACCAGAAATCCCACATCCATGTGATTATTGAGAAAAGCCTGGAAGACGGGTGATGCTTTAAGAATGCCGGATTCCATGGCTCCCTGTGCTGCATGGGAGAGAGGAGATTTGCCCCGTTTTAGGGCAGGCCTGATGTGTTCATTAATTCATTCAGTATATTCATGCTGAGCCCTAGCTGGTTACCAAGCTTAATGACATTGCTAGATGACAGCCTTACGGCTCAAACTGAGCAAAACCAGATCAAGTAAGCCTTGGCCGGGAGCTCAGGAGACACCTGGCCCTGGCTCCAAAGTTCTCAGACACCTAAGGAGCCCATAGTCGGCACCCTGTGTTGATTGTGAAGATAATCTCCCGATTACTGCTGAAGGAGAGTGGAGCCTCGGAACCTCAAGGGAGACAAGTGGGAAGCCTGGGTGGAGCAGGGCTAAGATCAGGGGATTCCTGGGACAAGAAGTTCAAAGGCATCTTATCTGCATGGTGATGGGACAGCCGCCAGTGGCACTGAGGCCAGTCGGTCGCTCAGTGTCAAGGAATCCTGGGAGCATCCCACATCTTGAGGTCTCTCCCTTGGTGGTGAAGGGCAGCGTTTAGTTTCTGGTGGCGGCGTGGTGGCTCCCCAGCCACCTGCGTGCTCTGAGGAGGATGGGCTTGGCAGCTGTGCACCTGAGGGAGTCCACTGGCCCCTGCGGGAGAGCCTCTGGCCCGCACGGGGCTGCCCCCTGCGCCAGTGATGTCAGTGCAGTGGAGTCACTGCCGGCACTCTGGCTATGAGACACAGTGGGGCTGTCCCTCTCAGTAACACTTCTGTCCTCCTTCCAGACTCCCAGCACTGATCTTGAAACCTGAGGCTGTTTTGAGAAAGTTGGAGCTGGGTCTGTTTACACAGTCGGGATTGGTGATAAAGGAATACGGAGGGCAGGATGTGCTGCCCTGTTGGAGGGAGAGATGCGGTGGCCTTTATGACTATGTCTTCATACTGTCAAGACACAGGCACTGGGAAGAGTTGATTCTCAGTTTTTACTTGTAGTAAAAACACACGTGACATAAAAGTTACCTGCCACTTTCAGGTGCATAGAGCGGTGGCATGAGGTGCATTCCTGGTGTTGTACAACCGTTAGGGCTGTCTGATTCCAGGACGTTTCATCAACCCCAAAGGGGTCCCATTCCCTTGAAGCACTCTGCATGTCCCCCAGCACTCTAGCCACGGAAGCTACTAATCCCCATCTTCATCTCTGTGGGTCCGCCTATTCTGGAATTCATAGCAATGGAATCATCTTGCAACACGTGACCTGTAGTCTCGGATGTCTTTCATTCGGCCTGATGTTTTCAAGGTTCATCCATGTTGTAGCTTGTATCAGTCCCTCATTCCTTTTGATGGCTGAATAATATTCTATGTGTATGTCACATTTTGATTATCCATTCATCAGTTGATGGACATTGGGTCATTTCCATCTTCTGGCTATTGGCTTTTTTTTTTTAAAGATTTTATTTATTTATTTGAGAGGTACAGTTACAGACAGTGAGACAGAGAGAAAGATCTTCCCTCCCCTGGTTCACTCCCCAAATGGCCACAACAGCTGGAGCTGCACCAATCTGAAGTCAGGAGCCAGGAGCTTCTTTTGGGTATCCCATGTAGGTGCAGGAGCCCAAGTACTTGAGCCATCTTCTACTGCTTTCCCAGGCCATAGCAGAGAGCTGGGTCGGAAGTGGAGCAGCCGTGTCTCAAACCGGTGCACCCATATGGGATGCTGGCACTTCAGGCCGGGGCGTTAACCCACTGCGCCAGCCCCACCCACACATATTTCTTAATAGAATTATCTTGGTGGGGGGGAGTCTACACTCTTTTATACTACACTAGAAACAGGGAAGCTTGGTCAGTTGAATATCCTACAATGGTACATTTGGAATTTTCTATAAAGATCAAGAGGGTTTAACTGTAGTCAACATCTAAGTGGCTATTGTGCCAGGGACAGTTGTGTATACAACCATAGAGGTGGTCTTTGCCCTCAAGAAACTTACAGTCCTATGAAAGATAACATAAATGTCAAAAAAGTGAGTCAGTAGAGCCTGCGTTATGGCCCAGCAGGTCAAGCCGCCTTTGGCTGCTCTGCTTCCCATCCAGCTTCCTGCTGTTGCACCTGGGAGGCCGCTGGTAATAGCTCAAGTACTTGGGTCCCTACAGTCCATGGGGGTGATCCAGATGGAGCTCCTAGCTCCTGCTTTCTTCCTGGTTTCCCAGCCCTGGCTGTTGCAGGAATTTGGGAATGAATCAGTGGATGAAGATCCCTCTCTTTCTCTGCCCCTCTCCCTATCCCTCTGCCTTTCAAATGAAATAAATAAATCTTTTAAAAATGAATTGATAACAGAGAGGTCCGTACGTCTTTTGGGAATGGAGGACAGAGGTAATCTTTTGACCAGCGATGTCAGGACACCTACTGCAAAATTTAACATCTGAACTGAGCCAGTAAGGGGAGGATAGTGAAAAATCAGGCAAAAATGGTAGAACTGTGGCTTTGGTTGTCAGGCTGAAAGAGTTTAGCCTTTGGTTGGAGAACGCTGAAGGTTCAAGAGTAGGGTCATGATCGCAGATCGTGGTCTCTGGTTTTGCTGTGGAGTTGACATTTGCACACTGAGGAATAACTTGAACGGAATGTTCAGAATTGAGGAAAGGAAGATAGAAATATTGAAGAGAAAGATAAGAAAGGTGTGAACACAGGGAAGACACTGTACACTAGACTTCTTGGTGCAAAAACCAAAAATGTTTACGTTGACAGCTATAAGAAGCCCTGTGGGGCTTGCCGAATCCACTTAAAGGGCTGCACCTCTGTTTCCTCGTAGGGTGAAGACAAACTGTCCTCCATGTCCACTAGCTAGCCCCAGAATTGTTGACTCAGCTCCTGCTAATCCATTTTATAAAGCAGAGGTCTTTAAAATGCACATAGCGGGTTAAAGCCACAGCCTGTGGCACCGGTTCTGGTCCCGGCTGCTCCTCTTCCAATCCAGCTCCCTGCTAATGTACCTGGGAAAGCAGAGGAGGATGGCCTAAGTCCTTGGGCCCCTGCATCAACTTGAAAGACCTGGAAGAAGCTCCTGGCTTTGGCCTGGCTCAAGCCCAGTAGTTGTGCCCATTTGGAGAGTGAACCAGCATATGGAAGATCTCTCTCTACAGGTCTCTTTTCTCTCTTTATAACTTTGCCTTTTAAATAAATAAATAAATCTCTAAAATACACATGTTACAGGAATATACTGAGTGTTATTTTTTTTTCCTGTTGACTCCTATATTGATTTTAGAGACTTATGCTGAGGAAAAATGTTTTGGTATCCACATATCATAAAATCACATGTCCAGCCAAAATTTCGTTGCAGGGAAGACTTCCCTTTTTGACAATGTTAATTATCAATTCAATTCTAAAAATATGAGGCTAACCCTATGCAATGGCCAGCATTCAACTGTTTGACCTACACCATCGACATCATCATATAATTCAGGCTGTTCACTGTGCAGCCGTTTTTGGACCTTACCTTTTCATCCATTGGACAAATTCAGTCAACGCACTTGAAAATTCACAGAAAAGTATGGTGTCTTCGAATCTTGTTTCTTGGTGAATTCTCATTTCAGCAGAACTCATTTAGTTTTTGCTTACCAGGGTGGCGAGGTTCACAAGCTTTACGCCCAGCAAGCAACAGCCCTTTCTTGTTACTCGAGTGATTACCAAGCTCTGACTCTTGATCTACTTAAAGGAGCTCTGTTTTCTCCCAGAGAGATTGATAGGCAATCCCCGAACTTCTGAAAATAGTACATCTAAGCTGGTGGTTGGACTCATCCAGTTTTTACAACAGACATTTGGTTGGCCCATTCCTTGAAAGAGCGCTGAAAACCTCTGTGTGCTCCTCTATTAGAACAGGGGTGTACATTTGCGCCCCCAAACTGAACGTGCAGCAAGGGATTGGAGGGATTTGTTGCTGGGTGCTCTGGAAATTTTAAGAAGAGATGGGAGGCTCTGTGTACCCATTCCCTGGTGAAATGTTCTTAGTCCTCTTCCCAAATGAGGCTGGCAAGGAGAGATTTTTGGAAGATGAGGTTAAAAGTTGGATGCAGTGGATGGACCCAGCTGGAGGTCTTAGGTGAGCTTTGCTCCCCCTGGATTGTGTTGAAATCTGTTCCATTTGAGGTAAGACATGTAAATCAAACTAAGCAGCCATTAAAAATACAAATGTTAAATGAACGTGATCCAAGTCTGCTTTATTTTCATTGTGGGGATGCATGAAAAATTCTAAGCTGCTTAGGAAGAAAAAGCCTTGAAAACCAATAAGGTATAATTATTACTTCCAGCAAAAAGTAAGACATGTTAGTCCAGCACATAATGGGTGCTGGTAATATTTACTGAGTAAATAAAGAAGAAACACAAAAAGTTCTTTCACAAAAGAAGAACTTAAACTGGATTTTTTTTTATTTTGTAAAAACTTAATAATACAGAAATATAACAGGCATATTAAATGTCATTTCTGGGGAAAATTTAATTTTACATAGATATTTTAAAATATATATTTCTATATAAAATTTATAATATATAAAATATTTTACATATATGTAAAATATAAATTATTTTTACATATATATGTAAATGTATGAAATATATTTATATATTTAAAAGGCAGAATGACAGAGAGAGGGAGAAACAGTGAGAGGAGTGAATCTTCCATCCACTGGCTAGCACCTCAAAGGACTTCAACAGCCAGGTCTGGACCAGGCCGAAGCCAGGAGCCTGGAACTCCATCCAGGTCTTTCACGTGGGTAGCAGGGGCCCAGGCACTTGAGCCATATTCCATGTCCTTCCCAGGTACCTTAGCAGGAAGCTGGATTGGGAATAGAGCAGCCAGAGCCAGTGCTCACGTGAGATTCTAGCATCTCCAGCGTAACCCTCCATATCACCGTGTTGGCCCCGAATGTCACTTTTTCCAAAACGAGTTAAGAGTAAAAAAGTGCAGTGTCTAGCTTTGCAAAGATCTCATAAAATAGAACTGTTCTCCCAAATCTGTTGTGCCCTGGTTGATACTTTTTTCTGTTTATCTCCTGCCAGTTATGGTTATTACTTTTTGTTACTAGGAACTAATCAGACAACTAGTCCAAGTTGTTTTCAGGTGATTTACTTGAGGAAAATCTAATTCAGCAATGATAAATGGGTAGTCAGAGACTCCTTCCCTCAGGGCCTACCCAGGTGAGGCTGCCTGGTGAACTTGTTTGCATAAGCGTAGGCAATCAGTGACTTTCTTGTGGTGTCTGGTGCTGAGTGATTGCCTCCTCACAGCTGAAGCATTCACAGTGGAGACAGTTGGAAATCAACCTTGGTTTTCCACATTTCTTTTCAAAAGATGGCTAAATGAAAACATGTGGAGAAGTAAAATTCCTAGCCTTTTTTTTTTAAGATTTATTTATTTATTTGCAAGTCAGAGTTACACAGAGAGAGGAGAAGCAGAGAGAGAGGCAGAGAGAGAGAAGTCTTCCAATCCACTGGTTCACTCCCCAATTGACTGCAATGGCTGGAGCTGCCCCGATCCGAAGCCAGGAGCCAGGAGCTTTTTTCCAGGTCTCCCATGCGGTTGCAGGGGCCCAAGGATTTGGGCCATCTTCTACTGCTTTCCCAGGCCATAACAGGGAGCTGGATCGCAAAAGGAGCAGCTGGGTCTTGAACCAGCGCCCATAAGGGATGCTGGTGCTTCAGGCCAGGGCATAAACCCGCTGCGCCACAGCGCCGGCCCCACCTTTTGTTTTTAATGCTTTTTAATATCCTTCAGGGCTAGTTAGAGTTTAACATTAGACATTTCAGAAGTCAAGCAAAACCCAGTTCAAAGAAAAAGCTTAATTGTATAAAATGCTAAACTGTTGGTCCCACCTGCATTTTAAAACTTCAGAGCAAGGGGCGGGCATTTTGGGGCATTGACCCAGCCTGTCACCTGGGATGACTGCATCTCATATCGGAGTGCCTGGTTCCCGTCCTGGCTCTTCTGCTTCCAATCCAACTTCCTGCTAATGCACGTGGAAGGCAGTGAATGATGGCCCAAGTACTTGGGCTCCTGCTACCCATATGATACACCCAGATGGAGTTTCTGGCTCCAGGCTTCAGCCTGGTCCAGGCCTGGTTGTTGGAGGCATTGAAGAAATGAATGAGTGAGGCCGGCGCCGCGGCTCACTAGGCTAATCCTCTGCCTTGCGGTGCCAGCACACCGGGTTCTAGTCCCGGTCGGGGTGCCGGATTCTGTCCCGGTTGCCCCTCTTCCAGGCCAGCTCTCTGCTGTGGCCAGGGAGTGCAGTGGAGGATGGCCCAAGTACTTGGGCCCTGCACCCCATGGGAGACCAGGAGAAGCACCTGGCTCCTGGCTTCGGATCAGCACGGTGTGCCGGCCGCAGCGGCCATTGGAGGGTGAACCAACAGCAAAGGAAGACCTTTCTCTCTGTCTCTCTCTCTCACTGTCCTGTCAAAAAAAGAAAAAAGAAATGAATGAGTGAATGAAAGCAGGCTCTCTCTCTTCCCCCCTCCCCCCGTCTCTGTTACCCCCCTTTCAAAGAAATAAATAAAAATCTTAAGGGAAACGTCCAAAACAAAACTAATTCATTGTGCACACTTCCAACAACAAGCTTTTCCCTGAAGGGACTTTTTCTTTGATCTTCTTTGCTAGGATAAGGTCCTGGTTTGCTTAGTGAATGTTTTTAGAATTCCAAGGATTTTTTTTCTTGAAATTGAGAAACAGCCCAAACTAAAGAGTGGTTACAACATGTTTATTTTGCTTCAACCTGTTCATTTGTACAGAGGCCCCTTTTGTAGGTTAATCTTGGTGGTGGATTTCACCTGTAGATGGATCCTGTAGATAATGGCATTTACTAAGTGTTGTGAGTATTGGGAATTGTGTCTGATGTATTTACTGGTGCCAACGTTTTAATGTATCATTTGTGAAACCAAGTTAAGCATCTTTTTTATTGCTGTGATTAAAGTCACTCCCCTCATGGCTGGCACTGTGATGTAGTAGGCGCTGTGGTGTAGCAGGTAAAGCCACCGCCTGCAGTGTCGGCATCCCACGTGGGCACTGGTTCGAGTCCTGGCTGCTCCTCTACTGATCCAGCTCTCTGCTATGGCCTGGGAAAGCAGTAGATGGCCCAAGTCCTTGGGCCCCTGCACCTGCGTGGGAGACCCGGAAGAAGCTCCTGGTTCCTGGCTTAGGATTGGCCCAGCTCCGGCTGTTGTAGCCATCTGGGGAGTGAACCAGCGGATGGAAGACCTCTCTCTCTCTCTCTCTCTCTCTTTCTGTAACTCTGTCTTTCAAATAGATAAATAAATCTTAAAAAAAAAAAAAAAAAGAAACTACTCCCAAGTGCTTAAGCTTTTCTTTTAAAGATCTGTTTTGCTCTGACTTAAAAAAATTTTATAGAGATGGACAGTTGGAATTTTGGTTAAGTAATGAATATTGACTAAGTCTCTGTTTTGAGGAGAATATAATCTAAAACGTGTGGTTATATTTTAAAAGCATTCTGCCTATAAGGAGTTTATAATCTAATTGGAAAAAAAACAGAACACATAGAAACCTGATGCATCATCAGTCCTTTCAGAGTGACACAGGTGGGCTGTACACGGAGTACGGCAGGAGCCAGGCAGGGACGTCAGGAATAGGGCTGGGAAGGAAGACGGTTTGGCAGGGATGTGTGTGACTAGGAGAGCCACCGGGGAGGCAGTCAAGAGCGCTCACTGTTGAGTGGCACCTTGAGCACCGACTGGAGAAAAGGGTTCCTGTTGTGGAAAGTCAGGTGGAAGAGATAAGCTAAGGC
This sequence comes from Oryctolagus cuniculus, assembly GCF_051225735.1. Classification (NCBI taxonomy): domain Eukaryota; kingdom Metazoa; phylum Chordata; class Mammalia; order Lagomorpha; family Leporidae; genus Oryctolagus; species Oryctolagus cuniculus. The sequence goes on along the minus strand of NC_142879.1, from coordinate 71,636,381 downwards.
CAGGTTCCACAGATAATTTAAAGCCTTATGTTCTTTTTTTTTTTTTTAAGACTATTTATTCATTTATTTGAGAGGTAGAGTTACAGAGAGAGAGAGAGAGAGAGAGGTCTCCATCGCTGGTTCACTCCCTAGGTGGCCTCAATGGCCGGAGCTAAGCCGATCTGAAGTCAGGAGCCAGAAGCTTCTTCCAGGTCTCCCACATGGGTGCAGGGGCCCCAACACTTGGGCCATCTTCCACTGCTTTTCCAGGCCATAAGCAGAGAGCTGGATCGGAAGAGGAGCAGCCAGGATACGAACCGGCGCCCATATGGGATTCCGGCGCTGCAGGTGGAGGCTTAGCCCACTATGCCACAGCACTGGCCCCAGCCTTTGTTCTTACATGTGGGTTCCTCAGCCATATAGATTAGCAAAATGAAAGCTCTGCCAGCTTGTGAGGCCAGTGGCACCAGAAGTGATCCAGGGTTTCAGAAAGGTTATTGCAAATACTTGGTGATTTCCTGGGGCTGTTGTACTGATTTGAGAGTAGAAATACCTGGGAGGAAGTGAAGTGTAAGGCCCACAACTATGTTTGCCTCTGTTAGGTCGCTCTGTCCCTACGTGTGTATGTATGGCTTTGGTTGATGAAGGATAGGAGGGAACGACGCTGTTTTTGGTGTGTGAGATTGTAGACAGAACTAAGTTGTGCTCAGAACTCTCAGGTATGCTGTGGGAACTACAGCAGAATCCTGTTTTCTTTCTTTTTTTAAAAAAAGATTTATTTGGAAGTCAGAGTTACAGAGAAAGAGGGAGACAGAGAAAGAGAGAGATTTTCCATCTGCTGGTTCACTCCCCGGTGGTAGCAACAGCTAGTGCTGAGCCAGGCCAAAGCCAGGAGCTTTGTCCATGTCTCCGACATGTATACAGGGGCCCAAGCACTTGGGCCATTTTTCCTGCTTTCCCAAGCGCATTAGCGGGGAACTAGATGGTAAGTGGAGCAGCCAGGACTTGAATCAGCAACCATATGGGATGCTGGCACTGCAGGCAGAGGCTCTAATGCCACAGTACTGGCCCCTCTACAAGTTATTTTTATGGGAAAGAGGAAATGGTTAATTTAAGGATTATTTTAAAGACATAATGAGGTTGAATACTGTAAATGAGAGTGGTGATACTCAGTTTCCTTGCAATTTATGAACTGATTTAATGAAACTACAATAGAATGTCAGCATCATTCAGACCTTCATTTTTTAGTAAAGGTATTCTGTAAGAACTCATTTTGTTAACCCACATTATTTCTGTAAAAATAAGAATTAACACAGAACCAGATAGAAACTGTAAAAGGCAGATTCCTATCTTCAGGACAAATCAGAGCGAAGTGCTTGCGTCATCAAAGATACTCAGTTCATGTCCATATGAACAAGTGTTGTCAAGAGCCACTAGCGTCCAGGCCAGCAAGGGCTGGTTTGTGATTCCTGATCCTGGTTTTCACCCACCATGTAACCTGTGAAAAGGCCCACTCATGCTAATGGGCTGTGGTGATTCAGAAACAGTTCCCACTGTGAAACCCTCCCATATTTTAAAATGTTCTTGAAGGTCAAGAAAAACATATCTTTTTTTTTAAAAGATTTATTTATTTTATTTGAAAGAGTTGCACACAAAGAGAGATCTTCCATCCGATGGTTCACTCCCCAAATGGCCGCAACGGCCAGAGCTGCGCCGATCCAAAGCCAGGAGCCTCTTCCAGGTCTCCCACGTGGGTGCAGGGGCCAAAGGACTTGGGTCATCTTCAACTACTTTCCCAGGCCATAGCAGAGAGCCGGACAGGAAGTGAAGCAGCTGGGTCTTGAACCAGCGCCCATATGGGATGCTGGCGCTTCAGGCCAGGGCGTTAACCCACTGCGCCACAGCGCCGGCCCCAAGAAAAACATATCTTTGAAAGTAGCTTGGCTTTTAAGTCACCATATTAGTGTTTCTTCAGGGGGTAGCTTTAAAGATAGTTTGTCTCCTAAGATTGTTTGTCTGCGTTCTGGAACAGATCTTCCCCAGCTTCCTGTAAATGAAAGTGTGAGAGTAAGAGGATCAAAGAGTAGACATGAGGGGAAGCATCGATCCTGCCCTGGACTGTGGCGCGCTCTTTGCCCTTGCCCTGTTCTGCCGGTGTGCATGTGAATGCTGCCCTAGCCTGTGGGCTGGTCTGGCTGGACTGGCTCTAATCTGTAAAAGCATGCACGTTGATCCTGCCCTGGTCAGGTGTGCTCCTCGCCTTTGCCCTCATCTATAGATGTGCACATCGGTTCTGCCGTAGCCTCTAGGCGTGCATGTTGACCCTGCCCTAGGGCACAGGTAAGCTCATTGGTCCTGCCATAGTGTATAGCCTGAAGTGTATATGCAAAGGGGCTGCTTTTGAGAGGCTTGTCGCTGCGTCTTTGCCAGCTCAGCTTGCTTCTGTTGACTGTATCTTACCAGTGTTGGTTACTGTCTGAACAAGGAGTGAGGGTCTAAACCTTTACTGTGTATAGCTTCAGATCCAACTTGGAACTTTTCCTTTGTGAAAAGTGGATACTGGCAATGAGTTGGAGCAGTTTTATTTTTAAAATGTAATGTAGAGGATGGCGTGGCGTAGTGGGTAAAGCTGCTGCCTGCAGTGCTGGCATTCCATATGGGCACAGGTTCAAGTCCTGGCTGCTCCACTTCCTATCCAGCTCTCTGCTATGGCTTGAGAAAGCAGTAGAAGATGGCCCAAGTGCTTGGGCCCCTGCACCCCTGTGGGAGACCTGGAAGAAGCTCCTGGCTCCTGGCTTCAGATCAGCTCAGCTCCGGCCATTGTGGCCATTGGGGAGTAAACCAGCAGATGGAAGACCTCTCTCTCTGCTCTGCCTCTCTGTAACTCTTCCTACCAAATAAAAAAATAAATCTAAAAAAAAAAAAAAGTGTAATGTAGACACCCTTAACAAAGTTAATTCTCAATCACTTGACAATGGCAAAGAGTTTTTCCACTCTTTTGTTCAGAACTATGACATATTTGGTTACTCATTTTGTGATTTTTGTTTGACCTGTCAGGAAGCTTAGAGTCCTCAGTAAATCTGATCAGGCTAACTTTTTCCTGTTTAACTCAGAGCTGACCTGTGCTCTAAGAAGAGTTTGTCTTCAGAATTTCTCCTCTTCCTTTTAAAGCCGTCCTGTCTCCGGTGTGTCCATCCCGAGCTGTCAGGATGCTGTGTTCCGTATGTCATCTTTTCTTCCCCTGCTGTTTCCTAACTTGTGAGCCCTGCATTGTCTCCTTCAATGCTGGGCCTCTCCAGGGCTTGAAGGTGTAAATGGTCTGATAAATCATCATTCCCCATTCCTCCAGGAAGCCGCCGCCTTCTGTTTTTCCAGCAGCAGGAGTCTGGTGCGTAAAGAGAACAAGCAGGCACCGTCCTGTGAGTGAAGCAGGCCAGGTCTATGTTGCAGGGCAGTCAGGTTGTCACACACGCACCCTCACTACCCCATCCCCGTCACTGGCATGTGATTCTGAATGTAGATGTGAAAGACTCTGTGTGTGTGTGTGTGTGTGTGTGTGTGTGAGAGAGAGAGAGAGAGAGAGAGAGAATAAATTTATCTGCAGCAGGCTCCCCTGTCTGTGGTGGACATGTTCCAAGACTCCTAGTGGTGCTTGCCGCCACTCACCTCTTCATTTTAACTAAGTGCTTCTCACGCACCTGGGCTGTAACGGTCACAGTTTCAGGTGCAACAGCAAAGCTAACACGAGTTCTTTTTCCTTCTCAATTTCATGGATTGGAGATTGGTTCCGACCTTAGATCATAGCAACAGCCTCAGCATGTGATTTTTTTCTTTCCTGATTAAGTTTAGAAGGTGCACCTTTTCACTTGAAGGACGCACTCTATCTCCCTTTCTGTCACTCTGCCTTCCAAGTGAATAAATAAAACTTCAGAGAAGAGGGGCGAGTGCTGTGCACAGCAGGCTAAGCCGTGTCTTACACGTCCCCATCCGTGTTGGAGTGTTGGTGCTCCAGGCTTGCCTCCACCTCTGAGCCAGCTTCCTGCCAGCGTGCCTGCTGGCAACAGCTGACATTCAAGCACGTGAGTTCCTGCCGTCCACGTGGCGAGGACCAGATGAAGCTCCTGGCTCCTGGCTTTGGCCGGAGCCGGCCTTGTTGCAACCATCTGGGGAGTGAACCAGCAGATGGAAGATGTTTCTGCTTCTCCCCGCTTCTCTGTCACTCTGCTTTTCAAATAAATAAATAAAAACTTTAAAGGGGTGAAGGAAGTACCTTGTGCCTTTTGGACTACTAACATCACTACTCTTGTGCTTTGGGTGCGTTTTAAAGTAAAATAAGGTGATTGGATGCCGTGACAGTTGGTCTGATAACCGAGCTGGTTGTTGAGTAAGTGACGTGCTGGAAGTGAATGCAGCATAGCTACACTGGCCCAGGAGTGGCTGACGTCCCAGGCAAGATGGAGCAGGACAGTGTGCAATGTCATCACTCTACTTAGAGTGGCAGGCAATTTAAAAGTCGCGAGTTTATTTCTGGAATTTTCCATTGATATTTTCAGGCCACAGTTGACTAACTGAAACTGCAGAAAGTGAAACTGAGGGAGCTGCTGTCAGTGGCAGTGTGCTAGGAAACGAATCCCAGCTCCGCACGCAGTGACACTCTGTTCGCGCCGCCGCGCAGTGGGTTGCTACCAAGGGATGCCGAGTGTTCATCCTACAGTCAACACTTGCGCTGTGTGTGCTTATTCCTGGCGTTCACGATGGTTGATGAACCTCGGTGACCGTTGGCTGGGCAGTACTGCGAGCGCCGGTGTGATAACCATCTCTGTACGTGGTCTTATGAGAACATTCCTGGTGGAGAGTTCCTCCGGAGGGAAGCGAGCAGTGGGATTTGGGGGTCACAGGACACACTTAATCTCACAAAGCACTGCCAGAGTGGTTGTGTTAGTTTGCTGCTTCTAGCAGTGGTACGTGAAGATTCCTGTTTCCCCACATTCTTGGGAACACTTCATAAATTTCATTATCTAGTGTTGCTAATCCAGGAAGATTAAAATAATGTCTTACTGTAGTTTCAGCCTGTCCTTTTGTCTACTAGTGATGTTGCACGCCTCTCTTGTACTGCTTAGTCACCATTGAATTTTCCAAAGATGTATAAATATTTACTGTAAAATAACATTAGTTTTTTTTTAAAGACTTACTTATTTGAAAGGAGAATTACAGAGAAGCAGAGGCAGACACAGAGGAGAGAGAGAAAGAGAAAGAATGAGAGGAGATCATCCCTCCATCCACTGGTTTACAAATGGCCGCATGGCCGCAATGCCTGGAGCTGGACCAATCTGAAGCTAGGAGCCAGGAGCTTCTTCCGGTTCTCCCAAGGGGGTGCAGGGGCCCAAGGACTTGGGCCATCTTCTACTGCTTTCCCAGGCACATTAGCAGGGAGCTGCATCGGAAGCGGAGCAGCAGTGACTTGAACTGGTGCCCACATGGGATGCCGACACTGCATTCAGCACCTCTACCCACTGTGCCAGCCCCAACATTAGTTTTTCAAAACAGTGGAAAAGGATGGGTTTTTCACTACTTGCATTTGAGCAGTTGAATCGCCTTCTTGGCTTGAGGATAGGGAGTAGTTCTCTCTTTCACACATTAATTAATGTTTTTTAAAAAAGATTTATTTATTGGAAACACAGAGTGACAAAGAGAGAGATCTTCCGTCTACTGGTTCACTCCCCAAACAGCTACAACCACCCAAGCTGGACCAGGCAAAAACAAAACAAACAAACAAACAAACAAAACCCGGAGCCAGGAACTCCATCTAGATTTTCACCTTTTTTCCCAGGCGCATTAGCAGGGAGGGGCTGGGTTGGAAGAGGAGGACCCATTCTGTTATGGGACACTGGCATTGCGGCTTAACTTGCTGCACCACAACACTGGCCCCAATTACGTTATTTTAAATTCAAGTTGGAGCACATATGTAAATATGAAAAATGAGGGCATAGAACGCTAGCATAAAACATGGGAGGTATTTTATTTATAGCCTTAGAGTAAGAAAGGACTAAGTTGGCAAAAACCCCGGAGCCATAAGCAAAAAAGGCTGATACATTGAACTACGTGAAAATGAAAATTTCTTCAGGTTAAATTACAGATTAAGGAAAATATACATTTTTGACTTACAGCAAACAGTGTCTGAGTCTCCTGCTGTGTTTTATGGTTGTGTTTGTCTAACCCAGCTCTAGTACTTTGTGTTAACTCCTTGAAATAACTTTATCTCCTTAGTTCTTTATTGGCTTTCAATAACATTTTATTTTTTTCTGTAAAAGTTTGCATATCCTTTGTTATATCTATTTCTAAGTAATATACACATGTATATGTGTAAATATATATTATACAAATTTTTAATGTAGCTAATTATCTTGTTTGTGGCTAGTTTGATTTTTTAGATATTTATTTATGTGTAGAAACTATTAAATTATTGTTGCTTCTAGTAATTTATGAGTTCTTCAGAGTTTTCTACAAAGACAGTAATTGTCTGCATATAATGATATTTTTAGTTTGTCCTTTCAAGTCCTTGTCTGAGTACTTTTTGCTTGCCTGGTATGTGAGTTAGAACTTAATAAAATACAATACATGTAGAATAGGAATGGTGATCATTGGAATGCATTTAATGTTTTACCAGCAAGTGTGATGTTTGCTGTTATTTTTAAAATAGCTGTCTTTATTAGGTTAAAACATTCATCTTGAAATTTTTGCATAATATTAAATTTATCAGATTTTTTTGTTAATCTGTTAAGATGATTGTATGCCTTTTATCTTTTAAGCTATTAATGAGGTATATTGGAAAATTAATGCTATTCCAACCATGCATTCTAGGGACTGTCTTGCTCATTATTTGTTTTTTATACTCCCCTTAAAAATAACTTTGTTTAGGGTTTTTTTTTTGGCATCTGTGTTAGATTTATTTATTAATTTGAAAGGCAGAGTTACAGAGGTGGAAGAGAGAGAGAGAGAGTGAGAGAGAACGAGAGAGAGAGAGAGAATATGAATGAATCTATCCACTGGTTTGCTCCCTAAATGGCCACAACAGCCAGGGCTGGGCCAGACCAAAGCCAGGAGCCTGGGACTCCATCTGGGTCTCCCATGTGTGTGCAGGGGCCTAAGAACTTGGGCTGTCATCGCTGCTTTCCCAGGTGCATCAGCAGGGAGCTGGATCCGAAGTGCACCTCAGGAACTTGAACCGGCGTATGGGATGCTGGCGTTGCAGGTGGTGGTTTAACCCACCGTGCCAGCACCTGCATCTGTGTTCTAAAGTGTGCTTGGCCTGTAATTTCTCCTCTCTTGTACATTCTTCAGGTTTTAGTATCAAAGTTTTAAGAGACTCAAAATGAGATGGGACATTTGTTCTTTTTCTCTTCTCTGGAAGCTTGGAGTTATTTGTTCCTTGGATGTTTGATAGAACTCTGCAGAGAAAACTTTCTGGATCGGCTGTTGTCATTATTGGAAAAAAATTTTTATATCTACAGATAGATTTTCTTTTTTTAAAAGTTTTATTTATTTTAAAAACAAAATGACAGAGAGACAGAGATCCATCTTCCATCCATTAGTTCACTCCCCAAATGTGGACAAAAGCTGGGGCTAGGCCAAGTGGAAACCAGGAGCCAGGAACTCCATCGAGGTCTCCCATGTGGGTGGCAGGGACCCAAGTACTTGGGCCATCTTCTGCTGCATTTCCACGTGCATTAGCGGGGAGCTGGATGGAAGTGAAACAGCTAGGACTCAAACCAGCACCCAAACAGGGGCTGTGGGCGTCTCAATCAGCGGCTTAATCCCCATTGTTACGCTGTGCTGGCCCCTGATCTGTTTTCTTTCAAGAATAAATTTTAAGGAGATACTCATTTGTCTTCTTCATCTTTGTTTTCAAACTTCCTGGCATAAAATTGTTCAGGTGTCTGCTTTTCATTACCTGTGAAACCTACAGCTATGTCCCCAGCTTCATTCTGATGTTGTTAGTCTAGGTTTTCCTTGATTAGTTCTGCTAAAAGTTTGTCAATTTTATTAGCATTTTCAAAATGATGAGTTTTGGGTTTTATTCTCTTTTGTGTGGTTCTCTACTTAATTTCACATTCTTGGTTTTAGTCTGTGGTTATTTTATTACTTTTCTAATTGAAGTTAGATGCTTTGTTTATTATTCTTATTGCAATAAGGGAGGCTCGGTCTTTCTTTCCCTTTCTTTCTTTCTTATTTATTTGTTTGAGAGGCAGAGTTACACAGAGAGACAAGAGAGGGAGGTCTTTCATTCACTGGTTCACTCCCCAAATGGGCACAATGGCTGGAGCTGGCCAATCTGAAGCCAGGAGCTCCTTCCGGATCTCCCACATGGGTGCAGGGGCCCAAGGACTTGGGCCATCTTTCATTGCTTTCCCAGGCACATTAGCAGGGAGCTGGATCTGAAGTGGAGCCGGCACTGCAGGCAGTGGCTTATCCTACTGTGCCACATCGCTGGCCTCAGGGAAGCTTTTTCTAAAGTGGTCCTGAGCTAGGGAGCAGAATTAGGAAGGAAAGTTGCAAAATAAGGCACTGTAGAGCTTGGCGGCTGATTTGAGAGTGGTAGAGCGAGGAGTCAGTGAGTTTGCAACCCTTTGGTTGTGTGACACAGCCTCTGTGCCTAAGGATGGGCTTTGCCTCGTGTAAGTCAGCTGTGGGGTTAGGCAAAACCAAAGCTTTCACGTGAGCGTTGGAAAGACCTAGTTACTCAGGCTCCTTGTACCTACCTGGCCATGGCTGTTTGGTGCTGAGATGGAGTGCAGTGATAGTGAAAGGGGGGCTGGATGCAGACTGTCTAGGACTTTCTGGAGGGAAAGGAGCAGCCTTTGTCTTCTGGTTCCAGCACACTCAGTGCAGGAGGTTCACTTGCCTCATGACCTCAGCCTGTCCACCCGATCGATCTCCTGGGACCACCACCCTGGGCAGCAGCTGTCCTTGGGACCAGCCATGCTGGGTGGATGTGGCATCACTAGGACTGAGACCAGTAGTGACTTTGTCATTGCTCTCTTTATCAACTGATAAATAAGACTTTACCAAAAAAAAGGTGTTACTGGTAAAGAATGAGAAATAAAACCAGGACATGGGAAAGAGTAAACAAGTTGTGAACACACCTGGCTCCTAGTTCTGCCCCTGTAGTGTTAGGGTTCCTGCAGTTTCTTAACAAATCTTGCTCTACATGCTTGCAGGAAGTTGCTTTCTTCATCCACGGGCCGGCTGCTCCCTAGGGGCTAGATTAGACCCCAGCCTCACTGTTGACAGTGTGCACTATTGGCACACGCAACAAGTGGGTAACAGCCTTCCTGGACTCACAGCTGTGGCCGTTCTGTCAGACCTGCCTGCCTCTGTCTCAAGCTCGCTTTCCTGGGCAGACAAGAAACACAGGATGCAGCCTAGTCCTTCCCCTTCAGAAAACTTTGCCTCTCCACAGGGGACCTCAGGTGAAATCCTTCATTTGAATTCCCAGGGCACTAGGAACAGGGGAGCACTAACTCTGGAGTCTTGAGCCTGTGAAGAATACTGAAGCAACGCTCTCACTTTCTCTCTGGCAGTTCTTGCCTTCTGGATGATTCTGGTTAGCTTCCGCGTACTGCTTCCAGAGAGTAATTTACGGACGTCTACATATTACCGTTTGAGAGCAGTTAAAATTACAGTAACTTGAGAGAAAGGTGCATTCTCGAATGGTGTGGCCCTGACTGCCCAGACCCGTAGCAAAATTCCAAATCCTTTCCTGCAAGTGGGGCAGGACGTCTGGGCTCCTGCATTGCCTGGGGCCGAGTTGCTATTTCACTTCCAGTGTCGTTCATCCCGCTCATCCCGCTGATGTGGGTGGGGAGGACTCGGGGCCCTCAGCTCTCTCCTTTCCCCGAGCAGTGGTTCACAGAGTTCAGGAATGAAGAACTTGAGCTGTGTCTGGGGGCGGGAAGAGTCCACACATCACCCTGTCTGCTCTGCAGAGCCTGCCCCACCCTCCTCCCGCGCCATCTAGCTTCGCGGTGCTCTGTCCCCAGCCGCTGTTGTCAGCATACCTAGGACATCCACCGTGTGTGTTTATTCAGATTCATGTCAGGTATGGGATTTACTAGACTGAATTCATTACAGCTTTCACCATGGATATGTGAATTTCTGAGTTGCATATTATTTACTATGTAGATAACTTACACAAAAATCTGTGTGTTGTTTAGGCTTTCATACTATAGAATGAATTTTAAAACTTTAAACACTGTAAGCCTTTTTTTTTTTTTTTTTTTTTTACTATTTGGAATATTGTCAGGTTACAAAAAAAGAAGTGTCCTCAGATTCTTCTGGTTTCCTAACCTTGTACATTTGACCTATGCTAACTCACCTGATAAGTGAAGAGAAATGAGCTAGGGGTGGGCTTTAGCCTGGCAGTTAGCATGCTGGTTGAAATGCTCACATCCCAAACCATCCTGTACCATACCATGCCTTGGTTCAGTTCCGGGCTCTGGCTCCTGACCCCAGCTTCCTGCTAATGCAGACCCTGGGAGGCAGCAGTGATGGCTCAAACAATTGGTTTCTTGCAACCCACGTGTGAGACTTGGATTGAGTTCCTGGCTCCCTTGCTTTGGCCTGACCCAGTCCCAGCCGTGGTGGTCATTTGGGGAGTGAACTAACAGATGGGAGCACGTGTTTCTCTCTCTCTCCCTCTCCCTCTCTCTCTCCCCATGTGTGTGTGTGTACCTCTCAAGTAAATGGATAAAAGTTGAAACAAAACAAAGAAATAGAGTGAGAAATAGTCTTTATGGAGACGTCTACAGGATTCCTGAGTTTTTTTCACAGTAATTTTGGAAGTTTCAAGAGATAGATCTTCTTACAGGTGTTTACCACTGATGGAACTTTCTCCACAAATAGTCATGTTTCTACTTAATTTTAACTAACAGAGAGCTTATTCCCATTAATCTTCTTCTATCTTCTAGAAAGTTTTGCTATTGTTTTTGAAAGGCAGAGAGCCTGAAATCTCACCTGCTGGTTCATTCCCCAAATGCCTACAACAGTGAGTACTGGGCCATGCCAAAGCAGAGCCTGAAATACAATCTAGGAATGCCATGTGAGCAGCAGGGACCCAAGTCCTTGTGCCATCACGTGCTGCTTCCCAAGTTGTGTATTAACAGGAAGCTGGAAGAGAAAGAGCTTTCCGACACTCTGGTACAGGATGTGGGCCTTCCAAGCGCCATCCTAACTGCTGCACCAAGCCTCTGCCCCAGAGTGTTTTGTTGAATTTTCTTAATTATCTGTTGTTCAAGGGACTGGGCTGAATTTTCTACTAAAAGGGTCAGAAGATTGTATGCAGCTTTCTGGGTTCATTTTTGGTATCTTTTTCCTGGAAGCAAAAACATGAACTTCCTGATAGTGTTGATTTCTACTTCACTTATTAGGTAGAAGTTGCAGTAGTTCTGGGCCAGCGTTGTGGTACAGCAGGGTAAGCCACTGCCTGTGACACAGGTATCCCTTGTGGACACCAGCTCAAGTCTTGGCTGCTCCATTTCCTATCCAGCTCCCTGCTGAAGCACCTGGGACAGGGAGGGCAGCAGATGGGAAGATGATGACCCAAATACTTGGGTCCTTCCCACGTTGAAGACCTGGATGGAGTGCCAGACTCCTGGCTTTGTTCTGGCCCAGTCCTGGCTATTGTGGCTGTTTAGGGAGTGAACCCCATGTTCTCTCTCTCCCTTTCTGTCACTCTACCTTTAAAAAAGAACCAGAAGAAGCTACAGTAGCATCAAGGCATCCAAAGTGTCTTCAGTCTTGGAAACATCAGCCACGCTTCCGCTGGTAACTGCTTGGCACTTGTCACCTGACCTCAACTCGGAACTGCAGTGAGCTGGAGAAGGCGCTGCAGTTCTGGGGTGCAGGAGGCAGAAAAGGCAGGAAGAGCCTGCGTGTGAGTGTGCAGGAGCACACAAGCACAGACTCTCAGTGCAAAACAAGGTGCCACCGGGGCCAGCGCTGCGGCATCAAACCACGGCATCCCATATGGATGCCTGTTCGAGTCCCGGCTGCTCCTCTTCAACCCAGCTCCCTGCTTATGCACCTGAGGAAGCAGTAGAAGATGGCCCAAGTCCCTGGGCCCCTGCACCCACGTGAGAGATCTGGAAGAGGCTCCTGGCCCCTGGCTTAGGGTTGCTGGCTCCTTGTTCCTAATGGTCGGGTCTGTGAATGCAGTCTCTCGATCTTAAGGGAGGACAAGGCCTCTCGCCACGTGGGCTCACTGACCGTCGTCCTCCTTTGCTTGCTTTCTCTAGAAGTCGTCTTCTACCTCAGGATGGGACCCTGGCTCCTTCCCGACTTCCTGTGAGCAAGCAGGGAACCGAGGTCTCTGTGGGGATGCCTGTAAGCCAGCAGAAGCCGGACTCTTCGGAGATGGACTCTGACATGTCGCCCAGCTGCGGGCTCAGCGACTTGAGCAGAGGGGGCAGTCTGGAGAGCCGGAGCAGCAGTTCCCGGTCCCGAAGTTTCACTCTGGTGAGTAGTGGTTTCCTTCAGTGCTTTGCCGTGCTCCGGAGGGTTGACTTTGCCCCAACCCCTCTGCTCTGTAAGGACTATCTTACGGAACCCTTTTGGGTTATGCTTTGGAATACTTGTTTGTGAAATGGCAGTCTTATTTATAATTATCTTAAATTTTGCCCAAACACAGAGCCTTATTCACGGCAAAGGAGCAGATCTTTAGCTGTAGCGACAACCCAGGGCTGCTCAGCCACGGCAAGGAGCGTGTCTGGGCACCACAACAAACCCACACAGGGGCACACGGGCAGTCAGTCCAAGTGACTAGAAGAAGAGAAGTGTCTCATGGGACAGAAACAATTCACCTTAAGACAGGTCTTTAAATCCTTTCAACTGCGAATGCTTTTGTATCCCTTCCTTTTGAACCCAGACCTTTCTCCGTGGCTTTGGGAGTTTTGCATAAAGAGTCTTCAGTTTTGAAATACGAGGGGATCTTTTGCACTTTTCTCCCCCTGAGGACATGTATCTTTCAGGAAAGAGATGATTCTGTTCATAGAGGGAAGTGCGGGAGAGATCTGGCCCCTGGGCCTTACCCACGATGGTCTGTGGCTCCTCCTCTCGGTTTGTCTTCTTCCAGTGGGGCCTTCAGACACACTGAGCCCTCAGGGTTTCCCCAGTTGGGCTGAAGATCAGAAAGGTATGCATGTTGCGGGGCTAGGTAATGGTAATGACAGATTTCTATAGACTCCTGCTTGCATATTTTCTTTTTTAAAACCATCCTGGTGGTAAGTAATCAATATGGTGTGATTGGTCACCCAAAGGCAAATATAAGCCAAATTACCTCTGGATGTCAGAGAGCTTACCAATACTAAAGAATGGAAAGTTGAAGCTAATGATGTTACTTTGTAAAAGTAGTGTAAGATACAGATGAACATGCTGGTAGTTAGTGGAGTACATTCTCCAAAGCATAGTTAGCAGGTAGACCTGTTCTGATACAGAAGAATATTGTACAACTTGGTGTACTCAACTCAGGTGCAGTAGTCTAAAAGACCGCCTTGTGCATGTGGTGATGGAATGAAATTGAAATGTTCGTCAGATGACCTTGGTATCTAAGTAGATGAGGGTAGTGAATTCAGAGGATATTTGAATTATTTTCTTGCCTTTCATAATTCTTATCTTGTTGAACTTGAGACGTGACTCTTAACTAATCCTTTGTACCATGACCTCTTTTGATAGGGAAGTAACATAAAATCTGCTAATCTCTTCCTAGGAAAGACCAAGTATGTCAAGTGTTTGGAGTTGGGGGAGGGAAAATGGCTGCTTTGTGTCTCCATTCTAATCATATTGGTTCCATTCTTCCAAATTACCAATTAATGTCTACTTTTACTGAATCCTATGTGGTCCATCAGATTCATAGACCCTAAAGACAAATTGAACTTTTTGGAAGTCTACAGACTTGCCCATTGAGGAGTAGTGTTAACTGCCTGTTCTATATTACCCTGCCATTTCTTCATGTGTGTATGTGTGTGTGATTTATATATGTGCTCAAATATTAAAACACTATTCTGCATGCTAAGGACACGACAGTGGGGTGAATATTCTAGTGGCTGTGGTCCATTAAGACAGAACAGGATGCTGCATATTTGCATCCCCAAGCAGAAGAGGTTAATTGGCGGCCAGAGTGCAGGAGGTTTATCGGGGATGTTTCCAGGATCAACAGCTGTGGCAGGTTTGGCTAGAAAAGGAGGAGTTGAGTTATGATGTAGATCCAGGGTGGGTTCTCGCTGGAGATGGGATAGCCCTTCAGTCACTCCATGCTGGTCCGGGTGGGACCTTCATGCCCAGTTGGTGATTGGCCATTGGATATGAGCTTCCAAGGAGTGACCACGACAAAATAGTGTCTTTCAGCTGAGACAAACTGGAAAGAGGGTTTATAGCTGAGTGCTGTCTTCCAGCCACATATCCCCAGCTAGGGGCACTAGGTCCTTCTTCCCACTGGTAATCTGGATGGCATCCATGCTACCATGAAGATTTAGGAGAAAATGAGAAGAAACCTCTTTGAGGGTCAGAGCAAGCAGAGTACCTGAAAGGTGTTTCAACTTCAAGAAGCAAATCTGGGGGCCAGTGCTGTGACATAGTGGGTTAAGCCTCTGCCTGCGGCGCCGGCATCCCATATGGGTCCAGTTCCAAGTCCCTGCTGCTTCACTTCCAATCCAGCTCTTTGCTATGGCCTGGGGAAGCAGTAGAAGGTGGCCCAAGTGCTTGGGCCCCTGTACCCACATGGGAGAACCAGAAGAATCCCCTGGCTTCTGGCTTTGGATCCGCTCAGCTCCCGCCGTTGAGGCTATTTGGGGAGTGAATCAGTGGATGACTTTTCTCTCTGTCTCTCCCTCTCTCTGACTGTAACTCTTAACTCTCAAAATAAATAAGTGTTTTAAAAATCTTTAAAAAAAAGCAAATCTGTAAATGAATGCAGGGAGTTTGCAGGCTATAGCCAAGTGAAATACAGCTCTTCCTAGAACGTGTAGAAAAATGGGATATTAAGATCTGTCATCTGATAAACTTGAAAAACACACGTCATGCTGACTGTCAAGATAACACGCACAGGAAGATATCTCTTGTTTAAAAGGGAGTTCCGTGAAGTTTCAGCCCTAAGTCACAGAGACAAATGGCTCGCTTTAAAACTTTTTATTACAGCCTTTTAAGATAATAAATTGGAAATGCCATTTGGTTTAAAGACAGGAAGGACTGTATATCTCTTATATTTATAAACATCAGGAGTTAAGTAGAAAAGTTGAGAACAGCATTTTGCTTCTTAACTACCAGAGGTGGAAGGTTTTTTTAAAACATACAGTGTTGGCCTGCATAGGTTTTACTATAGGTTGAGTTAAATATAGGTATCAGAGTGGCATTCCTCCAAGATATTTTCAAATTTGGGCTGGCGTTGTGGCGTAGTGGGTAAAGTGGTCACCTGTGGCACCGGCATCCCATGTGGGTACCAGTTCATGCCCCAGCTGCTCTACTTCCAATCTAGCTTTCTGCTAATGGCCTGGAAAAAGCAGCAGAGGATGGCCAGGACCCCTACTACCCACTTGGGAGACCTGGAAGAAGCTCCTGGCTCCTGGCTTTGACCTGGCCCAGCCCTGGCTGTAACGGCCATCTGGGGAGTGAGCCAGCAGATAGATCTCTCTGTCTCCCCATCTCTGTGACTCTGACTTTCAAGTAAGTAAGTAAATCTTTTTTTTAAAGATATTTAAAGCTTAGATTCAAAGCAAATTCTTATGTATTTATTTATTTGCTTACTAGAGAGAGCCGCCATCCTCTGGTTCACTCCCCAAGTGTCCACCACAGCCCCCATCTGGGGCCAAAGCTGGGACCCAGGAACTCAGTCTAGGTTTCCCTCTAGTAATTGGGTGGCAGGAACTCAGTTACTTGAGCCCTCATTGCTGCCTCCCAGGCTCTCCATTGGCAGGAAGCTGGAGTCAGGAGCTGGAGGTAGATCTCAAGCCCAGGTATTTCAAGATGCAACACGTGCTTCTGGGCCATTAGGTCAAATACCCTTCATACACTGTAAAATTGCTTTTTTTTTTTTTTATTTGACAGATAGAGTCAGACAGTGAGAAAGAAACAGAGAGAAAGGTCTTCCCTCCACTGGTTCACCCCTCAAATGGCTGCCACAGCCAGCGCTGTGCTGATCTGAAGCCAGGAGCCAGGTGCTTCCTCCTGGTCTCCCATGTGGGTGCAGGACCAAAAGAGGAGTAACCGGGACTAGAACCCGGCACCCACATGGGATGCTGGCACCACAGGCAGAGGATTAACCAAGTGAGCCACTGTGCTGGCCCTATAAAGTTGCTTTCTTATTAACCAGTCAGTGTCACTTGTTTTGTGTGTGTGTGGTTTTTTTTTTTTTTTTTTTTTTTTTTTTTTTGATAGTCAGAGTGGACAGTGAGAGAGAGAGAGACAGAGAGAAAGGTCTTCCTTTTTGCCGTTGGTTCACCCTCCAATGGTCGCCGCAGCCGGTGCACTGCACTGATCCGATGGCAGGAGCCAGGTACTTATCCTGGTCTCCCATGGGGTGCAGGGCCCAAGTACTTGGGCCATCCTCCACTGCACTCCCTGGCCACAGCAGAGAGCTGGCCTGGAAGAGGGGCAACCGGGACAGAATCCGGCACCCCGACTGGGACTAGAAACCTGTGTGCCGGCGCCGCAAGGCGGAGGATTAGCCTAGTGAGTCACGGCGCCGGCCTCACTTGTTAAGATAGGTAAGTTCCACAGCCACACTCCCAACTTTTAAAGAGGTGCTGCATCCTGTTTGTATTAAAGCTGCTGGCAAATTTCAAAGGAAAAGCATATTCAAAGGATGTGCTGTGTGACAAGTATTCTAGAACTTGACCAATGGGGTAGATGTAGCTACACCTTTCTAGAAGATACTCGGAAAAAAACTACTTACAAGAAAAAAAAAAATACTGCAATCAGCCTCTTGAGAAATCAAGACTTTTCCTTCAATATAAATCAATGCATTACTTTCTTAGAATGGCCTCAGTCATAATGGTGGCCACGTGTGTAGGATATCAATCCCATCCAAGCAACTCTTTTAACTTTTCACTTGATGTGGCTCAGGGCTTGTTATATCCCAGGCAGCAGCACTTCAGCCAGAATTTGAAAACTTCAGGATATACCATTTAACATCAGGCATTCTTTGTCTCCTTTCTAAAAATAAACTTGGCTCTAAAAATACTTTTACAAAGCAGAGCTAGGTTATATTCTACCTAAAGAGTCCTCCAAGCAGGGTGTTTGCAAACTGCAGAGTCTGGAGGCCCCAAATCACTGTGTACTGAACTCATCTTTTCTGATTCTGAGGACTGAAGGACATCATGTGGAGAGACTCCCATGGCTGATTCTCATTGTAAAGAGAAGAAGCTAGACTTCCAGACAGGAGGACATGAACTTTAAACACTCCATCATGTGTAGCCAGGGATCCTGGTCGCTGAGTACCGTGCTTGGTGAAAATCAAGTGTTACATGACTGTTGAAAAATCTTTACTTGCCATTGAAAATGAAACGCCAGGTTTTTTTTTCAGTTTTCCAGTTATAAGAAAAATACTCAAATAATAGTGAAATAATAGGTGACAACTAAGCCTAGCTCAGTAATTTCCATAAAGGAATATTCTTGAAGACTGTGAGCGGGCCTACGTGAAGGGTAAGGAGATGTTCTCCGGATGTGCAGGGGAAATAGGCAGCATAGGAGAACAGGGCACAGAATCAGGTAATCAGGCACATAAAAGAATTTGCGCCTCATCAAGGTGGTGCTGCTTCCACCCTTATGCTCTCTGCTGTATGATGGTGGGAGCTGTGGGTAATAGACAATAAATAAATAGATGATAGAGTTACTTCAAGATTCTACCAAATGGGACAGGTGTTTAGCTAACGCCTGCGATGCTGGCATCCCCTGTGAGTGCCGATCTGCGTCAAGGCTGCTCCACTTCCATTCCAGCTCCCCGCTGATGTGCTTGGGAAAGCAGCAGAAGGTGGCCCCAGTGCTTGGGCCCCTGCACCCACGTGGGAGACCCAGGTGGAGTTTTTGACTCCTGGCGTCACCATGGCCCAGCCCCAGCCATTGTGGCCATTTGGGGAGTGAGCCAGCAGATGGAAGATCGATCTCTCTTTTCTTTCTCTCCCTCTCTCTCTCTCTCTGTAACTCTGCCTTTCAAGTAATAAATAAATACATGTTTTTTTTTTTTAATAAAGAATATAACTGTTGCACAAATGTTCAAAAAAGGAAAGATTTTACCAAATGGAAAAGAACTGTGGGGATAGCATTCTTCAAGTTCAGTATGAGTCCCCATAATAAGCCCGGCAGAATTGAGAAACTTGTGAGATACTGGGGGAAAGGAATGATCTTAGTTTTGGCAATCAAAGCAAACAGCAATTTGGAAGCCCACTGGCCCGAGGAAGAGACATAAGGAAAAGCGAGGACGGTGATGGCAGGGTGAAACTGACTTACGCTCAGCTTGGAAACCTAACAGGACCCTAGGGAGAGAGAGACCTTCTCAGGAAGTCTTGAGAGAGGGTTCTTATCCCAGCCACCTCTTCCCTTAACCAGGAAGAAAATGCAGCTGAAGGTGGTGAGTTCCTCCAGGGTTACAGGGGAAACCAGTTTGGATGAGCACCTGGCTGGTCCCCAGCACTCTGTTCGAGCTGATTTCAGGAAGAGTTGAGACATTTCATCTTTGGCACTACCAAAGAAAGCTCTGGGTGTCAGGCCATCGGTATTCGCAACTTCTTGAGGCTAGTGTCTCAAATCCTCATGCCCTCTCAGAAAAGATCCTTGGTGCCACTGCTTGGGACAGTGCTGTCTAGTGTCAGCATTCTTGGGTTCTGATTCTGAATGTGTTCCTGACGTCTGCTCTGCCCTCCGGCCCACTGGAACTCCCTCTAGATGATATGATTCGGCTGGCTGGAGAGAGTGGGGGGCGCGCTTCATTGCCGTGGTTCTTAAGGAATGTTCTGTGTCTGCCCCTTTGAGAGTGGCTTGGGGACAACACAAGCATAGTTCCTGTTCTTGTAATCTCTGTCTTGAGCAAAAGCCACAATCCCAATTCATGAATGAGTTTTGGAGATTCAGCACACTGTCGCGAATCCCCTCCTCCCTGTGCTAACAGGCGCTGTGGCCAGCAGTCCCACATGGTTGTGCGTGTGGTCCCACAGCCATTGTAAGCTCTTGAGATGTCCCCTCCCTTCCACAGGGCATTGTCTTCGGACCTCACCATTAGTCATGGGGTTAGAAGGTAAAGGAAGCAGTAGTGAATGCTTTGCTCGTGACTAGGTTAGACTGAAGGCTACACAGTCCCCTGGGAACTTGCTAGGACATTTTCTCTGTTTTCAAGGAGAGAAAACACTCAGGGGGTGGACGGGGAGAAGCAGACTAGTCGGTCAGTGACCTTCCTTCCAGTTCTGTCATTATATCAAGATTTGTCAAAAATCGTCCTGATCAAATGACTGATCTAAGATATCGCTAAATAGCTGTCACAAAAGTTGAATTCAATGAACATTTAGTAAATGCCTGCTGTTTACAGTAATTGACAAGTGATGGAATAAGATTCAGTTTTCATCTCTGTAGAAACCCATTCTAGTGACAAGAAGTAGGACACTGCGACTCAGAGTTCTCGGGGCACCTAAAACGCCACATTCCTGCAGTGTTTGTTTTCTCTGTACAGGAGACACTGACAGAGAAACAGATTAGAGATCAAGATCTGTTTTGCCAGTTTAAGAAGTTCAAGTTTCCCAGGGCACCCGACTATAATCCTTGGAAGCCATTATTCTTTCCTTTTGTAATCAAAGTTGGACACAGATCTCATACCTCACTGGTTTGTTTATGTCTCTTTCCTGCCAGAAGTACAGGTCTGTTAGCCATGGTGAAAATAACCATAAGCCATGGTTGGAAATAACCATAATTAAACCTTTATTCTGAAACTGGGGAAACGCCATGTATACTTGTGACCTTTCTGGTGAGGTTGCTGAAGTGAGCAGGCATAGCACAGGAAGCTGTGTAGAGAGGGGGGTTCACGTCGTCTTCTCTCTGCCCTTACTCTAGTTCTGCTTCTGAGGGTCTCATCAACTGAAATTATTAAATCACTAGGGGCTGGTGCTGTGGTGAAGCGGGTAAAGCCGCCGCCTGCAGTGCCAGCATCCCATGTGGGCGCTGGTTCAAGTCCTGCCTGCTTCACTTCCAATCCAGCTTTCTGCTATGGCCTGGGAAAGCAGTAGAAGATGGCCCAAGTGCTTGGGCCCCTGTGCCCACGTGAGGGACCTGGAGGAAGCTCCTGGCTCCTGGTTTCAGATCGGCGCAGCTCCGGCCATCACAGCCATCTGGAGAGTCAACCAGCAGATGGAAGACCTCTCTCTCTCTCTCTCTCTCTCTATCTCTATCTCCCCCCCCCCCCCGCCTCTCTGTAGCTCTGCCTTTCAAATAAATAAATAAATAAATCTTTTTAAAAAATCAGTAGAGCATTGCTCAAATGTCAGGGAGATAATTTTGATTTCTACAAGAGGCGTTTGTGACCATCAGATGCTCTGTTAACACCAGCACCCTGGGCTGCCCACCTAGGAGTCTTCGTGCTTGGCTCATCTCAGGGAACTAGGGTGGGCACAGGAGTGCCGTATCTTAGGCCATTGCTTGGGAGGCCTGCATACCACATCAGAATGCCCAGGATCGATTCTGCCTGCTTCAAGTCCCAGCCACTCTGCTTTTGATCCGTTTTCTTGCTAATGCACACCCTGGAAGACAGCAGATGATGACTTGGGTACTTGGGTCTCTCTGCCACCCACAGGAGAGACCTGGGTGGAGTTCTGAACTCTTGGCTTCTGACTGACCCAGCCCTGGCTATTGCAAGCTTTTTAGAAAGTGAATTAGCAGATGGAAGATCTCTCTCCATCTGTGTGTGTGTGTGCGCGTGCGTGTGCATGCGCGTGCCTTTCAAACTGAATGAAAATAAAATTTTTAAAAATTATTTGTTCAAAATTCTAATATACATATTAGGATAGCCTCACATTTAAAAAAAGAGTTTATTGTCACCTACTTGAAAGAGCAAGAGGGAGATTCCATTCACTGGTTCACTTCCCAAGTACCCCTAACAGCCAAGTCCAGGAGCCTGGAACTCCATCCAGGCCATTAGCTGCCTCCCAGGTGCATTAGCAGGGAGGTGGATGGGAAGCAGAGTAAGTGGGACTCAGTCGGACACTTTGATAATGCATACGGGCATCACAAGTAGAGATTTAACCCACCATGCCACAACCTTAGCCCTGTTTCTCACACTGTTGAAGAAAAATAGTTTTCTGAGTTTCTGGTTATGTTTTGTTTTTTTGAAATTATGTTGTAGTGGGTTAAGCCTTGGCCTGCAACGCCAGCATGCCATATAGACTCCGGTTTGAGTCCTGGCTGCCCAACTTCCAATCCAGCTCCCGGCTAATGGCCTGGGAAAGCAGCAGAAGATGGCCCAAATGCTTGTGCCCCTGCCACCCACTTGGGAGACCTCAATAAAACTGGCTCCTGGCTTGAGCCTGGCCCAGCCCTGACGGTTGTGGCCATTTGGGTAGTGAAAGAGCGGATAGAAGATCTCTTTCATCTCTCTCTGCCTCTGCCTCCCTCCCTCTCTCTCTCTTTCTCTGCTTTTCAAATAAAACAAGTCTTTTTTTTTTTTTTTTTTTTTTAAAAAGGAAAGAAAAACAGTTTGCCCCCAGGGGCCTGTTGCCATCAACCGAAGTCAGCATGGTGGGAAAGAAGGTAGAATGCATGAGGTGTGGTTTTCAGTTCTTTCCACATCAACAAAATTGTGCCTTTAAAGAGCTTCCTTCCTTCCACTCTTCAATCCAGATTGGTACATTAGAAACTCCCAGAGGCTGGCGCTGTGGCATAACAGGTAAAGCCACTGCCTGGTGCCTGCATCCCCCATATGGGTGCCAATTCAAGTCCTGGCTGCTCCAGTTTCAATCCAGCTCTCTGCTGTGACTGGGGAAAGCAGTGGAAGTGGCCCAAGTCCTTGGGCCCTTGCATCCACATGGGAGACCTGGAGGAAGCTCCTGGCTCCTGGCTTCAGATTGGCGCAGCTCTGGACATTGCAGCCATTCGGGGAGTGAACAAGTGGATGGAGGACCTCTCTCTCTGCCTCTCCCTCTCTTTCTGTGTAACTCTGACTTTCAAATAAATTTTAAAAAATCTTTAAAAAATAAAAATACCCTGACAGAAAGGGACTTTAGCCTTTATTTCTGCTGTTGTCTCTCTGTCGCTCCCCCTCTTCGTGGAGGAACGACACAGGACCCTGCGCTGTTCTTTCGTCTGCTCGGCCCTCCCCGGGTTTGCTGCTGGTTCTTCCCGGGTTGGCTACTATCCCTTCCACCTCCGTGGAAGGGCAGTTCCCCCTGGCCACATTCCCCACTTCCGCAGGGGAGCGGCACACCGCCGGCCGGCTCTTCTCGGGGGCTGCACAGGTGTTCCCCTTAGATGTTCCCCATAGATGTTCCCGGTGCATGCCGTCTCTCTCCTCCTTTATAGTCCTCCTCCGCCAATCCCAACTCGGCTGCCCACACGCCGAGTACGCTGCTCTCCAATCAGGAGCAAGTCCTACAGTTAATTGGTTGAACTGGAGGCAGCTGTGCGGAAGCTGTTTACTTCTCTCCCAGCGCCATATTGTGGGAGAGCAGATGCATAGAATAAGTCTTAATTCCAGTAACTCAGTCTAGTCCGGGTTGCTCCCCACATCTCTCTAGCTTCCAAATTTGGATTTTCTCCAATCCCTGTTTCCCAGGAAAGCTGCCATTTGTACTCATCTCCATTTCCTAGCAACTAAGTCAGGAAATGCTGCTTCCAAAAATGCCACCAGCCCCGCAGCGAGCACCACTGTAGGCTCCAGGTCTCGCCGTCCTCTGCTGGGTGGGAAGTGGAGCATCCAGGATGCCAACCGGTGCTCCTATGGGATGTCGGCATTGCAGGCGGTGGCTTAGCACACTGTGCCTCAGCGCTGGCCCATGTGTCTTTGTCTTTAGCATCCCTGTGCAAGAGCTGTGTCCAGTGTTTCTTCCCAACAGGAGTAGACAGGCACCCTCTTGGCCTAGGGCTGGGTGTCCCTTTTCTGGCCCTGCAGTATGCTGCCCTCCTGCCTTGGCCTCAGGTTCTTCTCTGCCTCTGCTTTGTTTTCCGTACCTCCGGTCCAGGTTGTTTGGAGGGCAGTTTTGTGTCAGGGGAGCAGACTTGGCCACAGCCTTTTGGGGGTCAGGACTCAAGGCCAGGCTGATCCCAAAGAAAGCACTGAAGGATACATCCAGTCAGCCAGCCCGTGCTGCAGCATTCAGAGGGACTGAAAATGCAAGAATCCGAGCAGCCCGGGCTCTGGGGATGTACTCCCCAGCCAGCTTGGTGCCCGTGGATCTGTGTTGTGTACAGACCACGCGTGAGCAGGGATAGGAAAGAGCTCTGCTTAACACCGTCATCCAAGGACGTGTGGATAAGGCATGCAGCCTGGGCAGGTACCCCGGCAGGGATCTGGTGACGCCTACTAGTAGATGACCAGAAAGGGAAACGATGGAACCAACCAGAAAGCAAGCGTGGCCTTAGTGCTTCTAGTCTTGGCCCCTCCACGAAGCAGTTTTATGAGCTCAGGGAAGTCATTTCATGCCCGTGACACACGTTCCTGTGAACTCCAACGTACCCGACTGTGGTGCTGCAGCTGTCAGCAACACGCAGGACTAGAGCAGTCCTGGCTGCCCTCCCAGCCTGTTTGCCAGGCGAAATCTCACATGGGGACTGCTTCGTGAGGGCTCTCCCGTGCCTCCTTGCTTTGTCCCAACTTAGGCTTTGGGAAGTTGGCATGTGTCTTAGGCTGAGAGTCCCTTCTAGGCCCGTGCTCGTGTCAGTCTGTGTCTCTTTAGCCAGAGAAAAGGATTAGACATAACCAAAGTAGATTGTCTGCGAGCCCTGGGACGAACCCTGGAGAAGCAGTGGAGGAGGAAGGCTGCAGAGGCGGGAAAGGGGCAGATGCACTGTCCTAGAGTTTTCATTCAGTGGTTGCAGTTATCACCTGCTTGGTCAGCCTAACAGTATCTACAGTGGTTCTCTTTACCACACGCATCTATCTTATGCGGAAAGCCCTAAAGAATTTAGACTTGTGAGGTTTTAATGTTGGATCCTGAGCTAAATAACTGTGTGGCTAGCGGGAGGAAAACATGAAACCATCACAGAGGGACAGGAAGAGCACCACGTGCTGAGTAGGTGGCGGGGGGTGGGGGGTGGGGATAATCCAGCAAAATTAAGGTGTACAAAATAAGATACGGCAGGAATGCTTCACACCATGCCCTGTAACCCTGAATGGCTCCACCAATCTTCAGGATACTCTAAAAGTCACAAAACAGGCTTTGTTATGGTATAGCAGGTTAAGCTTCTGCCTGCATCACCAGCATCCCATATGGGCGCCAGTTAGAGTCCCAGCTGCTCCACTTCATATCCAGCTCCCTTCCGATGGCCTGGGGAAGCAGTGGAAGGTGGTCCAAGTGCTTGGGCCACTACACCCACGTGGGAGACCCAGAAGAAACTTCTGGCTTCTGGCTTTGGCCTGACTCAACCCCAGCCATTGGAGCTATTTGGGGAGTGAACCAGCAGACAGAAGATACTCACCTCCCTCCCCACCACCCTGCTGCCCTAACTCTGCCCCTCAAATAAATAAGAAATAAATCTTAAATAAGTAAAACTGAAAATCACAAAACAGAGGGTGTCACTGGGGTTTCTGTTTCATGTTCTGGTCACCAGTGGGTCAGACACATAGGAGGAGATGGCCACTGATGTTTAGATACAGCATCTACCTGCTTTGTACCAAGCATCCTTTACACCCTGGGTAGTTCAAAGATAGATCAAATACGAATCGAATCTCTCCTCTTAGTCGAGTAGAGTACTGACAAACATGGGCGATGAGTGGCTATAGTGAAAAAAATGGAGTTTCACATAAAAAACTGAGTCAACTTTTTAAAAAAATAGACACCCTTTTTTTGAAGCTTTATCCATTTGAAAGGCAGAGTGACAGAGAGAAACACACACACAGAGACAGACAGAGAGAGAGAGCGAGAGAGAGAGCACACTTTCATCCACTGGTTCACTCCACAAATGGCTGCAATGGCTAATGCTGGGCCAGACCAAAGCCAGGAGCCAAGAACTCCATCCAAGTCTCCTATGTGGGTGGCAGGGACTCAAACACCTTGGCCACGATCCACTGCTCCCCCACCCAGATGCATTAGCAGAAAGCTAGATCAGAAGCAGAGCTCTCTGAACAGGCACTCTGAACCAAGATGCTAGCATTACAAAGTGGTGGCTTACCCACTGTACCACTGGTTCACTCCCCAAATGCTTACAACATCCAGGGCTGGTCAAAGCCAAGAGCCTGAAACTCCATCTGAGTCTTCCATGAGGGTGTCAGGAGTCCAAGCACTTGAGCCATCATCCGTTGCCCCCCAGGATTCATAGGAAGTTAGATCGGAAAGCGGAGTAGCCAGGACTTGAACCAGCCCTCCAATATGGGATATGGGCATCTGAAGAGGCAGCTTAACCTTATGCATCAAAACACCTGCCCTGATTCTCCTTTAAAAAAAATGATTTATTGGGCCGGTGCCGTGGCTCACTAGGCTAATCCTCCACCTAGCGGCACTGGCACACCGGGTTCTAGTCCCGGTTGGGGCGCCGGATTCTGTCCCGGTTGCCCCTCTTCCAGGCCAGCTCTCTGCTGTGGCCAGGGAGTGCAGTGGAGGATGGCCCAGCTGCTTGGGCCCTGCACCCCATGGGAGACCAGGAAAAGCACCTGGCTCCTGGCTCCTGCCATCGGATCAGCGCAGTGCGCCGGCCGCAGTGCACCGGCCGCAGCGGCCATTGGAGGGTGAACCAACGGCAAAGGAAGACCTTTCTCTCTGTCTCTCTCTCTCTCACTGTCCACTCTGCCTGTCAAAAAAAAAAAAAAAAAAAAAAAAAGATTGGGGCCGGTGCTGTGGCTCACTAGGTTAATCCTCCGCCTGCAGTGCCGGCATCCCATGTGGGCACCGGGTTCTAGTCCTGGTTGCTCCTCTTCCAGTCCAGCTCTCTGCTGTGGCCCAGGAAGGCAGTGGAGGATGGCCCAGGTGCTTGGGCCCTGCACTCGCATGGGAGACCAGGAGGAAGCACCTGGCTCCTGGCTTCAGATCTGCACAGCGCCGGCTGTGGTGGCCATTTGGGGAGTGAACTAATGAAAGGAAGACCTTTCTCTCTGTCTCTCTGTCTCTCTGTCTGTAACTCTACCTGTTGAATAAATAAATAAAAATATTTAAAAAAAAAAAAGATTTATTTATTTATTTGAGAAGCAGAGTTAGAGGGAGAGACAGAGACCTTCCATCCGTTGGTTCACTCCCCAAATGGCCTCAGTAGCCAGAGTCTGGCCGCTCCAAAGCCAGGAGCCAGGAGCTTCTTCCAGGTCTCCGAGGTGGGTGCAGGGGCCCAAGCACTTGAGCCATCCTCCACTGCTTTCCCAGGCCATCCTCAGGCAGCTGGACTGGAAGTGGAGCAGCCGCTGGTGCCACAGGTGGAGGATTAGACTTCGCCATAGCACCACCGGCCTCCTGATTCTGCTTTTGAAATATCTCTCAAATCCATCTGTTCCCATCACCATTACACTTGCTTAGGGGACCTTTAACTCTAGTCTGAATTGCTTCCCGTTTTCCATGCTGGAGCTGATGCAGTCTGCCCAGAGTCTGCATCTGACCGCGTCTTGTCCCTTTTTGGTTAAGTCTCCCCACCCTCTTGCCGGTTATTGACTAATGCGCGGTTTCCTCTCTGAAGCTGTTCCTGACTCCACCTCCCTTCCCCAGAGTGCAGCTAGATACCCATGCTGCGTGTTTCCGTCACACCCACAGTCACCGTGTCCAAGAATTTCCACTCCTGAGTACCTGCCGGTTTTCTAATCTGTAGTCCTCCCGAGAAGTTGAACTCTAAGGAAGCAAGCACACTGTTGACCCTGTTGTGTTTGCGCTGCCAGTGCTTAGTAAATACTCAAGCATTTGAATATGTGATTCAGTCAGTGTTGGAGGAGTAGGTTCGAGGCGTGGTGATATTTAAATTGGGCCATGAAGGGCGATTAACATGTGGCCATGCAGAGATGGGCATTGCTGACAAAAAAAAAAACAGGTAAAGAAAATATCAAATGATTTGACTCCAGAGCAACAGTTCACAAACAACAGCCTGTGAACCGTATCTGCATACCTGTACCCCCTGCCATTGCCTGGCTTTGTAAATACAGTTTTAGTGTAACTAAAGCTAGACTCATTCATGTACTTATATTGTCTGCGACTTTATTGCTACAGAGTTGAATGGTTGCACCCTCAGAGCCCCAAATACTTAATATCTGGCCCTTTACCAAAAAAGGTTGGCCACCGCTGTTATAGAATCTGAAGGGGGGAGTAGCAGGAAGTACAATTTGAAAGGTAGGTAGAGCTATAACAAATACCTAAGAAAACACATGCCAAAAAAGAAAGAGATCTCAACTCTAGACGCTGTTAAGACATTGAGATACTGTTGAGAGATATTAGAGAGCTGAAGCAGTGCAGCTAAATCCTTAGTGCCTCATCAGAATTACCTAGAGGGTATTATAAACACCAACTGGCGGGCCCAATACCTTGGGGTCTCTGATCCAGTAGGTCTGTGGTGGAGCCCAAGTATTTTTTTTAAGATTTATTTTTTATTTATTTGAAAGTGTTACAGGGAGAAGTAGAGCCAGAGAGAGAGAGAGAGAGGTCTTCCCTCTGCTGGTTCACTCCCCAAATGACCACAACAGCCAGAGCTGAGCTGATCCGAGGCCAGGAGGCAAGAGCTCCTTCCAGGTCTCCCATGCGAGTGCAGGGCCCAAGGACTTGGGCCATCCTCTGCTGCATTCCCACGCCATAGCAGAGAGCTGGATCAGAAGTAGAGCAGCTAGGACTCAAACTGGTGCCCAATTTGATGCCAGTGTTGCAGGTTGGGGCCTTAACCCTCTGTGCCACGGCGCTGGCCCCCAAGTATTTCTTTTCTTTTCTTTTCTTTTTTTTTTGACAGGCAGAGTGGACAGTGAGAGAGAGAGAAAAAGGTCTTCCTTTTGCCGTTGGTTCACCCTCCAATGGCCGCCGCGGCCGGCGCGCTGCGGCCGGCGCACCGCGCTGATCCGATGGCAGGAGCCAGGTGCTTATCCTGGTCTCCCATGGGGTGCAGGGCCAAGCACTTGGGCCATCCTCCACTGCACTCCCTGGCCACAGCAGAGAGCTGGCCTGGAAGAGGGGCAACCGGGACAGAATCCGGTGCCCCCAAGTATTTCTAACAGGTGCTCAGAGGCTGCTGCCATTACTGCTGGTCCAGGGACCTACTATGAGAACCACAGGGCTTGTACCATCCATATATGTGAATTTTTAAAAAAATCATATAAAAATATCAGTTTTCAGTTGGAAGAACTTCTATCAATCCCCATTAAAATGACAGCAGGGGGGCTGGCACCGTGGTGTAGTGGTAAAGCCGCTGCCTGCACTGCCAGTATCCCATATGGGCACTGGTTCAAGTCCCAGCTGCTCCTCTTCCAATCCAGCTCTTTGCTATGGCCTGGGAAAGCAGTAGAAGATGGCCCAAGTCCCTGGGCCCCTGCACCTGTGTGGGAGCCCAAAAGAAGCTCCTGGTTCCTGGCTTCGGATCGGTGCAGCTCTGGCCATCGCAGCCAATTAGGGAGTGAACCAGCAGATGGAAGACCTCTCTCTCTCTCTCTCTCTCTCTCTCTCTCTCTGCCTCTCCTTCTCTCTGTGTGTAACTGACTTTCAAATAAATAAAATAAAATCTTTAAAAAAAAAAACACACAGCAGGGGGATGCATGTATTTCTGGGTGAATGGAAACTGACAGACTGATACTGAAATTTGTATAGAAATGAAAAAAGCCAAGAAAAGCTAGCAGAGACTTAAAGAAAACCAGCAAAGCTGGAGGACTTTTCACCACCAGACATCTAGACTTCTAAGATAGAATAATTAAAGCAGTATTTTATCAGTATAGAAAGAGAAAGTAAACAAACCAAACAGAAGAACAAATCCAGAAAGAGATCAACACTTGTGCTGTCATTTGATTTACAACAAAGGAGACCTGCAGTTGAGAAAAGATGGTCGTTTTAGAGAGTGGGGCTGAAATAATTTAGTATCAGTTTGTAACGCAATGAATCATGACCTCACGCCATACACAAAAATTCATTCCACATCAATTGTAGCAGTAAATATGGAAGGTGAAAAGAAATTATGCTTCTAGAATAAAACATAAGTGAATATTTTCATGACACTCAGGTAGCAATTTCTTAAATAGAACAAAAGAAGTTCTTACTGAAAGGAAAAAAACTGATAGATTAACTATGACTAATTAAGTTTTAGCTATCAAAAGGCTCCCATTAACAGAGACAGGCAAACCACTGAGCAATAAAAGATAGCGGCAATAAATATCCAACAAAAGATTTGTATCTAGAATACAGAAAGAACTAAAAAAAAATTTTCTAAGACAATTTGAAAAAAAAAATGTAGAAAACTCAGACAGGTGCTTTGTAAGAGGATCTCCAGATGGCCAGTTCAATATTAGGCAAAAAGTGCCCAACACCGTTAGTCCTCATGAAATGAAGAAATCAAATCAATGAAATGGAAAGCCCCACAAGATACTGCTCCATAGCTATGGTGCAGGCATGTTAGAGGTGCCAGTCCTGCTGGGAGGCAGTGTAAATCAGTACAACCACCTCAGAAAACGGTTTGGCTGTAGCCACCAGTGTGGATACGTTACAACTCAGAAATCGTATATAAGTCTGTATCCAACAAGTGCATATTGTTCATTGTCCCTTGTCGTGTTCTCTTGTATCTGCTTACTTAACCCAGGCTGTAGTTCTCTCCCAAGTCTTCATTTCTTCAGGAGCAAGCTGATAGCAAACGTTATGGCATAGTGGTTTTCTTCAGAAAACACTACTGGGGGCCAGTGTTGTGGCACAGTGGGTAAAGCCACTGCCTGCGATACTGGCATCCCATATGGGCACCAGCTCATGTCCTGGCCACTCCACTTCTGATCCAGCTCCCTGCTAGTGGTGTAGGAAAAAAACAGTGGAAGATGGCCTGAGTGTTTGGACCCCTGCCACCCACATGAGAGATCTAGATGAAGCTCCAGGCTCCTGGCTTTAGCTGGGCCAGACTTGGCCATTGCAGCCAGCTGGAGAGGGAACCAGTGGATGAAAGATTCTTGCTCTCACTCTTTCACTGTGTGTGTATGTGTGTGTGTGTGTCCAACTCTAAAATAAATTACTTAAAAAAATCCTGCCATTAAAATTAGCTTTTTATTTCATCTGCGAATATAGTCTGATTTGTTTAGTTGTGCCCTTACCATTGGACATGGTAGGTTCTTTCTTGTTTTGCTTGCTTATTTGTTTTCTTGCTATTATAAATATTAGCATAAAAAGAAAAAATATACCTTTGTGTGTGTGTGAGAGAGAGAGAGAGAGTATGTGTGTATTTGTGTCTGAAGATAGATGATAAATGCTTTCACATCATTAGCTTTGCTGTGATTAATAACTGTTTTGATCACCTTTGCTTGTTTTTTCTTTGTAGCCCTGTGGCTTATTGTGAACTAGACTGGCCACTGACCCCACAGTTGGCATCCTGGTGATGTCACCATTCTCCTGAAATTCCTGCATCTTGTGTGAACTCTCCTATTTCCTGGCTCCTCTGTCATCTTAGCTTACTGCTTTGTGGAGGGAAAAAATCACACCCCATTACCTCACAGTAGCTTCCTGAGTAAGGTAGACATACGAGCTAAGCTTTTTAGATTTTGCAGGTCTTAAAACTATCTTTTATTTTACCATAATCTTAATTAATTATTAGTTGCACATAGAATTCTAGTTTAGAGTTTATTCCAGCTGTCATAGGAATTACTCCATTGTCTTCTGACTTCCAGTGTTGCTGGCAAGAAGTCTGTTGCTGTTCTGATGCCTGATCTTTAGTTTGTTTTGTTTGTTGTTTAACCTTTTATGTTGAGATTATTTCAGACATACAGTGGTATTTTAGTTTTATTCATTAGGTTGTTTGCTGATGACCCCTTTCAGTTGGAAACGTGTGCTTCTATTTAGGGACATTTTCTTAAATTATTTTCTATATTTTGATCATTTCTACCTCGCTGTTTTCTGTGATTCTTTCTGGAACGCTATTCAGATGTTGGCCTTCCCAGACTTATCTTATGTTTTATTTTTTCTTATTATTCAGCTTTCTACTTTTTAAAAAAATATATAGTTGAGAAAGAGAAAGGAGAGATCAAGTACACTTCTGTATACTGGTTCACTCTCCAAATGCCCGGGAGCCAGGAACACAATGTAGGTCTCTGACTTGGGTGACAGCAACCCAGTGACCTGAGCTATTGCCACTGCCTTCCAGAGCTGCAGCAGCAGGAGGCTGGAGCCAGGAGCTGCAGGCAGGCACCAAATCCAGGCACTTTGGTGTGGCGTGCGCTTAACCGGGTCTGAACCACTGAGCCAAACACCCATCCCCACCTTCAAAAAAAATATTTGTTGTACTTTTCTACTTTCTCAACTTTATCTTGTTTTGGTTATCTTTATTTTTTTTTCTGTTTTCCTACTGTTTTAAGAGCCTTTCTTTTTTAAAAAAAAAAATAGCATCGTGTTGTTTATGGATTCAGTATCTCCTCCCGTCTCTCCGAGGACATCAGTGATGCCCTTTTGTGACATTTCAGCCTTGCATAGCTCGTTTCCCACAGGCTGCTTTCTCGACTTGTGTTTTGGTGCACCTTCCATGTTACACGTTTCCCAAGAGTGGAGCACCACGAAACTGACGGGAAGTCCCGCCCTGGCCTCTCCTGCCTGTGCTCTTCCCCTGGGAGGGCCTTGCTGACTGCTTCACTGGGGACCCTGGCTGTCAGCCCTTTCTGGCTCAGAATGTTTGGCTTCCCCAAGGAAGACCCTTAAACCTTCTGTCCAGAGGGTGTCAGTTGGCTTCATTCATTGCCTTGCTTTCAGCGTGGTTCCTCCCCTTCTTCAGTTCTGCTCTGTGGCCCCCACTTCAAAGTTTGTCTTTTACCTTCCTTAATAGTCAGCACCTGGCTTTCTGATCTGATTACTTCTGAAGGACGTGTTCACCCAGCCCTGCTTCTCTCGGCACCACCCTCCCTCACTACAGTTGCAGGACTCAGCACCACCAGTGCCTGAGCTTTGGGCACTTGCTGGCTGGTCATTGGCTCTCCCCAGCTGCTGATGTAAAAGTTAGCCGCCTGGGGCCATCTTAGTCCATCACCACCTGGTTTTTCACCCTCCAACTTCCCTAATTTTGTTGCTGTCATCTCTTTCCCTGTTGTTTCTGTCTTTATGATTTATACCTCTTTTTAAAAAAGATTTATTTATTTGAGAGGCAGAGGGAAAGGTCTTCCATCCTCTGGTTCACTCCCAAATGGCTGCGATAGCTGGAGCTGGGTGGATCCGAAGCCAGGAGCCAGAAGCTGCTTCTGGGTTTCCCATATGGATGCAGGGGTGCAAGCACTTGGGCCATCTTCTGTTGCTTTTCTGCTGGATTGGACGAGGAGCAGCTGGGATTTGAACTGGCACCCATACGGGATGCCGGTGCCACAGCCGGAGGCTTAACCTACTTTTCTTTCTTCCTTTCTTCCTTTCTTCCTTTCTTCCTTTCTTCCTTTCTTCCTTTCTTCCTTTCTTCCTTTCTTCCTTTCTTCCTTTCTTCCTTTCTTCCTTTCTTCCTTTCTTCCTTTCTTCCTTTCTTCCTTTCTTCCTTTCTTCCTTTCTTCCTTTCTTCCTTTCTTCCTTTCTTCCTTTCTTCCTTTCTTCCTTTCTTCCTTTCTTCCTTTCTTCCTTTCTTCCTTTCTTCCTTTCTTCCTTTCTTCCTTTCTTCCTTTCTTCCTTTCTTCCTTTCTTCCTTTCTTCCTTCCTTCCTTCCTTCCTTCCTTCCTTCCTTCCTTCCTTCCTTCCTTCCTTCCTTCCTTCCTTCCTTCCTTTCTTTCTTTCTTTCTTTCTTTCTTTCTTTCACAGGCAGAGTGGACAGTGAGAGAGAGAGACAGAGAGAAAGGTCTTCCTTTGCCGTTGGTTCACCCTCCAATGGCCGCCATGGCCAGCGTGCTGCGGCCGGCGCACCGCGCTGATCCGATGGCAGGAGCCAGGTGCTTTTCCTGGTCTCCCATGGGGTACAGGGCCCAAGTACTTGGGCCATCCTCCACTGCACTCCCTGGCCACAGCAGAGAGCTGGCCTGGAAGAGGGGCAACCGGGACAGAATCCGGTGCCCCGACCGGGACTAGAACCCGGTGTGCCGGCGCCGCAAGGCGGAGGATTAGCCTAGTGAGCCGCGGCGCCGGCCATGGAGGCTTAACCTACTATGCCACAGCGCCAGCCCTGCTTTATGTCTTTTTTAAAAGTAAGAAATAAGGGCCAGTGTGTGGCACAGCAGGTTAAGCCACCACTTGGGATGCTGGCATGCCCTATGGGAGTGCCTGTTGGAGTCCTGGCTGCTCTACTCTCAGTGCAGCCCCCTGCTGATGTGCCTGGGAAGGCAGCAGAGGAGGATGTAAGCGCTTCTGCCCTGCCACCCACACGGGAGACAGGGATGGAGCTCCTGGCTCCAGGCTTCAGCTTGGCCCAGCCAGGCCATTGCAGCCATTTGGGGAGTGAACCAGGGCATGGAAGATTCTCTCTCTCTTCTGTGTGTGTCCCCTCTCTGTGTCACTCAGCTTGTCAAATAAATCAATCAATCCCAATATTGCTGTAGTGGAGTTGCTAGAAGGAGAGGAGATAAATATGAGTCCAACTCACTATCTTTGGCCAGAGGTTTCCCCCTGGCTATGGAAAAACACGATGTGGGCAGCACTAAGTTACAACAGCCTTCCCACAGACAGCTTGGGGGATTGCTCAGAGGGAACCACAAAGCTAGCGCCAGTAATAGGTGCTGGAACTAAAGCCCACAATGACCCCAGACATGACCGAGGCCAGGAGCCAGGAACTCAGTCCACGTCTCCCAGAAGGGTGGCAGGAACCCAATTACTCGAGCCATCACCACTGCCTCCGAGGGTCCACTTTAGCAGGAAGCTGGCATTAGGAACCAGAACTGGGGATTGAACCCAGCACTCTGACAAGCGGCGTGGGTGCCTTAACCGGCATGTCAGCGCTAGGCCAAACACCCACCCTGATGGTAGCTTTTTTCTTTTTTTTATGCAGATAAAATGGTGAGGAACACAGAGGCAGGGTCTGTCTGGGGCGATTCCAGTGGCAGGGATCCTTGAGGCTGCGGTGCATCCCGCCCACGGCTGTGTACTGACGCCTGCTTTACCGTGGCTTTTTCTCTTCAACGAAACCCCTGTTTGTGTTCTTTCTCCCGCCCCTACCCCACACCTGACTTACAGGATGACGAGAGCCTCAGGTACCTCACACACGAGGAAAAGGATGTCATCCTGTTTTTTGAGGAGACTCTGGATTCCTTGGAAGATGACTTTGAGGAGCCGGTCCAGTGTGACAGCGGGATCCACTGCCACTCCCCACAGTCCCTGGAGGAGAGCGCTTCCAGTCACTCTGAGCCTGAAGATGTCATCGATCTGGTGCAGCCAGGACCTTCGGCTGGGGAAGCGGAGCGCCCTGCGGCCGTGACCCAGCCAGCAGGTGAGGGGTCCCCACCCAGAGGCGCGTTCTGTGTGTGCTCCTGCCGCTGCGGATGCGCTTGAGGTTTCTGCGATCTTTACCGGGGAGAGGGCGGGCATTTGGCCTTGTGGTTAAAATGCCACTTGGGACTCCTGCAGCCAGTACCACAGTGCCTGGGTCCAAGTTCTGACTCTGCTCCCAATTCCAGCGTCTTGCTAACACACACCCGCGGAGGCAGCAGGGGCTAGCCCAAGGACTTGGGTCTGTGCCAGCCACATGGGAAACCTAGATGGAGTTCCAGGCTCCTGACTGTGGCCTGGTCTAGCCCTGGCTGTAGTGAGCATTTGAGGAATGAAATTACAGATGGGATGCATCTCTCTCTGTGTCTTTCAAATTAAAACAGATTTTTAGAGAGGATTAGCATCCTCTTAGTAGTGTGATTGTCCAACAAAGAGAAACCCCAAAAGGACTAGAATAAAGAAATGAGACTAATTGACTATGTAAGTAGAAAAAATAGAATGGATGGATAGAAGAAAAACTGGATGGATGGATAGATAGGGAGGGAAGGGGGGAGGGAGGCAATTGGAAATGGCTTCCAGATAACAATTCCGTTTTCCAAAGAACACACAGGAGACCTGGTATTCGGGTGCCAGCCTTGACCCGCTTGTACAGCTTGACTCCCCAGATGAGAGCGTTGACCTCAGTACCTGCTTTGTCCCTTCTGCTTCACTCCGAGTGGCTCCACAGAGAGCTGTGCTTTGGTCCAGGGCGTCCTGTGGAGGACTTGGAGGGACAGGGACACAGAGACGTCTCTGCAGTCTGTTTTCTCCCTGATTCAAAAAGTTATTCGGAAACAGAAGAGGGCAAGGAGATGGGATTGGGAAGGATGAGGAATGACTTGGAGGGAACACTTGTCTGGTCTCTATAAAATCCCACCATGCCTCATGAGCCTCCGCAAGTGCCTGCACGTGTGTGTGTGTGTGTGTGTGTGTGCACGTGTGCGTGGAAGCAAGGCTGTGCATCACTCGGAATGTCACAGAGGAACAGAGGTACGGTTATGGTTGTGGTTTCCGTTCTAAGGATGGAGCTTGGGCTCCAGGCATCTCTTCAAAGCGCAGTGTGAATTTGGCATTTTTATTACACTTCCGCTTTGAAGTGTAGCTCCTCAAAGTGATTTGAGCCAGCTGAGCCTTATGAAGTGTCCGTTCACGTCATCACACCAAGGGGAAACAGGCCGCCCGCGCCCGCCGATTCCCTTGAGATGGCGTTGTCAGAGCGGTGCTGAGTGCCTCCTGGGTGGCAGGCACTGCGTGAGGAAATGGTGAGAACAGAGTGAGGACAGGGATCCCACCTGGGGCTGCCGAGAGGCCTTGCCGTGTCACGTGGAAGGACCTGCACTGCCTGGGGTCACCTTTGCAGGCAGTCTCTGCCTCCTGCCCACGCCCCTCGGCTCAGCTGCCCTTTCCCCGGGTGCTTGCTAGGTGCTGCCTGCAGCTTCAGACCTGCAGGCCTCTGGCCGTCACTGATCTGGTCATTCTCAGTGCACGGTCCTAAGAACTGGTCACTCCTTCTCTTTCACTGTAGTGTCCAGGGCACCGGCTCCTGGGGCACCCTGGGAGTTGGCATTGTGTCGCTGTGAGACTCCCTTAAATCCAGGGAGGAAGAAATGTGTGGTGACTGTAACATCTGAAGTGGGAGCTTATGTGGCATCTCCCTGCCTTCCAGGGGCTGCACCTGTCGGGAAGGAAGACGCGCCCATCCTTGAGTGCGAGAAACCAGAGGCCGAGAGTTCCCAGCCGCCGGACCCCACAGAGCTGGGCGCCCTTCCTCCGCCAGCTTCCCCACCCAGCACCTTGGCCCCGGGCCCCCCCAGGAAAGAGCCGCTCTCCCCTCCTCCAGCAGAGCACCCCAAACTGTCCCGCTCCATCCCCACTCCTCTGGTCCTCGCCCAGAGGATTTCCGAGAAGTTGGTAGGAGGCGAGGCGCTGTCGCCCACGTCCCCCTTGAAGGAGGGCAGGCCCGGAGAAGGGAGGACGCCCGGGGAGCCCTCGCCATGGCACAGACACCCCGCGCAGCCTGCACCCAAGGTGCACCGCTTCCCCAGCAACATCAGCGTGACCAACAGTGCGGGGAAGGAATTCAACA
Organism: Oryctolagus cuniculus; assembly: GCF_051225735.1. Lineage (NCBI taxonomy): Eukaryota > Metazoa > Chordata > Mammalia > Lagomorpha > Leporidae > Oryctolagus > Oryctolagus cuniculus. The sequence goes on along the minus strand of NC_142879.1, from coordinate 71,599,595 downwards.
AGACCATCTCCAAGGCTGCCGTCAACGTGCAGGAGCGCAGAGCGCAGGTCCTGGCCAACATCAACGGCGTCTCCTTCCTCACCGCAGCGGCCGGCAGGGAGGACGCGGCCCCCAAGAATGACCTCGAGCAGAGGAGAGGCCCCCCTCCGGGTCAGGCGACCCAGGAGCAGAGCGGGGGTGGCCCAGCCAAGGACGCCAACGGCCCACAGGCAGCACAGGCCAGCCGCCAGCACTCCCGAGGCGTGCAGACCGAGCGGTGCCCAGCGCTGGCCAACGGCTTCCAGAGCATCCACGACGTCCTGCAGAGCGAGCCCAGCCCCTTCGTGTCCACCGGCAAGACGGTCACCATCCGTCCGGACCCAGCTCTTCCCGGTAAACTGGCACGCCAGAGCGCCAGCAAGAGCTGCTGCGACGGTGGGCCGCCGCCCAGGAGGCGAACGGGCTCTCTCCCGAGGGCGGCCGGCTTCAGACCCCAGGGCATCACCGTGCAATTCTCTGGCCGAGGCTCCACCGAGGAGGCTCGCCGGGAGGCCCTGCGGAAGCTTGGGCTCCTGAAAGAGAACTTGTGACAGAGACCGGCCAGCCGTGGCCTGCGGAGTGGCCAGAGCGGACCGTGTTCCCCTCCCCCGCTGGGTTTGTTCCATCCTGCAGAGCCAGGAGCTCCCGGCCTAAAGAGCAGCTGTGGCTCCTGCTGCGCCTGCCCTGCAGAGAGTCTGGGACTGAGGCCACGGGCTGGGGGTGGGGCAGGGGAAGAGCGGAGCACTGCCCACTCCCCACTGCCGTCCCACCGCTTCTGTACAGGGCAGACCCTGGGCCCAGGTCTCCCAGGACCTCCGGGGATCAGCTCCCAGGGTTTCCAGATGCCATGTGCTTTGCGAGCTGGGGAGGGGGCACATGTGACTTGTGACCCTGGCACAGGCAGAGGACGTGGAAGCCAGGTCAGAGCTCTTCTCAGGACCCCCCCCCACACACACACACACTTCCCTAGAGAATTAAAAATGCTTAGGGTGCTTTCTCCCTCTGTTTCTGAAGGGTGAAAGGTGGTACTTCGGCTCTAGCTGTGCTCTCATTTCTTGATATAACTTAGCTTCCCCAGGGTTTTCACTGGAAATAAAATGAGACCTCTGGGTTATGGTCGACTGCAGTTTTGGATTGTGAGGGTGCAACAGGTTGAGTCTGGAAAAGGTGATTTTGAGAAGGCCAGTCTCATTGGACTACAAGGTCTGCGTTACTCAGACATAAACATGTATCTGTGTTGTGTGTCTCTGTGTACATAACCTATGTTGTAGATACATACGTGTTAGCATATACATACACATACATGGGTGTGTATGCATATTCCCAGTTACACGAATAGAAGCGTGTGAGGACCCTGTGAAGTCACCGTAGGATGTGCGCACTTGCTGTTCTGATGGACACAGGTGCCCTAGCGTCGTGATGGTGTCAGCTTCCTAATCTGGACGTCTCGGGAGGATGCAGCGCCACGGTGTTTTGGGGACTCCAGAGTGAGTTCACTCCACGCTGTGTGCCCCTGTTCCCAGTTAAAGTCAGGTGCCCTGCTTCCACGTGAGAAGAAGCTCCCTATTCAGTGAAGAACATTTAAAGATTCCTCCCCTTCATCACCTAGTGTTAGTTTTGCATGTTCCGGGGCAGCCAGTGAGCTGAAGGACAGAGATCTGTTGTTGTCATCATCGTGGTTGCAATTCCAGCAAAGTTTTATCGCAAAAGTAAAGAGACAGCAACTGGTACACCTGATAGGCCAGGCGGGCCTCAGCAGAGGCTGAGAGCCAGAAGCAGACTCTTAAAAGGCCCCGCTGGTTCTGTTCCGTGAATGAAATCTCAGGACTACCTTAGAAGAGGCAGGTAGTGAACCAGGCTGCACAGCGTGCAGAGACCTGGACAACTCGCAGGCTGAGCCCTCCACGCTGGGCTGGGCCACCCGTGTGATCCTCCAAAAATAGCCAGGGCAGGGCTGCCCAGAAGCCACGCCCTGTGTGTGTGTGTCACAGCCAGCGGGGACAGAGCCCGGCTCCATCCTGTTGAGTGTTACTGAAATTCAGACTTCTGCATGTGCCTGAAGGGCATTTGTCCTAGTGTCCAGTGGGTCGTGTCAGTTACGGAAGACAGAGGATTGTCCTGTCTTCCTTGGAACTACGGGAAGGAAGGGGTCGCACCCAACTCTTGTTCTCCTGACGTAATCTCACAGATTCCCCAGGATCCTGATTGTAAATAGGTGCTTTGATCATACAGCTTTTAACCAGGGTTAGTTAGGTTTAGTTTCCTCCTGTTTTTGTTGAACTTGTTGAAAGTGTTCTTGAAGGCCCGTGTGCTTTCTGCAGAGTGAATGGCACCCAGCGTGTGTAATAGTGGAGGGGCTCGCTACGGCTCATGTCTGCAGTGCCCTGTGGGCAGACCTGACCTTGTGATTCATTGTGAGCAGGGTGCACTCAACTCTGTGTTAGTGTATTTGCTCTCAAAGTGATGTATTTGAGAAATAAGTTTAGAGTTTTACTCTAAGTATGAGCAACTTTATTTTTACATTATATACTATATTCTCAATTACTTTCTTTTTGGTGGTTACAGCCTTCACTTTATTTATTCATAATTTCCTCCTGTCTAATTTATTCCTAATTCTGCTGTTATTCTGGTCACTTCTCATGGTGCACGCACGCCCTGGTGATGAAAGCCGGATGATGTGTGCAAGGTTCAAACCACAGCTGCTCCTGCCCTCGGCGCAAGTCCGTGTCAGGCTAACACGAAGCCTGGCGTGCCCTTGTCACCACTGTGTGATGGGCTGTGCTCGAAGGCCTCCATTTCAAAGCAAAATCATGGTGAAAGGAAGAACAGCCTGCTGTGGCACACCCTGGGAGGCAGCGGGTGATGGCTGCAGCGCCTGGTCCCGGCCTCTCGCTGTGGGAGACCTGCACTGAGTTCCTGGCTCCTGGCTTTGGCGTGGCCCAGCCCTGGTCGTTGCTAGCGTGTGGGGAGTGAACCAGCAGATGGGAGCTCTTTGTCCATCTGTCTCTCTACCTTTTAATTAAAATGAAAATAATAAAAAGAGGAATGATGAACTCTAATAAGAGTCCAGAGTTTTGTTTTTTGTTTATTTCAAGCAATGTTTATGAGCCAGTCTTTACTTTCATGAAACTGTCTTAATACTTGAAAACCAAGAAAGAAAATTCTCCTTCACTCTTTGGAAGGGGTGCACAAGTGGCCAAACCACAGTCTGCAGGTGGTCACTTTGCAGGCCCAGGGGGTAACAACGTTTGCCCCAGTCCTTCCTCCTCCTCACTCCTTCATATTTGCTTCCCAGCGTGCATACATATCTTCACCAAGTCGGCAGCAGTGTGGATCTTTGCTCTCCGTCTGCCTGCCTGAGCCCACCTGCTGGTTGAGGAGACAGGCATAGGAAAGTCCCCGTTGCAGGGACAGGAGCTGAGGGCAATGCCATTCACAGTGTCCGCCGGTGCCTCTGCCTCTGCCCCTGCCCTGTGACCTGAGCTTTCGAAGGAGATGCAAAGGCCAGGGCCCGAGGCCGGAGCTGCCTTCCTGTCTCATGGGGCTACACCAGCTGCTGTCTTAACAGTACAAGATGAATGGCGCGGAATTCCTGGTGGGCAGTTCCCGCAGTCGGATCCCCATTTGAAACCAGCTTTATGAAGATCTCAGGGGACCTGTGTAACTCTTCAGATCGACCTTTTATTAAAAAAAAAAAAAAATTCCTAGGGACCAGGATTGTGCTTGGGGTCAAGCTGCAGCTTAGCACGCCAGCATCAGAGTGCTGGCTACAGTCTCAGCCACTCTCCTTGGACCCGCTCCCTGCTGATGCTCCTGGAGGCAGCAGATGATGGCCCAGGTGCTTGAGTCCCTGCCACTCACGGGGGAGACCAGGATGGAGTTCCTGCCTCCTGGTTTTGGCCTGGCCCAGCCCCATCTGCTGCAGCCATTTGTGGGGTGAACCAGCGGATGGAAGATCTCTCTCCCCTTTTCTGTTGCTCTGCCTTTCAAATAAATGACATAACAGATCCTAAATACATACACACCCGCACACACACACAAGATACATTCTTTTCAAATAACCGCTTTTCCAATCTGGCTCTCCAGGTTGTGACCTGCAGAGGATTTGGTGGCCGTGTTCTCTATACAGGTCACCCCAGGAGTCAGCCCTTGAGTGCTTATTAAGGAGGGGGAAAGAGAAAGAAGAGAAATGTGACAGTGTGCGCCTCAGAATCTTTGCAGCTGCTGTGCTGTGTGCTCATGGCTGCTGGAGTGCATTTTATCGCTGCGACATGGCGCAACCTATCAGCTGCGTTTGCTCCAAACTGCAAATAAAGGTGCTGTCTGAGTGAGCGCTGCCCTTGTTTTCTGTCTCTTGTCCTCTGTCGGTGTGTGTGTTGGGGGGGCCCCAGCCAGGGCTGCCGGACTGGAGGGGGAAGGGCAGGAGTTCAGGGAAGGTTCACCCGTGAGGTTCACCAGTGAGAGGTTCCTGTTTTCATTGCAAGGACAAGTTGCCAAACAGGTTTTGTTTCTTCTCTTCACAACGAGCCTTTTTTTTTCCTGCTTTAAAGTATGGGAACAAGTTCCCATATCCTTGTCTGATCTGCTAGTTGGACAAGCCCTGCTTTCCAAATACCTGTGCACGGGAGGACCAGGCTGCAGGAAACAGGCTCCTGGTCGCCGGCCTTAAAGTGGAGGCGTGGCTGCGACTCCCGTCCAGCCCCCGGCTCTGCTCCTACGCCGCTCCGGCTTGTCCTCACCACCAGCATGGGTGGTGGGGGGGTGTGTCCCAGAGACCTAAGGGCACCTCCCATCCCACTCTTGGTAGCACAGAAGGGTCAGCCTTTGGTGTCCTTGTTTACAACAAATACAGGGGCCGGCGCTGTGGTACAGCGGGTAAAGCCTCCACCTGCAACACGGAAACCCCGAATGACTGCTGGTTCCAGTCCCAGCTGCTCCATTTCCGATCTGGGAAAAGCAGCGGAGCATGGCCCAAGTGTTTGAGCCTCTGCCACCCCCGTGGGGCCACCCCCGTGGGGGACCAGGATGAAGCTCCTGGCTCCTGGCTTCGGCCTAGGCCCAGCTCTGGCCGTTGTGGCCATCCAGGGAGTGAACCAGCCAATGGAGGGCATCTCCCTCTCCCTCTCTGTAACTCTGACTTCGAAATAAATAAACAAATCTCAAAAACAACAAAAACAAATGCAGCCCTACGCAGTCCGAATTCCTAAGACTTAAGCCACGCTGTCCGTGTGGGGGGCTGGAGCTTGCTTCTCATCCCAGCCAGTGCTCCCTAAGAAGGGGAACGTGGTGACTTCTGGGAATGACCTCAGCAGCCCTGTATTTTCCCAGCCAGGGTTGGAGGAGTGGAGGGGGAGAGCCCCGAGGAGTGGGAGTGGGCTGTGGCCACCCCGCAGTGCTGTCTGCCTGCCGAACTGCCCGCAGGCCCCTGGTCCCCCCACCACCCCCCTTCTGCCTTGGGGCGTGACAGGATCTAGAACAAAGCTGGGGGCGACTTCGCTGGCTGAGCTTCGCTCCTGAGTCCGGAGCCTGCCCCAGAATCCTGGGAGCTATTTCCCTGCTGCCCCTCACTCCTGAGGCTCAGAGCACTTGGAAGTGAGACCCACTCCCGCGGGGCCCCTCTCTGGGTGCTGGAGCTCCCTGCGCGTGGCACAGGAGGAAGGCAAGACCCCAGAGGAGGACACCTAGTCCTGGGTCCAGGCCACGGGACTCCCCTCCCGGCCTCCCTGCCGTGGCCGTTCCACCCTGGTCGCAGGCAAGAATCCACATTTGGAAGCTGGGCTAATGGAACTGAGTCATTGATAAACAGGTCGTACACTCCATAAACTTTAACCTCGGAGTATTTGAGTCTGCAGCAGGGCTGCCAAGGGGAGTTACCTGAATTCAGGAAATGCCTTTGAGAGGCGGGGCTCGTTGAACACAGGACCCTGTGCCAGGCATACAGGGCTCCCACGCCTGGGCGTGCCCGGGCTTTGTGTGTGTGTGTGTGTGTGTGTGTGTGTGTGTATAAGGGTGTTGCCTCACCACGCACTGCTGTGCGGCCCACTCCCGGGTGACTGCCTGGAGCACTGGGCCTGCCCTAGTCACTGAAGATGCCCTCAGGCCTCTGTGGCGTTTATGAAATTGCCTAAGTGCCCATAATCCCGACATCCCTCACGGCCACTGCGTGAGGCCCTTGAGCCTCCAGCGACTCGTCCCCGCCTGCAGCAATCTCCTGGTCCAGGACACCAGAGGCACTGGATCTCTTACTTCACCACTTACTTGGTGTCTGAAGCGTTTGGGATCCAGGGAAGGAAGCTCTGTGCTGCGAAGATGCTTCTCAGAGTACGAAGCAGAAGGAAGGGCCTTGCGCTTCGAGTCCCGGCTGCTCCACTTCTGATCTGGCTCTCTGCTATGGCCTGGGACAGCAGTAGAAGATGGCCCAAGTGCTTGGGCCCCTGCACCTGCGTGGGAGACCCGGAAGAAGCTCCTGACTTTGGCCTGGCCCAGCGCTGGCCACTGTGGCATGTGGAGAGTGAACCAGCGGATAGAAGATCTCCCTCGCTTGCTCTAATTCTGCCTTTTAAGTAAAATAAATCTTAAGAAGAAGGAGGAGGAGGGCCCTGCCGTGCCTGTCGTGTTGTAGGCACCACGGAGTCCCCTCACCTCCCCAGCTCAGGCTGCACCTGAGCGTTTTCCTTAACTCCACTGATTTTGTTGGTGAAACTTTCTGTAAGCTTCTTTATTTTCCAGTGCAATCTCAAAGGCCAAACAAACGGAACTGAACCCGTGAAGTCCCGACTTTTCAATTCTGTGACTCTTTCAACCTGACACTGTGCCAGAGTTCCATGAGTGGCACACGCATTGGTGGCTCTAAGCTTTCACCAGTGTCCTACATACAACAGCCGGGGGCACCTAACGGTTACAGGGTTTATAATGTGATCATTGGTGGGAGTGGGGAAGTGAAAGAAAAAAGTTATTTGGGACGGGTTTCTTGATCTTTGAAACTTAGGAGGTAAAGAAAGTGGTGCTACATATAACCATGCTCATTCATTCATTCATTCATTCAGCAACTCTGTGTCCCTCCGAGTGGAGTTAAGTATGCCCTCCCTGGGCCTTGTGGCACCTGCCAGGTGGGGATGTGAAGAGAGAGGGAGGCTGCCTCCTCCTCACCAGCGCCCCTGGAGGGCCATGCTTCCATCACCCTGGCTGCCCGGGCTCCCTGCTTCCAGCACCTTCTCTGAAGCCACCCAGGCTGTGCCGGGCGCAGCCTTCCCTTCCGAGCAGGGAGAGGGCCGAGCCTGCTCAGCGTCTTCATCATTTCTCCTCTACAGAAAGTCTTTTTGTTGGTTGATTTGTTTTGCCTCCCATGGAGTCACTTCCTGTGCCATCCCCGCCCCCTTCTCCCCAGGGCTCACGGCTGACAGTTAATCAGAGCTGGGAGCCTACCTGTGCGACAAGGAGAGACGAGCGAAGACTGTGTCATTCGAAGCCAGACGCCAGAGAGGCGTGGGCGGGTGGCTTCCTGGAGGAGAAAAGGGAGACCGGGCTGCGCCTGGCTGAGCAGGCCTGGCAGTGCAGGGGCGGGCGCTCCTTGAATCTGGGGCCTTGACCTCTGCCTTAGGGGATCCCATTCAAAGCAGGTCTGTCAGTTCCCTCGGGTCTGTAGGACATGGTCCTGGGCCCCGGAGGGGCCAGTTGTGTGCAGGACTCCCATGCACGCACGGGGCGGCCATATGTATTCACGGGCCCATTGCCCAATCTGCTCCTTGGCATTTCTTTGAAGTCGTGGTTGTTACTGGAAAGGCAAGCTGGCCTCAGTGGAAAGTCCATGGGCCTGGCTCCAACTGAGCGGTGGGGCTCCAGCAGGACACGACGGGGCCAGGCAGCTGCCCAGCGGCCTCCACCCAGGGCCACGGGCTCGAGGTGGGAGCAGCTGTGAGGTCATGCAGCACTGCTGTCAGTTTCTAGTCCCGTCTCCGTGTGGACACATGAGCAGAGCAGGCTGGCAGCCCCTCTCTTAGCCTGCCGTAAATGACCACACTTCTGCCAATATTTGTAAAGCGGCGCTGCTGCCGTTTGTCCTGTCTCCACCGGGATAGCTGTGATCGCCATGGCTGCAATGGGTGCAGGGCCCAAGCACTTGGGCCATCCTCCACTGCTTTCCCAGGCGCATCAGCAAGGAGCTGCATGAGAAGTGGAACAGACAGGACTCGAACTGGCACCCGTACAGGATGCTGGCCCGCAGGCGGCAGCTTTACCCGCTATGCCACAGCACCAGCCTCACTTCATTTAATAATGTTGCTATCGAAATGATGTTTTGCAAAGTCAGTTTTTCCACTTAAACCAACTTGGTTCCTGGCTCAATCACCTACCTCACACAGCCTTGCTTTCAGGTGATTCGTCTCTAAGAGGCATAGGCACAGATGTGCAAGGCATGGTTTTGCTCCAAGTGGACTCTGCTGGATTTCAGATTCCACAGAGAAACCGTACAGCTTGGAGGCGAGCATGGAAGAGACGCTGGGCGGACAGAGCGCAGCGAACCTGGAAATGAGAGGCCGGGGGGCATGGAGGGTGAAGGGCTGTCACCCGGACAGCTCTGTGCTATGACTGAGAGACATTTCAGCGCCGTGTGGCGAATCTGATGGCACTTGGACTGGAGCGGAAAGAGCTGTTCAGAGCATGAGCCCCCAGCCCGAGAGAGGGGTACCCACAGGCTGCCAGGTGTCCTGTGACCCGCGTGCCCCGCCCAGCCCCGAGATCTGCAGCAGTTCATGAGTGCACGTGTGGTCGTCGTCCCCTCCTGAGTTGGAACCTCTGTCCTGCCGACTGTCCACCCGGAACCCCTCTTCCTTCATCTAAAATATAATGTGCTGAACCGTACTTGCTTCCTAAGGTCGCTGTCCTAACACCTGAATGAGGTCACGCGTTTGCAACACTTAGCACATACCCAGCTCACACCTCCACCATCACCATCACCGCCCCCTGCCTCGAAGGCCACGGGGCCTTCCTCCCCAGCCCCGGGGACCGCCAGGGCGGGACCCGCAGCAGGAGTGACACTAGCAGGCTCCCGTCTCCCCAGGGCAGCCCACGCGCGGGTGCTGGCTTCCTGCCTGGAGGCACAGCAAGCCAGTTTTCAGAAGTGAGTTCCAGTGCCGACCAGAAGCAGAGCTTGCCTGCTTTCTAAACATCCACGTGTCCTGGGTTTATTTTCCTCTCTCTCGGGGCCGGGTGGGACTAGCTTCCGGCTGGGAGACGCTGCTGGGCCAGCCGGCTGAGCTCACACTTCTCCACGGCGCCTGGCCTGGCCTGCCCAGGTCGCGGTTGCGGGGCTCTCCCTGCGCCTCCCTCCTGGGCCTCCTCACCAGGAAGCCCAGCCCAGCTCTCCAACACTGCAGGACTGTCCACGCCAGGCCCGGGGGCCTCTGGGGGGGGCTGCAAGGAGGAAGTGCTTGTCTGGGCTGCCCGGCGCAGAATTCTCTGGAGACAGGCAGGCCTTGCGCAGAACGGGGACTGCCCTGGTGGCCCTGGGGCCTCTTGAGCCAGAACTGTCAGAGCAATGGGGGCGAGGCAGACCCCACAACCCACCCTGAGCAGAGCAGGTGGAGCAGCCCCTACCCAAGCCAGTGCTCCTTCCAGAGGGGAAAGCAGACCTGCCCCCGCCTCCCAGCGGTGTCCCGGAGCTGTTCTGAGGTCCCCAGGGGTTCTCCACAGCTCCCTCGGGCTGGCCCGTCGTGGCTCCCCCAGAAGCCCCTGGTGCTGCTAGCAGAGGGCAACCTTCAGGAGGAAGACCCCAACTCTCACCAGCTGTGTGCTCTCAAGTAACCGAGGGGAGAGAAAAGCTGGCGACGGGTATGGACCAGGCAGAGGTTCCCAAAGTGTGGTTCCCGACCGAGCGTTCGGCCAGCCGGCTGGCAGCATAGACATCACGAGGGAACGTATTAGACACACAGGATCAGACCTCATGGAGGGGAGGCCCGGCGGTCTGGGTTTTAACAGACTCTTGGTGTGAATCTGATGCCGTGGGCCAGCACACACAGAACCCCTCTCCCAGGTGCACCCTGGGGGCAGAATGAGCACTGGCCTGTGCAATATCCTTGTGGTGGTGACCCCTGCGGCACTCGTTTTTGCCCCCCCCCCCCCGCCCCGGACCTAACGTGGCATCTGGCACATAGTAGGTGTTCAAGAAATAGCTCCTAAAGTGACTAGCTGTGAACGCTAGAAAACAAGAGTGGTTCAGAAGTCTCACCAGGAGCCTATGTTCCTCCACTGATTTAGAAAAAAAGAGAGTTTGGTTGGGGTTGGGGGAGGGAGAGAGAAAAACCAGACTTGGGGAGAGGCTCAGCTGGGCAGGGGCCAGGCCACACTCCGGCATCCCCAGGGTGTGACTTCCGTGGCTCCTCTGAGTGGTCAGCCCTCTGTGGACTGACTCCAGACACAGGGATGAGAGGACAGATGCATTCCATGTTCCGTCCTCCCCGAGCTCGCGGTCCAGGGCAGAGGACAGGCAGCTAAGCCAACTGCAGGAAGGCGGGACCGCACTGTGAAAGGGGAAGTGAGGGAGTGAGGAGGGGGCGAGGGGAGAGAGGCCAGGGAAGGCAGCCACGTGGTTACCTGGAGCTAATGAGACGGAGCAGGGGGCACAGATAGGCCAAGACCCAGAGCAAGTCAGGAGGGGGCACAAGGGGCTGCCATCTCCACCCTGAGGGAGGTGGGAGCCCCACAGGAAGACTGTGGTCCCTACCCACACAGCCTTGTGGTCTAGAAGTCATTCAGCAAACCCCTGGCCACCATTCTAGACACCGGGGACATAGTAAAAGTAAAGATACTACACAAGGCCAGATGCTGCCCTTGAGGAGGGTGTATTCTAGTGGTAATGACAGGAAACGAAAAAATGGAGCCAAGGACAGCGCTTCAGGGGAGAGGGTTAAGCAGAAGTCGTGGGTGGAATTCCTGGCCAGGAGAGGACGGGTGGGGCCGAGGCAGGGGAAGGCCAGGTTCAGCGCCAGCTAATTGGGAGTGAGGAATGTGCCGACTCACCCCTGCAGCCACCCCACCGCCCAAGCCCACGGCTCTGTGACTCCAACCTGATGGTCTCAAGGGCCTGGTTTGCAATCAAAAGAAGGGGGGATGGCCCAGCTGTCGGGGGAGGATGTAAGGAGACGAGGAGCACCCCATGCATCCTGTGCTGTGCTCTAGATGCTACGCTCGGCCGCGCTGCGCCCCCTCCGCCTGACTCCCGGCGCGCGCTGCCTCCTCCAGCCCAGGGCAGGGAGCCCTGTGCCTTCTGCTTGGCCTGTGGGGCCTGACTCCTCCGCCCGGCGAGTGTCACTTTCCGAGCTGGTTCTCTGTCTGCCCCGGTCCCAGCTCTGGCCTAGAAAAGTCCTGGGGGAAGTGGCAGATGACAGGGCTGGGAGGGTGCTCGTGGGTGAGACTTCAGCCAGGCTGATGACACTTGATGAGAGATAGGCTCATCCTCTAAATGACCGCGGGTGTGGGCAGGTGCGTCTCCAGGCTGGCTGCCGTCTGAGTGGGTTCTAAGCAGGTGGGTTGTGAAATGGGGCTCTGAACAAGACCTGGTTTGGAGTCACACTGTCTTCTGTGCTTCTGGAATGGTACAAGGCAGTGGGGAGACACCTCCGGAGGCAGTGTGCACACAATGAACACGGGCTACTGAGCGGCCTGGCCTGGTCACCTCCCAACTGTTGGCTTCAGGTTCCCCATTGCATTAAGCACGGCAGATTATGCTACGGGGTGGCAACAAACAAACCCTGTGATGTGCCTTTTCCCATTTTATTTGAAAGGCAGACAGAAAGAGGCAGGTGAGAGAGCAAGAGCGAGCGAGCGAGTGAGCATCTAGGGGTTCACCCTCCGACGGCCTGCAGCTAGCAGGGCTGGGCCAGGCTGGGCTGAAGCTAGGTGCCAGGAACTCAGTATGGGTCTTCCATGGGATGGCAGGGAGCCACGGACGTGGGCCATCACCTGCTGCCTCCCCAGGGTGCACCTTAGCAAGAAGCTGCAGCAGAAGCCGAGCTGGGACTCCAGCCAGGGACTGCGGTATGGGATGCAGGAGTCGAGTCCCAGGCCATGTCGTAACCGCTGCACCAAGCGCTGGAGCCCAAACTCTGCGATTTTATGGCCTCCTAAAGTACGTCTATTCCACCCCCAGCCCGCCGTGGGTCAGGCTCACACCGCGCAGCTGTAAGACCCACCTGGGACACACATGTCACATCGGAGTGCCAGGGATCAAGACCTAACTGCACTTTTAGTTTCACCTTCCTGGTAATGTGCACCCTGGGAGAAGCAGCCTCTAGTACCTAGGTCCCTGCTATCCATCGGGGAGACCCAGATGGAGCTCCAGGCTCCTGGCTTCTGCCTGGCCCAGACCTGGCTGTTGCAGGCATTTGGGGTGTGAACCAGTCGATAGGAAATCTCTGTCTCTGCCTTAAAACAAACAGAAGCCAAGAGCACAGAAAACAGTAAGAGAATTAGGAAGTGATGAATGTAGGGTATCTGTTACCTTTGTCTTACTAGTATTTAATTATTAATAGTACCACTAATTAATAATATTAATAATCAATAGTAGTTAATTGTAAGTTGGCCTCATTTAAGTTTAAAGTGATGCCTGTGTTTAACAACTGGTTTGCAAAATCCCTGCCATTTGACCCATCAGTCCGGCTGGCTGGGACCAGCCACGCTAGCCCATCACAGGGGGGCTGGTGCAGGAGGGCGGGGTTGGCAGAGCGGGGAGAAAGCAAGAATCCTGGAAGGGTCAGCAAGGAGGGCAGTGCAGGGCCAGCGGACAGCAGTGACCGTGGGAACGGGGCGCCTGCGAGGCCTGCTGTGGGAGTGGCCCGACCAGGCTTAGCGTTTGCCTGCTGTCCCACCGTCACCACTTGCAAAGGAGCCACACGGCTTTCCTGTACGAGTCGAAGGGCTGCAGTCCTCGGGCTCCCCAGGATCTCAGCTGGCGTGGAAAAGGCCAGGCTGGCGAGCACAGAGCCCAGCTGGGCGGGGCTGAGCAGGGGTGCAGGAGGGCAGGGAGCAGTGGTGGCGAGTGTGGAAGGCTCATCCCCAGAAGCCGGGATAAAGGAGGGAAGGCCCTGAGAGGGGCTGCCGCACAGGGAGAAGCTGAACTCTGACCCGTCTCCAAGGCTGGGGTTGGGCCGTCTGGGGACCCCCACATTCCCTGATGGGCTGGCTGGCTGTGTCTGCTCTTGGCTGTGGCCAGGCAAGCAGGGGAAAAGTGCACACGAAATACAAATGTTCTGCACCCAGTTTCCTGACACAGGGAGGTGATGAGCAGGACCAGTGGTGCCAGGGTGAAAATTCCTCACCTCCAGGATCCCCTGTGGCAGCCCTGCCTTTCCAGGGCCTCAGGGCCCTGCACAACCCAACCGAGCGTCTCCTCTGGGAAGGCAGCTGGCGGCTGTCCCTGAGCCAGTCCACGGCACTCACTGTCCCGGCCAGCAGCCCCTCTGACCGCCCCAAACCTGAAGCCCTTCCACACCCTCCATGCTCATTTCCTTCTCCATAGTGAGGGTGGGGCTGGCCCCTTCCCTCGAGGACAGGGCCAGGAGGCAGCTCAGGGCCAGGCCTTCAGGCTCGCCACTTCCAGCTGCCGACGTGCGAACCGGCTTGTGTGAGGTGGTCCAGGCCAAACCACCCTCTGGCAAAGCAGTCCAGGAGAGATGAAGCCGGATGCCATGTGTTCCGAATGCCTCAGCCCTTGGCTGCAGAAGGCACAGCGGTTAGGGAGCAGTCCGTGGCCCAGCCGAACGAGGAGAGCGCCAGGGGCTCTCTGGACACTTGCTTTTGAAGGCAGCATTTTACAGAGAGAGAGAGAGAGAGAGAGAGAGAGAGAAGTGGATCATGGAGGAATCTAAGTGTTCTGCAGCCTCGCGCTCTCTGTCCACCTGTCCATCTGCCTGTTAGCCAACTCTCACGTCAACCCCGACAGCAGGTGCCGCTGCCAGAGGCTGAGGCACAGGGCAGCCAGGCAGCTTCCAGAACCCCCCGCTGGAAAACAGCAGGGCTGAGATTTGAACGCAGGCAGTCTCACTACTCATGGTGATGCTGAGCCCCTGCCCCCACCCAGCGGCCTTGACCCCAGCCCTCAGCAAGCCTGGGAGTGCTGTTGTATGGGCAAGACCATCGGGGGGGCCAGGCTGCCCAGGCATTGGAAGTGGCGCCCGCAAGTGAGGGCCTCTGCATTTCAGACCTCTCCAGCCTGGGGCTCGAAGCCTTCTGCTTCCCTGAGCCATTATACGTCTGTGTTCTCTGGGAAAGGGAAAGCATAGCCCAGAGGGCCGAACTGGAAGGGGGTCTGAAGGGAAATCCAAAAATAGCACTGTCCCTGCAGAGGCAGACGGGTCGGAGGCCCTGGCGCCCTGGGCTGCTGGGGCTGCACTTGGAGCAAACCAGGCCGGAAGGCGCGGCCACGCCTGCTCTCAGCAAGCATGAGCAACCAGGGGCAGGTCTGGAAATTTCCCTGAGCAGCCCTGCAGCCGAGCGAGCACTCACAGGGAATCCTGGCAGGGTCAGGTCTGTGACCTGCAGCCAGCACCAAGACCCACGAGGAAACAAAGCCTGGCTCTCTCCCGGCACAGACGGGACACAGTGACCCAAGCCAGAAAGCCACGGTCCTGAGGGGACAGGCCCTGCGAGGTGTCACGCAGCCTGCGTCCTGGGTTGCTAAGTTTCCAAAGACTCCAACACCACCGATGAGGAGATTCTGTGCTGGAAGACGCTCTCACAGGTTTCACAACGTGGTTCACGAGCCAGGAGCTGGGCAAGGCCAGGATCCGTGGAGGGCGAGATGGGGGTGGGGCATGAAGCCACCGCCGGCGCCAGGGCTCAAAGCCAGAGTTCAGGTGCTGGGGAGACAGTGACCCAGGGTGTGGTTTGGAGGCCCAGGTTGGGAGTGGGGGGTGCTGCGGGGCAGGGGACCTGGCAGAGGGTCTCGGGGCCTAGTGAGCATAGGAGGACAGCATCCTTGGGCAGGAGGTAGCACGGGCTGAGGTTAGGTACATGTAGCAGGAATGACTGCCTGAGACGATAGGGCACTGGCGCCTTCCTGGCGAGAAGGGGCTATAAACAGGGAACGGAGGAAGCCGGTGTCGGGTTGGAGCTGGAGTTACAGAGGAGAAACTGTGGTCATCAGTCACCGTGGAGAGTCATAGAAATACATAGAGATGAGACTGTGTGCGTTGCACGTCTGTGTGTGCGGACATATGTCCCCTGGCTCAGCGCCCCCAGGGCCTGAGGACAGTGGCTGCCCAAGGCCCTTGACCACGGCACCCAGACTGACTGCCCCACACCATGTGTTCTCAACTGAGAGACCAAAGGGGCTGACTCTAGAGCCTGGGCAGGGAAACCACGAGGTGAGGTGAGAACGTGCGTCTGTGCCAGGAAGTCAGCAAGTGCTCCAAGAATGATGGAGACGCGTTAACAGCACAAGAAGGGGCCGGCGCTGTGGTGCAGTGGGTAAAGCCGCCACCTGCAATGCCAGCAACCCATGTGGGCGCCAGTTCGAGTCCTGGCTACTCCACTTCCACTTCTTCCAGCAGTGGAAGATGGCCCAAGACCTTGGACCCTTGCACCTTCACCCACGTGGGAGACCTGGAAGCAGCTCCTGGCTCCTGGCTTTGGACAGCACAATCCTGGCTGTTGTGGCCATTTAGGGAGTGAACCAGCGGATGGAAGACCCCTCTCTCTCTCTCTCTAACTCTGCCCTTCAAGTAAATAAATAAAGGCAAAACATGGGTTCCAGGGTGGTGGTGAGGGAGAGGGGGGAAACAGCTCACAGAAGACAACCTGAATCGGTGCCCACTGACCAAATTGGAAATAATTTGAGCACCAGATAATATAAGGGCAGTAAATAGACCGCAACCCATTACAACCCAGTGAATAAGGCAGGAAACCAGGCAAGGCCACCACATTCACAATCTGCTTGAGGTACAGTCATAGTTACACTCATTAATTATGTTTATAGTTAATTATTTGATGAGTAATGGGATGTTCACATGGTTTCAAAGCACCTCCCCATAAAATGCGTGATCATTACAAGAGGAAAAGAACTCACACGGACGAGTCTGGCAGGTGCCACCTCCATCGCGTGGAAACGGAACAGATGGACGTCGTGTGCCCCCTGCCAGCAGGCCGTGAGAACACAGCATCAATTCCCTGCTGCTCACACCAGACACAAAACCTGCGCCCAAGCACGGGCACACGGCAGGGAGCGCAAGCTGCAGGCAAGGCTATGGACAGTGGGGCGTGCGGTGTTAAGGCCTTGCAAGCCAGTAAAGCACTGGGGAGCTCTCCGGGGCGGAGAGAGGCTGAAGACAGACGCCGGCTGCACACGGCAGTGTCTGCACAGGGGCCTCTGGGTGACAAGGACACGGTGGGCAATGCTGGAGAAGCCGAACGGGTCGTGGGAATCACAGGTGGTGATCAACAGTCACCTCCGGATTGGGATACTCGTGTCACGGCTGTGAAGAAGAGACCATGTGCTCGGTAGAAAACACACCCCAAAATGTCTCGAGGTGACAGGGCACCATGTCAGCGGTTTATTCCTGAATGGTTCTGGAAAAAAGTCTTCCTGCTGGGGCTAGCGCTGTGCTGTAGAAAGTGAAGCCTCCACCTGCTGTGCTGTGGTGCCCTGTATGTGCTGGCTGCCCCACTTCCTGTCCAGCCCCCTGCCAATGGCCGGGGAAAACAGCAGAAGATGGCCCAAGGGCTTGGGCCCCTGCCACAAACGAAGGAGACCTGGATGCAGCTTTGGATTCCTGGCTTTAGCCACGCTTGGCCATTGCAGCCACTTAGAGAGGGAACCAATGGATGGAAGATCTCTCTCTCTCCCCCTCTCGGTACCATTCCACCTCTCAAATAAATAAATCTTGGAAAAAAGAGAAGATGGGGAAACAGAAGGGAAGGGCACCGGCTCCAGGGGAAGCAGAGCACACTGGCTGCCTGTGTTGCCCTTGCCCTTGCCCTTGCCAATGAAGAGCACGGAAGACGCTCACTCTGTGCCTGGAGAGGCTGGGCCCCCAGAGCTCACCCTTGCTGCAGCAGGGCCCAGGGGAAACTGGACACCAGCAAGCTGAGCTCACGGGAGGACGAAGAACGGAAACTGCTGGCAGTTGGGGGACACCGAGCATGGGCGGGCGGGCTCTAGGGCTGTGTGCCTGGCTGCCACTGGGGCACAGAGTTGACACCAGCCTGGGCGTTCCTCTGGCCACACCAGCAGGGTGGTTTCTGTTTCAAACCACAGGAGGCATCCGATCAAAGCTGGTGGCTGTCTTTGCAAAAGACAGGCTGCCTTAAACTTGAGTCCAACAGAGTTTTCCCAGGCTCCAAAGATGGCCGGGCACAGAGCAGGGCCTCACGGCAGGCAGCCGTGGTTGTGTCTGCCTTTACCATGGAGCAGTTCGTCCAGAGTGGATCTGGGCTCCGCGGCACAGGGTCACACCCAGAAGCCAATCGTCCCTCCTCACCCTCAGCTTCTCCTCCTCGACCAAAAGAACCTCAGTCTGAATGAAACAGTCGGAGCTGGTTCCATCGTTTCTAGAAGCACTGACCACACGGCCTGCCCGCAGCTGCTCAGGGGCCTGCAGGGAAGGAGGCCGCCTGGCACAGCCTCCTCTTCTGCTTTCCTGCAAACTCGCCCTGAAACTGACACCCGCTGATCCCAGGCAGCGAGCTCCTCCCGGTGCTGAGCCTCTATGGCAGGCGGTCTCCGGCACACAAGGAGTTAACGAAACCGCCACACCCAAAGGGAGGGAGCTCAGGGAAGCCGCCTGGGCTTCCTGCTGCAGTCCCAGGATATCAGCTTGCTGGCCATGACGAAAGACCCACAGAAGACTGGCTTAGACAAGATGGACATCTTCCTCACTGGCACGTAGAAGTTCACATTCGGACAACAGGGCCCGGCTACTGGCCTAGAAGATTATGCCTCCAGGGGCCAGTGCTGTGGCTTAGCAGGTAAAGCCGCCGCCTGCAGCGCTGGTAGCCTACGTTGGCACTGGTTCGAGTCCCAGCTGCTCCACTTCCGATCCAGCTCCATGCTAATGTGCCTGGGAAAACAGAGGAAGATGCCCCAAGTCCTTGGGACCCTGCACCCATGTGAGAGACTTGGAAGAAGCTCCAGACTCCTGGCTTCGGATCAGCCCAGCTCCAGCTGTTGTAGCCATTTAGGGAGTGAACCAACAGATGGAAGACTCTCTCTCTCTCTGTATCCCTCTGCCTCTCTGTAACTCTGCCTTTCAAATAAATAAATAAATCCTTTTAAAAAAATAAACAAAACGGGGCTGGTGTTGTGCTGCAGTGGGCTAAGCCTCTATCTGAGGCCCCAGCATCCCATATGGGTGCTGGTTGGAGTCCTGGCTGCTCCTCTTCTGATCCAGCTCTCTGCTGTGGCCTGGGAAAGCAGTAGAGGATGGCCCAAGTGCTTGGGCCCCTGCACCCACGTGGGAGACCCAGGGGAGGCTCCTGGCTCCTGGCTTTGGATCGGCACAGCTCTGGTGAACCAGCAGGGGAAGACCTTTCTCTCTGCCTTTCCCTCTCTCTGTAACTCTATTTCTCAAATGTACATATAAAAAAAAAAAAAATGGTGGCAACAGAGCCAACATGGCAGCTCCAGAATCACCAGGGATCCACAATCCCTGAGCCATTGGCTCTGCCATCCTTAACACAGCTTCCATCCTGAGGTCCAACATGGCTGCCCCAATTCCTGCCATCACATTTACATTCCAGACAAGAGGAAGGGAGCATGGTTAAGACAAAGGGTCACTACTTCCTTTTAAAGACATGACCCAGAATTTAGACACAACTTGCTTTCATGCATACCCCAATAGCCAGAACACACTGTCACATGATCACACCGTCACAGCCAGCTACAAGTGAGGCTAAGAACCTACCATGTAAAAGGGAGAGAACCCTGGGGCACCAACTAGCAAATTCTGCCGTGTGAGTGGTGCGTTTTAGCTGTTTATGATCGACAGGAACTCGGCACGGGGGCTGGGTACAGCAGTTAATTCCCTGCTTGGGGCACCTGCATATCATATTGGAGTTCTTGGTTGTGTCCTCGCTCCTCAGCTTCCAATCCAACTTCCTATAAATGCTCATCCTGGGAGGCAGCACACTCTGATGGCTCCAGTTACTGGGTTCCTGTGCCCCACAACGGGAGACCCAGGCTTCAGCTGGCCCAGCCCTGGCTGCTGCAGGCATCTGGAGAGTGAACCATTGAATGAAAGCGCTCCCTCTCTCTGTCTCTTTCTGTGTTTCTCTGCCCTTCAAATAAAATTTAAAATAAATTTTAAAAAATTAACTGGGACTTCTTTTTCTCCAGCCCTACCACATTTTGTCTAAACTGGAGCCAGTGCTCTTGGCTCAGAGTGTATGCGGGACCACAGCCAGACCAGGGCTGCGTCCATCTCCTGGGCTCTAAGGTATCTCTCCTAACACTGCACACCTCTGTCTGGCGGCAGGTGTGCTCCTGTGCCCCCTGCCGCCTGCCCCGCTGCAGTGTAGCAGGTAAAGCTGCCGCCTGCATCCCACATGGGCACCGGTTTGAGTCCCCGCTGCTCTGCTTCTGATCCAGCTTCCAGGGAAGAGCAGTGGAAGACGGCCCAAGTGTTTGGACCCCTACCACCCACATGGGAGACTGCACAAAGCTCCTGGCTCCTGGCGTCAGCCTGGTCCAGCCCCAGTCATTGTGGCCATCTGGCTGGGAACCAGCGGGTAGAAGATTTTTTTTTTTTTCTCTCTCTCTGTGTATGTGTGTGTTTCTCCCTAAGTAAAATATATAAATCTTAAATACGGGGGTGGGGTATAAATGCTGTAGAGGGTTGTTGTGTGATCGTGGCACACTTCTACAGTCATGGCTGTGTGACCCCATGGGGACTGTGCCCCTCCACTGCCTGGAGAGAACTGATTTCACTGTGGAATGCAAACAGAAGGAAGACTTTTTAAGATTCAGGCAACTTCTTTCTTCTCTGTAATACATTGTGTTTGTTTAAAAAAATAATGGTTTTCTCATCATCCGATACAATCGATGTTCCAGAAAATGGCACCATTTTATCCTATAGCTTTGTCTACTCCCAGGGTATCACCATGTAACCCCAGGGATTCATGATCCAGCTTTAAGAAGTCTGAGATTAGGGCCAGAGCTGTGGGGCAGTGGGTTAAGCTGCCGTCTGTGGAGCCGGCATCCCATATGGCTGCTGGTTGGAGTCCTGGCTGCTCCTCTTCCGATCCAGCTCTCTGCCTGGGAAAGCAACAGAAGATGGCTCAAGTACTTGGGTCCCTGCACCCACATGCAAGACCCAAAGGAAGCTCCTGGGCCCTGCGGCCATTTGGGAAGTGAACCAGTGGATGGACGATCTCTCTCTCCTCTCTATTTCTGTCTCTCCCTCTCTGACTCAAATAAATAAATAAATAAATAAATAAATAAATAAATCATTATTTAAAAAAGAAGTCCAAGACCATGCCAAGTCTTAGAGACAGGGGAAAGTGGAATGGTACAACACTGAAGTGCTATCAGGCATTTACACCGTAGTCAGGGCCAGCCCCGATCCTGGTATGCCCCAGAACACACCTGCTAGCCCCAAACATTGCATTTGGAGGCCCCTGGCTAGCAGAAGGCTGGCTGCCTTTTCTGAAAGGGGAGGAGGCTCAGGGGGAACAGAGACCCCTGCTGGGAGCTGCGGCTGCTGCGATTACCACCCTTGGACAGCTTCCGGCAGGCGGGGCACCTCTTAGGTCCCAGCTAAGCAGGGCTGCCTGGGCTCCATTCGTTATGGGGAAAGGCCTGGAGCAGGGTGGCCAGGTCCACTCAGGGTGACTTATATAGGTCAGACCAGAAATGGCACTGAGGCTCCCGGCTGTGCAAGACTCCCCACCCTCCACTTGCTCCCAGAGCCAAGAGGAGGGATGCCCCCGCTCGCTCGCTCTCTCTCCAGTCCCTGCACCCGCTTCCCTTCTGCCTGCTCCTGGCTGCCTCTCTACACTCAGCTTGTGAAATCTTGGGGAAGGGAACCTCGCTAGGGCGGCCATCCAGTTAGTCCCTGGGACCCCGGAACCACTCAGCTGAGGATGTCTTTGGGCCTGCTGGGAACTGCTGGGGTCCCATTAAACGCCACATGGCCCCAGTTGGCTAAAGGAGAAGGCACGGAGCCCATGTATTCAGGCCGCGTCTACAGTGTGGGCAAATCAAGCTCCCTGCAAGGCCAGATGGTGCCCCTGTCCACTCTGTGTGACTCAGGGCAACAGGGCCCCTGGGCCCCTCGCATCCAAACAGTCCCCAGCCATGCAGGCTCACTTGTTTCATCACCAAAGTAAAACATCGGACGTCTCTGAGTCGTGATTCCGCTTGGGGGTGGGAGCACCGGAGACTGACAGCCCCAGCAGCCAACAGCACTGCACGTTTATGTGTCGTCGGCGAGCACGCTAAGGATGCAGTTGGTTTTCCTGCTGTGTTCTCCACTGAAGGAGGCGGAAGCTCTGTGGCTTAGAAGGTGGTCCTTCATTCAAAGTCAGAGTCAGAACACAAACGGGCACTCCGGACCCACCGACCAGCCAGGCGGGAGGAGGACGCCTCCGGCAGGGCCATGAGCAGAAGCCAATGCCGTGTTGCTTAGGCTGCGTCCAACAGCTGGGTGGATGACACGACACGAATACCCTCCCCGCTCTGGCTGGGATGCTGGCACGGGGCACACAAGAGCTACTTCAGGCAGTCACGTCGTCCACCCTCGCGGCCCCACCATCCAGGTCAGGCACAGGGCGGGGGACCTGGAGGAGGCAGACGCCGACACGGACCTCCCGTTCACAGGACGACCCCAAGATCAAAACCGGAGTCTGCCCCACCAGGAGGAAGCAGTGCCGCCCTCCTCCAAGCCGTCTGGATCTTGGTGGGTCTCATTTCTTGAGTAAAACAAACCCCCGGGGAACGAGGGCCTGCCTGTTCACCCACTGACCACGTTTTCTAAATCAACAGTCTCCACCCAGGAGCTGGCCGAGGCTACGGCGGGGCCAAGTGTTTAGAATGAGGGCCGGGCCCCGCAGTCACTGCGCATGGCAAGCTCCCTCCTTGTCCCATCCACACAGAAGTGGGCAAGGCCCAAAGATCCGGGAGCAGCGTTCCTGCCGGCCCTGGCTCTTCTCAGCACCACCCTCCATCGGGCTGCTGGGGCCTGGGAGGTGAAGCATCCTTGCAGGTGTGTGGTCTGGGGTGCAGCAGCACAGCGACCCTGGGAGAGTGGTTTCTATGGACCCAACAAGCAGGTCCCTGGAGAGCTGATGTGTGCTGTGTCAGAGGCCTTGGGCATCCTCTCTGTATCCAGAGGGTGCTAGTGACTCGACCTGTGGCAGGCTCGGAGCCAGGCGAGGAGCATGGGAGCAGGCAGCCGCCCACCATTCTTAACTCCCCCTTGCTTTCCTGGTTTTCCTGAAGTGAGCCATGGCTCTTCTACCCAAATAAGGCAGCTACGCTGAGAACAGGCGACTGTTACATCTTGATGTGGCTTCTCCCAAGACCTTGTTCATCCAGTGTTAAGTTGGCAGTGACCCTGCTCAGAATCACAGCAGCTACCGCCACGCTGACAGGGCGGGTCTCGGAAGGTCGTATTTTCCTAAATGTGCCACTTGTGGGTCTGAAAGGCAATAATCAAACTCATCTTTAATTAAACTTGAGAGGCAGAGAGACACACAGTGGTGGTGGGGAGCACTTCCATACAGCAGGTCACAGCCAGGGCCCAGAACTCAGTCCGGGTCTTCCATGTGGGTCACGGGAACCCAGTCACTTGAGCCATCACTGCTGCCTCCCATTAGCAGGAAGCCAGAGCCAGGCACTTCCAGATGGGATGCTGGTGTCCTAACCACCAGGCTAAACGTCCACCCCGCAAGCCGTCTTCGTCACTCTCAAAGGTAGGAGAGGTTGCGGAGGGCTGGGTGGCTCGATCAGCTGCCATTTATTTTCCCATCAAGGAGCCGGCAGGACTGGACTGTGGTGTGGTGCAGGTGGCAGGCGGCCGCCCTCTCACTGTGTCCTCACGTGGCCTCTCTCTTAAGCTTTCTCTGGTGGAGCACTCTGGGGTCTCCGCCTCTTCTAATTAAGACCCCAGTCCTGCTGGGTAGGGGCTCACCCCTGGCAACCCAGTTAGCCTTAGCTAGTTAAGGCCCCATCTCTGGGGGGGGGGGGAAGGGGGGAGTAGGGCTCCAACCTGAACTTGGTGAAGACACAGCTCACTCATTCTACAGCAAGGCCTAAGAAAGCCCCTGGTTCAACCCTGTTAGGTTGCCAGTGAACAGGCGCAGAGAGGTTCAGCACTGGGCTCAAGGTCACACCGCCGGGTCTGCAGGACAACGTCTTCGGCTGCCCCAGGTGTGCCCCTCAGGAACAAAGCTCTGTTTACCGGGGAGCAGAGACCCACCCCGAAACCGGAAGGATTTAGCCGACACCTCAGGAAGACTTCCTGTTTGAAAGAGAAAGAGGCCCAGGAATGTGTGGCCGGTGGCAGCGGTTTAGCAAGGTTTGGGGTTGGACCTCACAGCTGCCCACAGACCCTCCCAGGCGCAGCGTCGCATGATGGAGGTCAGGAAACTACTGATCTGAGTCCTCCTGAAATCCCCACGTCTTGCCAGGAGGAAATAGGCACCAAAACAAAACAACAGAAAAATCCAAACTCTCTCTGTGCATGTCTTCAGCCCAGCAACTAGAGCTTGGGGGTGAGGGCAGGCTGCCGGCATGTGAAGGGCTGTTTACTTTGGCTAGGCAACGCAGATAAGTTGGCCTAGCCTTTCTGTTTGTGTTTGCAGACAAGGGGCCAAGGTTTTGGCGGGCAAGGTCAAGCCCAGAGCAGGCAGGAAGAGGAGATGCGGGAGGCCGAGCCTAGGTCAAGGTCCACTCCGCTGGGAGGTGGCTCCCTAAGGGTGGGGAGGGGAGGGAGGGAGGGAAGCCAAGTGGAGCCAGGGGCCCCATCTCCATGGCAAGGGGCTTGCCCCACAGCTCCGTGCTCGCTCAGTTGCTTCCTCTCTCCCCAGACACTTCTGTCCCTACCTTGACCCAAAGAGTCTGTGCTCTTCAAATATGAAGTTTTGTTAGAATGTCTGTTGTTGGGAGCAGGTCTTCAGCCTAGCGGCTAAGACACCAGTTGGGCCGCCTACCTCTCAGGCTCGAGGGCTGGGTTCCACACCGGTTTCCTGCATATGCAGACCCTGGGAGGCAGCAGGTGTCGACTCAAGTACCTGGGTCCCTGCCACCCACATGGGAGACTTGTATTGAGTTCCCAGCTTTGGTCTGGCCTAGTCCTGGCTTTTGTGGGCATTTGGGAAATGAACCAGCGAGTACATGGAAAGCTAGCTTGCTCGTTCTCCTTCTCTAGATGCACAAATGAATGAATGAATGAATGAAGAGGGCTTGTGTCCCAGTGAGAAAACCAGCAACCCCATCCCCTCCAGAAGTTCTCAGCAAGGTCTCCTGGTTCTGGGATCATCTCTGGCAACCAGTGTCTGCTTTCACTGAACGCTCTCAGACTGCTTGCCTTCCTTTACCTTTCTCATGGCATCCTAGTCTCTTCCCTCATGAAGGCCTTGTGACCCCCATGACCCTGACCTGGAGAGGAGCCACTAAGGTTGAAGGGTAGGTCAGAGAGAGAGAGAGAGAGAGAAGGAGACAGAGACGGAGGCAGGGAGAGGGAGAGAATGAATGAGTATGGGGGGGAGGGGCATGGTGCACAATGTCCTGGAAACTGGCCCCTCCCATAGGCTTCTTCTGAGTCCCCAGCACGCTGTCTCCCGCTCACTGTCAGAGCACTTCTGCCCTTCCTTGCTTTGGAGGCCTCCTCCAAACCTTGCCATTGCATCTTTTGGCTGCAAGCGTCCACTGGGGCATTGGGCTGAGCACAGTTCACCTCCCATCATGCCATGAAGTGACAGGTCCCACATCTTGACCTCCACTGGCACCTGCAGAGCCCTAGGCCCTGGCCCAGTGGCTCGGCCCCCTGATGCCTGATGTCTCCAGGGAGCACTGAGCACCCTTGCTCCCAGCGGCCCTGCCTCTCCTCTCTCACCCTGGCTCCTCCATCCGCCTCCCGAGCCAACTTTGCTGTGGCACCCTTCCTGGTAGAGGTGGCAATACCCAGGTCTGCATCAGAGCCCCAGGCTCTTGATCACACTCCTGGCCACACCCCTCTAAGCTGTTCTGGGTCCTGTGTTCTTCCAGTTCCCCCTCCTTGGCCCCCTCTGAGCTTCTTCCTTACATTGCACCCCGTGCTGAGTTGGGCTCCAGCCCTTTCCGCTTCACTCTCTCTGGCTTTGGAGTCCAGGAGACGCAGCTTCGGTTGAGGCTCCCGTGCTTGGTGGCTGGGTGCCCCTGGGCAAGCCACTGACCTTCTTTAAGTCTGTTTCCTTGTCCTTAAAGCGGGGACCCCTCTCCCAGCATCACCAGGAGGAGTCTACCCAATGATCTGTGTGCAGCACTGTGGGGTGTATGAACATTCCAGATTATTGCCTCTGATGGTGGCCATTGCCATCTGGGCCATCCATACCCTTCCCACGTGCAGCCAATCATCAGAGAGATGGCAATGGGGCAGGGCCTTGGGCTCCTGCCTAAGCTGGTTCTCCAACCTTCCTGTCATTTCTGAGCCCCCAGAATACTGATGTTCCCAACATCAGTTCGGTTGTTTGTGACCAGGCATCCTGACCAGGCCACTCTCCGTCCCCACCTCTAGCCTGACCCCGGGCCCCCGACAGCTTCCCACATGTGCCATGCAGCAGCCCACTCCCAGCATTTGCTCAGATGGCTCCCTCTCACAGAACTCTTCTTTGCCCCCAAACTCCCACTGTTCTGCCAAAGTTCTCAAGGTTTCTTGCCTTCAGGAAGCCCCTTGCCCTCCCAAGTTATCGTTAAGTGTCGTTGCTCCCTGTGCTGGGCGCTTGGGCTCCCTTACAATCCCTGACACACACCCATGGGCTCCTCAGTCCCACAAGGTTGTGGGGTCCCTGGGAAGAAAGATGGGTCACTTAAATTCCTCACCAGGGTTTGTACCATAATACAACAGGATCCTCAACAAGTTCACAGAAAATGCAAACTAGGAAAGGGCTATGCATGGATTTCAAGTTACTCTCCTTTTTTAAGTTTTAAAATGTTTATTCTTAATTCATTTTCATCTACTTGAAAGGCAGAACAACAAGGAGAGACACGCACACACACACAAAGAGAGATCTTACATCCACTGGTTCATTCCCCAAATGCCCACAAGAGCCAGGGATAGGCCAGGCCAGTGCCAGGAGCCAGGAACTCCATGTGGGTCTCCCATGTGGGTGGCAGGGGCTCAAGCACTTGAGTCATCATCACCTGCTGCCTCCCAGGTCACGTCAGCAGGAAGCTGGCTTGGAAGCAGAGCAGTCAGCACTCCTGATAGACACAGATGTCCCCGGTGGTGGCTTGACCTGCTGCACCACAACACTCGCCCCTCAAATTGCCTTTCTGCCTAAAACTAAATTTATCTTTTAAAAAAAAAAATTTATTTGGAAGACAGTTATAGAGAGAGGAGAGACCTTCCATCCATTGGTTCATTCCCCAAATGGCTGCAATAGCTGGGGCTGGGCCAAGCTGAAGTCAGGAGCCTGGAACTCCATGGGGGTCCTGCACATGGGTGGCAGGGGCCCAAGTATTTCTACTGCTTCCCCGGCTTTTTAGCAGGAATCTGGGCTGGAAGCAGAGTAGCCAGGACTTGAACCAGCGCTCTGACATGGGATGCAGGTGTTGCACGCTGCAACCTAACTTGCTACCACAACACCGGCCCCTACACCTATCTTCTAATTGCAAGCTTTTGTATCTCACAAATAGTAATGGAGGGCAGACAGGTGGCTGGGAAGATGACCAATCCCTCTGCCGCGAGCTGTCATTGCTCCCGTCTCTGCTTTGAGTGATTTCCAAGCTAATCTTCCTAAAATCAGGCTTGGCTCGCTTCATGACCCAAATACCCTCAGAGGCCCTGTGTTGCCTGCCAAGTGCACTTCAAACTCCCCTGCCTGGAATCTGGCCTCGACCTACTTTTCCAGCTCTTCTCTCCTCCTGTCCACTGATCTCTGGCCATGTCGTATCAGTTCTCGTTCTGGCCTGGCTGCTTGCAGCAGGACCCTGGGCGCTGGTGGCTGTTTCTCCTGGGAGCCTGAGTCCCAGACTCTGCCCCGAGACACTGCTCTCAGGTGAGTCACATCCACAGGAGAATCACCGCTGTCAGGTGGCCCCAAAGCTCCTGCCAGTTGTCTCTCAACATCCTGTTATCTTTTTTTCTTTTAAGATTTTATTATTTATTCAAGAGACAGAGTTACAGATAGCTAAAGGGAGACAGAGAGAAAGGTCTTCCATCCCCTGGTTCACACAGCCACCCCCCCACCCCACCCCCGCGCCGAAGGATCACAACAGCCAGAGCCAGGAGCTGGAACTTCCTCCAGGTCTCCCACGTGGGTGCAGGGGCCCGAGTACTTGGGCCATCCTCCACTGCTTTCCTAGGCAATTAGCAGGGAGCTGGATCGGAAGTGGAGCAGCCGGGACTTGAAGCGGTGCCCATATGGGATGTTGGCACTGCAGGCGGAGGCTTAGCCTACTATGCCACAGTGCTACTCCCCCGCCCCACACCCCAGTTATCTTTTAGGGCTCAGTTTAACAGAAATCCCTACATGTAACCTCCCCCAGCCCTAACCACCCTCCCTACACACACACACACACACTGTGCTGTTTCCCTCAGAATAGCTACAGCATTTGGTTTGTGCTTCTTTCATCTCAGAGCGCAGGCTGTTCCATGAAGTGCACTGGAGACTCCGTCCCCTGCTGTAATTACAAACATCTGGTGAGGAAGGACCTTGTGCGTCTACGTGGCCCCATGCTGTGCCTTGCAAGATGAGTGGCACACAGCCTGGGCCTACACAAATGCATTAACCACATAAATGAGTTCAAGGTGCCCCAGTCCTGGCTTTCTTTCCCTTGAACAGTGGGGAGCATCTCAGGGCCCCCAGCCTACCGCTCAGCCCAGGATTGGGGGGAATGAGATGCAGCCTGTGGTAGGCACAGGAGCCTTCAAATGCTTGTGGCCATCCTTCACGTAGTGACCCTGGGAGAGAGCAGAGTTGTCCTATCAGGATGCACAGCAAAGCCTGCACCAGCATCTGCAGTTCTAGCAGTGGAACACACGGGCAAACGCACAGCTTCTGCCCTCCGCGAGCCCATCCTCACCCCAATTCACCCTCCCAGACTGCCCTCCTCCAACCATCTCGTCCTCAGGACCCGGGTACATGGAAGGTAAATACTTTCCTCTGTTTATACTTCAGGGTGAAAGCAGAATCCTCCTAACACCGGGAATGAGGCAAGGGTTTGTGTTCTCCTCGCTTCTGTGGATGATTGTACTGGAGACATTAGCTGGTGCAATCAGGGAAGAATGAGAAACAAATCACACCCAGACTAGAAAGCAAGACGTGAAATTCTTAGCAGACGACATGATCCTGCACGAAGAAAATCCTAAGGAACCCACAAAACAATGACTGGAACTAATGAAAGGGTGCAAGAGTGTAAATATCAGTTGCATTTCTATATATTAGCAATGAGCAATCAAAAATTGAAATTAGTAATTATATTCATAATAGCATCAAAAATAAGGATGCAATTCCTATCAAGAGCCCAGCAAAATATTTTATAGATATAAGACAATCATATTCTTGACTTTATA
This sequence comes from Oryctolagus cuniculus, assembly GCF_051225735.1. Lineage (NCBI taxonomy): Eukaryota > Metazoa > Chordata > Mammalia > Lagomorpha > Leporidae > Oryctolagus > Oryctolagus cuniculus. Next base: position 71,570,874 of record NC_142879.1, on the reverse strand, counting down.
TGGAAAGGCAAAGGAACTAGATCAGTTAAAAAAAAAAAAATCTTGGTAAAGAAGAACAAAGTGGGAGAAATCACTCTACCCAACTATCAAAGTTTACTGTGTAGCTACAGTAATCAAGACAGTGTGCTACAGAGTTTATCAGGGGAACAGAATAAGGAACCTGGAAGTAGACTCACACAAGTATGTTTTGCTGATTTTGGACAAAGCTGCAAAATCGATGCAATGGAGGAGGGAGAGCTCTTGGTGCTGGAGCAAATGGACATCCATAGGCAAAAAAATAATCCTACACCTCAACTTCACATCTGATACAAAAATAAACGCAAATGGATCACGGAGAGAAGAGTAAAACATAAAACTATTTAAAGTGGGGAAACAGCATAAAATATTTGGGACCGAGGGCTAGGTAAACACATTCCTGACACATAATACTGAGAGCACAATTCCTGAAAAAAAAGAAGAAAAAAAAAAGACAAGTTGGATAAGTTGGATTTCATCAAACTTTAAAACTTCCGCTGGGTGAAAGGCTTATTAAGACGATGAAAAGACAAACCTGCAGACAAGAAAAGAATATTTTAAAGCGTCATATCTAAAGAAGGACTTGCAGCTAGAATATATAAAAAGCTCTCAAAATTCAACAGTAAAAACACAAACTCAGATATTACTTCCAATTAAATTAGAATGTGGACAAAAGACATAAACAGGCATTTCACCAAAAAAGGAGATATGAAGGGCAAATTAGCTCAAGAAAACAGGCTCAATAATTAGCCATTAGGGAGATGCAACTTAAAACTACTAAGATGTTCCACTAGACACCTACATGAGCAGCTAAACTAAAAACAGTAGTAATGCCAAATGTTAGTAATAATGTAGAGAAACTGGATCTCTCATACACTACTGGTGGAAACGCAAAACACAGCAGTCACTCTGGGGGATGGCTTAGCGGCTGTTTCTTGTAACACCGAACATGAACTTGCCTTTGAGCCAGCAAATGTACCTGCGGGCATTTGTCCCAGAGAAATGAAAACTTCCACTTCCACCAAAACCTGTATAACTTACTGAGTTGTGACTTAACAAATAGTTAGAATGGTAAACTTTACGTTATGTATATTGTATCTCAATAAAATCAACTATACAAATATTCACCGCACCTTTAATTCTGAGTAGCCCCAAACCCAAACATCCTACAGTGGGCAAATGGTTAAACAAACTGGGAACTGGTATACCCAAACAATGTAATTCTACTCAGCAATAAAAAGGAACAAATTATTATATGCAACAACTTGTGTGGCTCTCAAGGGCATCATGAATCCATACCTTATGATTTCATGTAAGTAATTCTCAAAATGACAAAAGCATAAACATGGAAACTCAGTTAGCAGTGGCCCGTGGACAAGGACAGTGGTACCTGGAGTCCCTTTGTGGTCATGGAACAGTATTGTGTATCGACTGCATGGGGCCACATAGAGCTGTACATGGAACCACGTTGTACAGACCCCACCCCACCTCCAACCCATACACACATGTGGAAATGAGTGAAAACCACTCAATTCTGCATTCTAGGGTTGAAGCAGTATTAATTTTCTGATTTTGACATTGTATTATCATTAATAGGAGGAGACTGCCAAAAGCTTGTGGAAAATGGAATTAAAAGATAAGAAATAGGCCAGCGCCGTGGCTCAGTAGGCTAATCCTCCACCCGCAGCACCGGCACACCGGGTTCTAGTCCTGGTCGGGGCGCCGGATTCTGTCCTGGTCGCTCCTCTTCCTGTCCATCTCTCTGCTGTGGCCTGGGAGTGCAGTGGAGGACGGCTCAAGTGCTTGGGCCCTGCACCCACATGGGAGACCAGGAGAAGCACCTGGCTCCTGGCTTCAGATCAGCACGGTGTGCCAGCCGCAACGCGCCAGCCACAGCGGCCATTGGAGGGTGAACCAACGGCAAAAGGAAGACCTTTCTCTCTGTTTCTCTCTCTCACTGTCCACTCTGCCTGTCCAAAAATAAATAAATAAATAAATAAATAAAAAGATAAGAAATATAAACTTCACTTCTCCAGTCTAAGTCCCATCACTGAGACACTTTTCTAAGTGACGATACTAGCCATTTAGTCCATCCCTAAACAACTAGGGTCCCAGGAATTTAAATATGTGAAGCAGTTTTTTTTTTTTTTTTTATATTAACTGAAGAAAAATGGTTGTCCTTTGACGAATTTTTTTTAAGATTAGGGAACAAAACTAAGAAGGAGCCAAATCCGGGCCTAAGGTGGATGCTTCCTGATTTCCCACCAGCACTCCTGCAGAACTGGCCTTGTCTGATTACAGGAAGGAGCGGGACCACTGCAGGGGTGGAGACGGACTCCCTGGTGAAGCCTGCCCGTGTGTTTTTCTCCTAAAGCTTTGGCTAACTTTCTCAAAACACTCTCCCAATAAGCAGATGTGATGGGAAGTCAATAAGCACTGGGAAACTTTCTCAAAAACACTTTCCTAATAACACAGCAAACAGAAAACAAAGGTGTGATCATTCTTTGACTCTCTGGAAAGTCAAACAGCAAAGTGCCTTGAGCAGCCCCAAAAAACTGTTGCCATGACCTTTGCTCTTGACCCATCTGCTCTTGGCTGGTTGGGCACTTCCACCTCTGGATAGCCATTGCTTTGAGTGTGCTTTGTCTTCAGGATTGTACCGGCAAAGCTGCATTTCGTCCCCTGTTACAATTCTTCCAAGAAATACTTCAGGATCTAGATCCCACTCGTTCAAAATTTTCCACTGAACTCTGCTCTTACCTGCAGCTGATTTGGGTGCAACGATTTGCCACCCATCAAGCATAAGCTTTGCTCTACTTCAGTTTTTCAGTCAGAGTAGAGTAAGCTGAACCAGCCCACGTGCCTGAGGTGTTGGCTGTTATTTCTGCTTTAATCATCAGTCCTCTTCAATCAGGGGGCATGGACAAGGCCAGTGTTTTCCTGGCAAAGTGATACGGACGGATGGCCTAATGCTGCAGGCTTCATCTTTGACATCAACCCAGCTCTTCTTAAAATGAGTTACCTGTTTGTAAACCAATCATTTCTTTGGGGCCCTGTGCTCAAGCTTTCCATAAAGCGTCAACGATTGCACCATTCTTCCACCCAAGCTTCACTGGCAATTTCTTGCTTCAATTTCAACAGGATTCATGTTGTGAGTGCCTCAAACTAGAACCTCTTCAAATTTGTTATAAAAAGTATGAGCTTATTTTGGTGTAAAAAAAAAAAAAAAAACATTGAGGCCGGCCCCATGGCTCACTAGGCTAATCCTACGCCTGCAGCACCGGCACCTGGGTTCTAGTCCTGGTCAGGGTGCCGGACTCTGTCCCGGTTGCTCCTCTTCAAGTCCAGCTCTCTGCTGTGGCCCGGGAATGCAGTGGAGGATGGCCCAAGTGCTTGGGCCCTGGGCCCTGCACCCGCATGGGAGACCAGGAGAAGCACCTGGCTCCTGGCTTCAGATTGGTGCAGTGCGCCGGCCGTAGCGGCCATTTAGGGGGTGAACCAACAGAAGGAAGACCTTTCTCTCTGTCTCTGTCTCTCTCTCTGTCTCTGTCTCTCTCTCTAACTCTGCCTGTCAAAAAAAAATTCAAATCCATGCATAGTTTTTTATGGACTTCCTGAATATTACCCCTTGAATGTCACACTGACAGCAACTGGTTCAAGGGTTTGCAAGGACTCTGCACCATTTTCATAACCTCTGATGAGTCTGTGGTTCTATGTTTTTAAAAAGTAGAATGTAATTAGGGATTTCTGTACCTACGTTAGCTTCCCTCCCTCCAGTAATACAAGGGTGTTGCCAATTGTCTTGCATTTGACCCCCGTATTTGTTTTTCAGATTGGTCAACAGCAGGACTGTACCCTGGGAGCCCGTGTGAGACACACTAGCCAAGCTTGGAAGGGGGAGATACACTAAAGTGACATGGAGCTGGCACAAGGGACCTACACACTCTTCTATCTCCAGCCACTGTCCCTGTGAGCTCCTAGGGAGGAACCCAGATGGCTTCCTCCTGCCAGTGTCACTCAGTGCTGTGGAGCCCGCATGAGTTATCCCCTGGTACCTTCTGTCCCTACTGTGGTGGGCAGTGAAGTGGACTAGGAGGGAGAAGGGACAGAGACGGGACAAAGGTCCAGGATGGGTGGTGCTTATCTGTTGCTAAAGGGTGGGACTGGGGAGCGAGCCTGGGGAGTGCTGAGTAAGCTTCAGGCCTCTGGGAGTGACAACAGCAGGCTGTGGCCGGAGCCTTCCGGCCAAATCCAGGTGTGTGACGCTGGCAGACACTGCCAGGCTGGACTACTCAGGCTGTTTCCCAGTTCTACTCTTAGGAACCATGCAAAGCACATACCCAGCAAACAAACAAAAGTCAAATTAAAAGGAAAGGAAAATGCAGGTCAGGCAGAACAGAGAGTGTGGCAGCTTACAGGCAGCCCCCTTGTCACACAGTTTCTGTCCTGCAGGGGCCTTGTGCCTTTCACTCCTCTTGCCCGGGACTTAGGCCCAAGAGTGCTGAGAGGACAGGCAGGGGCTGGGCGCCACACGTGTCACCTGGGTCACTGTGAGCTCTGCGGAGCAGCCTCCCACCGCGTGCCTCCTTTGCTCTTTTCCCAGGGCATAGAATCCTGAGTGCTCCAGCCAGGACTCTGCCTGCCCACCTGCAGGCTGGAATGTCTCCAGAAACCAAGCCCATCTGGCAAAGGCTTTTTTCATGGACAGTGTGTGGAAACATTAGGCACGGTGCCAGTTTATGCAAACTACAGGAACGGGAAAGGGGGAGGCCCCTGCAAGCTCTCACTCTCCATGAGTGACACTGCTGGGAACTTGCCACGTGTTCCTCTCCACTCTACCACCTGCCCCCCAGCCCCAGAAACCCTGAGTGCTGTCACTCCACCCCTCCTACATCAAATCCATTACCAAGGCCCGTGAGCGCCATTTGGAAAACATACCGGGGATCTGTCTCTTTCCTTTCCTCCACTGTCACCCACATTATCCTGTGTCCAGGCTGTTGCCACACCAACCTCACTGGTCCACGCTCCCACTTCTGCCCTATTGTCTGCTCTCTGAGCTTGGATCATTGAAAACCAGAACCAGGGACAGGCACTGTGGCACAGCAGGATAAGCCTCTGTCCACGGCGCCGGCATACCATATGGGCGCTAGTTAGTGTTCTGGCTGCTCCTCTTCCAATCCAGCTCTCTGCTTATGGCCTGGGAAAGCAGTAGAAGATGGCCCAAGTGCTTGGGCCCTTGCACCCATGTGGGAGACCTGGAAGAAGCCCCTGGCTTTGGATTGAGCCTAGCTCCCGCACTGCAGACATTTGGGGGGGGGGGTGAACCAGTGGTTGGAAGACCTTTCTCTCTGTAACTCTACCTCTCAAATAAATAAATAAAATCTAATAAAACCCAAAGGGGGGGGGGGACAAAACACAAAACCATCCAGGATCCAGTCAATTCCATCACATTTAAAGAAAAATCCAAATTTCTCACACCAGATAAGAAAGTCCTCTCTGATATGAGCCCTGCTCTCAAACTTCCTCTCCCACCTTTCTCCTCTCCCTGGCTCTCCCTAGCCCTTCAGACAGGCCATGATCTCCTCACCTGCCGTGTGGGCCCTCATCCAAGGGGCTGACTCCCGTTTTATCCAGGTCTTGGCTCAGCTCTTTTGGAAGGGAGGACCTGCCCCCCTCCAGGCCTGACCTCAAGCTGCCACCAAGCCACAGAGCTGGGATGCAGGTCTCCTCCTCCCAACAACGAGGCTCTGCAGTTACAAATGCCCTTTAGAGTCGACATGCCTGAGGCCAGGGATGACCTGGCCCTGGGACCGCCACACTGATCATTCTTTACTTTCCAGCCCTGTCTGCAGCTGAGACCATTCCAGGAGCACCAGCCTGCCAACACACTCCCAGGTCCAGTCCGTCAGCAAAGGCGGGATCTGGGCAGCCCAGCACAGATCCCTCATGCTGTACCTCTATTTCATTATTGTCTGAGTGCTACACCTCCTAGAAAGTAACTGCCACAGAAGCAGGGCTTGCTCTGCTGTGTGGGTCACTGATTGTCACCTTGGCCTGTCTTATAGTAAGTGTTCACTTGACATTCCTACGCTCATCCTGAAGCATTCAGAATTTCATTCTCATTGTCCAAATGAGAACACGAGGCTTCGGTTAACACACTTACCTAGTAAGTGGAAGCACTAGAACTCAGATCCTGCCTTGCCTAGCTCCACAGACAGCATCCTTCCTCTATTCTCTGGAATGAAGGAAAAGGGGCAGTTAGGGGGTTGGTCCCACGTGGAAGGACATGGGTGTACGCTTCCGAGGCAACTCCAAACAGCATCGTTAAGTGACTAAGGATGTAACTCACTGCTTTTAATTCTTCACAGCACCCATTTTATTAAAGATTTTACTTATTTATTTGAGAGGTAGAGTTACAGACAGTGAGAGGGAGAAACAGAGAGAAAAGTTTTCCATCTGTCTGGTTCACTCCCCAGATGGCTGCAACGGTGGAGCTGCACAGATCCAAAGCCAGGAGCCAAGAGCTTCTTCCAGGTCTCCCATGCACATGCAGAGGCCCAAGCACTTGGGCCATCTTCTACTGCTTTCCCAGGCTACAGCAGAGAGCTGGATGGGAAGAGGAGCAGCCGGGACTAGAACCAGCACCCATATGGGATGCCAGCACCGCAGGTGTTGGATTAACCCACTGCGCCATGGGGCTGAAAAATATGGAACGCTTCACAAATTTGCATGTCATCCTTGCACAGGGGTCATGCTAATCTTCTCTGTATTGTTCCAATTTTAGTATATGTGCTGTGGAAGTGAGCACCACAGTACCCATTTTAATACAACACCACCTGGCCGGCGGCGTGGCTCACTAGGCTAATCCTCTGCCTTGCGGCGCTGGCACACCGGGTTCTAGTCCCGGTCGGGGCGCCAGATTCTGTCCCGGTTGCCCCTCTTCCAGGCCAGCTCTCTGCTGTGGCCAGGGAGTGCAGTGGAGGATGGCCCAGGTGCTTGGGCCCTGCACCCCATGGGAAACCAGGATAAGCACCTGGCTCCTGCCATCGGATCAGCGCGGTGCACCGGCCATTGGAGGGTGAACCAACGGCAAACCAACTGTCCATTCTGCCTGTCAAAAAAAAAAAAAAAAAAAAAGCCACCTGTAACACGGACATTGTAGAGAACACGGGCTCACTGACTTATGAAACAACCCCACAGCCCTGTGTGCTAGTTGCATACAGGTGATGGAAACTGATCAATCTCTTGGGGCCAGCACTGTGGTGCAGCAGGTAAAACTGCTGTCTGCAGTGCCAGCATCCCATATAGGTGCCAGTTCGAGTTCTGGTTGCTCCACTTCTGATCCAGCTCTCTGCTAATGGCCTGGGAAAGCAAGGCAAAGTCCTTGGACCCCTGCACCCGCCTGGGAGACCCAGAAGCAGCTCCTGGCTCCTGATCAGCTCAGCTCCAGCCGTTGCAGCCATTTGGGAAGTGAACCAGCAGATGGAACCTCTCTCTCTCTCTCTCTCTGCCTCTCAAATAAATAAACCTTAAAAAACTGATTAACCTCAAGAACAATTCTCCAGCAAAAACCTCACCTTTGGTCCCAAGATCAACTTTGGTGTACTCTCCTGGACTGCTGTGTGCTAAAAGAAGATTCCAGCTTGTGGGGTTTCAAGGATCCCCATCTCTTCCAAAGTGCATTTAGATTTTGTTGGTCTTGACTCCTGTCCTTGTCATCAGAAAAGTATCTGAGCTAGTTGGACCCCCAATAGCCATTCTTGTCCAGGCACAAGAGAGGGCTAAGTTGCTATGACACACGTTGGACGTTAACAGTCCTACCAGCTAGTTCCCCGTGTACAGAATTCTAATTGATAATCAAGAAGCCACTAACCCTTGGTTACTGGGAAGGGCTCTACAGAAAGGTGAAATTAATGAGCAAAGCAGAGGTTTTAACTGAACTGAAGTGGCAGTGAACTCTGCAGAGATGGGGCCTGACTTCTCTACTGGCAGGTAAATGGAACGTGGCTAAAGGGCAGTAGTCCCACAGCTGCCCAGGTAGTTTCCTATGGGCGGTACACATAGCTGTTAGAATTATGCTTATGGCCTCAGCTGCCCAAGTCTGGCTTTGATATTAACTCTGCATTCTGGAGGCAGATATGAGATCTTCAAGGACACAGCCTGCTCAGGCCACATGCCTACAACACTGTATCTGGCACAGAGGTGTGGTGGTAATACCAATGCTAACAACTTTTTCAGCACTTGTATATATAACAGCCACTGTGTCTCATAAACATTAACCCGTTTATCCTTCAGACAACCCTGTTGTTATCCCCACTTTATGATGAGAAAAACTGAGTTGCAGTAATGACCCAAGGGGTGTTCAATACATCCCTGATGAATGGGCAACCCCCATGGCCAGCCCGGACCTTCCAAGCTCCTCAGAATGTAGAAGGCACTTCAGGTTATTTCTTGCCTTCTGGATGCTATTTAAAAATAAATAAATTGTTCTGGAGCCCCAGGCAGTCCCTAAAGACAAGTGCATCTGAGGTCCAGAGTTCCGTCATGTAGCTTACAAAGGCATGGCCCCAGGATGACACTGTCTCTCAGTCGTTTCCTACCAAGGCAGCCCCAGCCGGCTCCTAAGTGCCCTGTCATTCTCCAGTCGGTGTCAACTGGGGAAATGGCTGCTGGTCAGGCAGACTGGGTGGTGTAGAACAAGGCCACGCGCCCTCCCTGGGGCTGCGCACTTGCCAGAGGTCTCTGCTCCTAGCCTTAATACTCCTTGTAAAGGGCTGCCCTGTCTCTTCTGCAGAACAGCAGCAGAGTAACCATGCTCCTTCTAAATGCATCTCTCCCCTAAGGGGTGGGCAGGCAGGCAGGCAGAGGCACCTCTGACACAGCTCAAAGGGAGGGCCTTTAATTCAAACTGGGTGGCAGGGAGAACAGCTAGGTTTCCTGTAAGGTGATTCTTGAGCTAGCTCTTGGGAAGGCAAGTAGCATGAGCACAGATAGCAGAAGGAAGATACTCCAAGACAGGAAACAACACATGCGAAGGGTTAACAGTAACAGCGACCACTAAGCAAACCCTCCCTCTTCCTGGGTGCTGAGCACTGTGCTAAGCACACTGCAGATGCTGTCACTGTTCATGTTTCCCATTTTCCTCATTGGAATGTTACTTCTGCGGGAAGGGGTTCTTCTATCCAGCCTATGCATCCCTGGTACTTACAATCAGTCCCTGCGGTATGAAGGAACTCCTACCCCCCAGTAACTCAGGTAAGACTGGTATGGATGACACCAGGGATGTGCACAAAAATCACGAGAGGACATGGTGAGAAAGTAGTCTCAGGAGAAACTGACCCGGCTGACGGCTTAATCTTGGACTTCCAGCCTCTACGACTGTGACAAAGAAATTTCTAGTTTTAAAACGACCCTGTCTGGTATTTTGTTATGAAAGCAGGTGTTAACAGAATGAGTAAGATTAAAGTAGAGGGTTATGAGAGTCCTGACTATACCGTTATTTCTGAAGCCCAACAAAAATTCATGTTCTTGGTTTCATACTTTAGGGTACTTACAATAATCTTCTCTGTGTTAAGCACATTCAAACCGGATCTATTTCATTCACAACTAACCAGCATACTGGGCTTTAGACAGCTGAAAATTTACTCATGAGTATATAAAACATTTCAAAGTCATTGTAGAAGGGGAACTGAGATGGATTTCCTCTCTGCCTTTTCCAAACTTGGGTTTTTCCTTGTCTTAGATTTTACATGATGTGGTTGAGTTACTAGGAGATGTGGGGTCTTCGCCACTGGCTTCCCTACTCTGGGACTATTTCCTTCCTGTAATGACATTACCTTGGCTTATCGTTAAAATTTCACAAACTATCAATGACTGATCTTACTATACAGAGTGGTGTTAAGTCACTGCACTTCTCAGCATGATTCCTAGTCTATAAGACAGAGACTTTTTCCTAAAACAAATCTGAACGTTCAAGGATCCTACTAGCTTACTAGGCTTTCTGGGTTTTGTCTCCAGATTATTTCTCTTCTTTTGTATTTTTGTGCCATTTTTGTTTTAGTTTTCTCATCTTGTCCCTTATTTGGCTTTTAGCCATTGCATACTTCCTACGACTCTGCCTCTGTCTAGCTGCCTAGTTTTTTGTTTTTTTTTTTTTTTTTTTTAAAGATTTATTTATCAATTTGAAAGGCAGAATCAGAAAGTGGGAGAATCTCCCACACAGGTGGCAGGGACCCCAGCACTTGAGCCATCTTCCACTGCCCTCCCTGGAGAATTACCAGGGAGCTGGATCGGAAGTGGAACAGCCAGGACTGGAATTAGCACTCACGTGTGATGTCTGTGAGGTGGTGGCAGCTTAACCTGCTGTGCCCCAATGTTGGCCCTTAGCTGCTTAGTGTTAAGGGGCCCAGTTTGGAATGACTCTTGGTGGTCAGAGGCAGATGAAAGTATAGGGACTAACTTAAAGATAGATCCTTGGGCTGCCCAGAGACCTTTGCAGCTTCTCAGATGCTAAAGGGGAACCAAAGAATCACAGGAAGGAAGAAGTCTTGACAGCTGGATTTGTTAACATTTGCTTACCTTTGATGGATCATGAGGGGAAAAAATGGAGGCCAAAAGACTGACATGAGAATCACTGGATTTTCCAGCTTTATCTCTCATTTATTTTATTTTATAGGGAGAAAGAGAGAAAAGGAGAGAGGGAGAGACAGAGATAGAAAGAATCTTAACTGCAGGGCCAAATGCTGGTCCTTGTTTATTTTTTTAAACACAAGCAAGTTTCCTGGTGGCTGGTATATGGGTAACTTTTAGTCACCGGTAAGCCTATCTTTGTTAATCTAAATGAATGGAGTTGCAATGTGGCAAAGAATCTTATTTGGTCTACTTTCTTTATGGGTTCCCAAAACACACTACAAAATCCAAGATCACCCAGTGAGCTTATTCGTCCTAGATGACAGAGAATTACTACTGCACAGGTAATTTTCTCACATCCTCTGTCCTGTACATAACCTGCAGAATGAAGGATTGATCTAGAATTACCCTTGGCTCCCTGTAACAACCTAAAATCTAAAAGTAATATAATAAAACTTATAAGCCTCTCCTCAACAAGAGAAAAGGCAGGCAATATACAGGTCAGCAATGAATATGGTGATTGGGGTTGGATGACAAGCTTCCCCTCAGGCAAAGTTTGGAAGTTTTTAAGGAATTAAAAGCCTGTTACAGTTTTCTTCAAGCTATGATTCTCACAGTTGAACTTAGCCATAGTGATTCTTAGCCTCCACATGGATTATGTAAGTCAGCCTTGGAATGAACACATGGAAAGAAGTGGCAAACAGTGGCTGCTGTTGTTCCTACCGCACAGAAACTTTTACTGATTCTGCTACACACACAGGTAAAAGCATCAATGCTGCCTCAGGCTAAACCACGTGTCAGAGTTTCCATCCCAACCACCACGAAGCCTGTTCTAAAAGTATTTATTTTATTAGACTGCACAAGCAGTCTAATAATCCAAAAGGTAGATGAACTCAGGCACCTAGGAAAGTCATACAAATATGGAATCCTTTAAGTGGAAGCAACACTATCATTAAAATACTTGACCATTATCTCAGAGAATAATTTATAAAGCACACAGACAACCCCGGCAGATACAGATCTGCCCATTCAGTAGGTGTCCAAAACCCAAACCAAAGAAAAGGAAACCACACCGAATCTAAATTACAACACTTTATTGCAGCATCGGCAAAGGTCAGATTTCTGAAGCTGGTGAAGATTGGGCAGCATTTCCAAGTGAAATGTTACAACTTTACAAGTTTTGTTTTCTACTTAAATCTACATGCAGAAACGAAACATGGTAAAAGAAAAATGCAAAATAGCTAGAAAAAGATGTAATCAAGTTGAAGCATACAGATGTGCTCTCTTAACTAAATTTACTATGCCTACTGGAAAGCAAACGAAAGACAACTATTCTAATAAATTAACCGATTGTCAGAAACAGACTAAGAACCCTCATCTCTATTTGGGGGGTGAGGAGGGGAACAAAACAAAACGAAAGGAGAACAGAAGCAAAATAAAAGCTCTACTTGTTTCCATTCTTTGTTTGTTTAGAGACACAGGCTGTAAACCCATGAAGGTCAACAAAATATTCTGATCCACTTCTTGTTGTCCTTCGTTCGTTTTCTGTGACATGCTGACTGGCACATTGTGTTGTCAATGATACTTACAATGGGCTCAACTCTATCCCTGTTCTTAGGCTGGGATCAGACTTTTCTAAGCCATCTGAATTCACTCTTCGCATACAAATAGTCTTCACATTTTTCCTTTTACTCCAATAGGCAATTTCATATTATTGACTCTGATGGATAAACTGATTTTTTTTCCTCCCTCATACCTTGTTCCTCTTGAAACAACTTCCTACACAAAAGCCTTCCTGGTGGATTATCTGGTACTTGGATATCTTTCATCATTTTGTTGTCCTGCATGTAAGTTTTTACTAGAAGATTTTACTGCTTGCTCTATACTTTTTCTACTGTAGTCCTGGAGCCCCCAAATGTATCTTCTTCCAACATGGGATGTTCAATTCAGAGACACTGTAACTCAAATCAAGTTTAAAACTCAAGTTCATTTCCCCCATACCATACCATCACAACCGTTTCTTCTCCGGCTGTCGCCTCACTGACGCTCTTCTTGGTGTAACTGCTCAGGAGTCAAGTGAGCCACCTCATTTCTTGACCGCCATTCTCAGGAGAAGACTAACCCTCATGTGATTTCCATTGCAAAAGGCCTTTTCTGCCTTGTCTGGAAGCGTCGGCTTGTTCCGGTGTTGGCAGAGGCTGGTGTTTCTGCCCCACGGCCCCAGCCTGTCCCAGGTTTAGATTCACAACTCTCTAGACCGACATGCTGAGATGTGTCCACTGCTCTCATTCAATTGCTGGAGGACTCCACTATCCACAACATCAGATACAGGACCTAATGAAATGACACGTGCTGCTGGATCAACGTCTCCTGAAGGTACAAACAGGGTGACATTAGAGGGCTGACTGCCATACGGAAGCTCGAGCAAGAAAGTGTCCCCTTAAACACCACCAACCATCCCAGTGCCTTCTCCAACTGGGCGCTTTTGTAAGAGCACGTGAGGCTACCTCACAAATTCACGGAAATGAGATTAAAAGGTTAACTTTATTTTTATGAAAAATATTTTTAAAGTCCATTTTTTCATAATACACATTTTTGTGAACTTTCTGAAGAGCCCTCATATGTATGGATTTCAATTTGCTTTTCTGCACCAAAATAAACTTACCTTTTAATTCCATTTCCACAAACTTTTGTAGTACCCTCGCAGATAATCTCTACTGAATTAAGATAAAACAGGAGCACTCTGACAGTACTGGAAGAAATTGTCTCTGAATAATTTCTAAGATGCTAAGAAGTCATGGTTTGTGTTATAGCTGAACTATGTATCCCTGAAAATCATACCCTGAAGTCTAACCCCCAGTATCTCAGAATGTGAGCTTATTTGGAAATAGGGTTGTTGCAGATATAACCTGTTAAAACCACAGCCATGCTAGAGAAAGGGAGTCCCTGATCTAACAGAACCATATTCTTAAGGAAAGGACACACACACACCCCATATGGAGAACACTATGTGAACATGAAGGCAGAGATCAGAATTAATCTAAAAACTAAGCAAATCCCCAGCCAGAAGAGAGGCCTGGGACAGATTCTTCCTCACTGCTGTCGGAAGGAACCAACCGTGCTCTCTGAGTGCAGGTCTGTTGCCTCCAGAACTGTTAATACAACAAACTCTGTTGTGTCAGCCACTCTGTTACAACAGCCTGAGCAGACCACTACAGTTTGCTTTTCATAGAGCAAATTACATTAGCAAGACACTCTCACAGATAAAAATGCAAATATAGAAAAGCATATCCTCACTGCATATATCCATAACTCTTCCAGAACTGATCTGAATAATAAAAAATCAATAACACAATTACTCCCTGAAAGAATGAGATGTTCCCCCCCCAAGATAAGAGGGAGCAGCTACATAAAATAGGATGTTTTAAACAACTGCAAGGAAGGACAGGAAACAATGTTCAAAGTATTTGTTAAATAAGATATTCTTAGAGCATTAGTTACAGTGTAAATTATCAACTGACTGGTTTATAGGCAATATTCCTTCTGAATGATTTGAAAACATAAGAATGCAAAAAGTATTTACACCATATATCTTTGATTAAATGCTATTCTAGGAGAGACTCTATCTTATTAAAAAAAAAAAAAACCTATCATTTCTTAAGCTTACAACAAGGACAGGAAGAGAATGTCTAATTTAAGAAAACATACTTTCCTGAGGACGGGTTTTGTTTCACCAGTCTAATGGTGTAAATCTTGCTATTCTAGGTGTGGTCTGCACAGCAGCCCTTTAATATCATCGGGGAGCTTATTAGAAATAAACAGAACCTGCATTTTAATAGGAGTCTGGATGACTGACACTGGAATACTGTGCATGAATCTGGAGCCTCTAGACTACATCAGTGTGAGTACTTGCACTCCTGCTGTTGTAACTCACTATAAACAAATGCCTACCATTTGTTGAAGGTCTAAACTTTTAATTAACATTCCTATTTCAAGGAGCTGGTGCTGTGGCATGGTAGGTTAAGCTGCTGTGGTGCTAACATCCCATAGTTCGTGTCCCGGCTATTTCTCTTCTGATCCAGCTCTCTGCTGTGGCCTGGGAAAGCAGAAGATAGCCCAGGTGCTTGGGTCCCTGCTCCTATGTAGGAGACCCAGAAGAAGCTCGTGGCTCTTGGCTTCGGATCGGCCCAGCTCCAGCCATTGTGGCCATCTAGGGAGTGAACCAGCAGATGGAGGACCTCTCTCTGTTTCTGTCTCTGTAACTCTGCCTTCCAAATAAATAAATAAATCTTAAAAAAAAAAAAAAAAAAAAAAAGGCTTCCCTGGTTTGGAAAATACAGAAATAATTAGAATTAACACCCAGAAGCTTATCAGAATTCCCAGGTGAAAAAAACCTTAAGCTACTTTAATAGCCAGTCTGCAAATAAACTCCCCTCCTTAGCTGCCCATATAACGTCACAAACACTAAAAAGTGACTGTTCAATAAAAAAAGCACTTAGCCCCTTTTGAATCTCCTTAAGCCCTGCTTCACAGACCGCTCCCTCCCTCACAGAGAACTCAACACTGCAATGTGCTCTTCTCAATACAACTCCCGACGCCACTGCTCAAAGACACACCTATTCCTACCAACACAAAGTCTGGTCCGGGGTTAAAAATAGAAGATGAAGAGAGGCCAAACCACCAGGAGACTCCATCCCATTAGTCTGTTCTTTCAACCAGCTGCATTCCTTCACTTAACACTTAAGTTTAAAAAATGGCACAGAACATTTGGTGCTTGGAAAGGCTTGAAAACTTACATTTACTCTTTGCCTCTTCTATAATTTTGACTCACACGTACAATGGAGGAGCACTATGAAAACAGCACCTTTCTTAAGTATGAAGGACAGTTAGGGTAATTTTTTTTCTTTTCATAGCAGGTTAAGGGATTAGCGCCCAAGTTGGGACCCTCAGAGAAAAATGAAAACAGAAGGGAAGAGCTTAGGGGCAGAACTGGAGGGAGAAAATTTATTAAAATGAATAAATATACATTATCAAAGTTCCTCTGTCCATTCAACAAATATTTACTGAGCATCTACTAGGTGCCCAGCACTAACGGCTGTGAAGGAGATATATTGGAAAACAAGATATGACACTATCCCTGCCCTAGTCTTTAATCTCATGGGGGATAGAGACAAGCTAATAGGTAAGAAAAGCAGGACAAGGTGTGCGGAAAAACACTGAGTCATGGCAGCATATCCTCACTGACCTACGTCAGACTTCAGAATGTCAAAATGAGACCTGAGAAAGGAACAAGTTACTCAGGGGGAAAAGTAGAAAGCTGTTCCAGGGAGAGGCAAAAAAGAACAGAGAACAGAAAGGCCAGCTTGGTTGGAGTAGAGGAAAGAACAGTAAAATATGAAGCCAGTAACACAAATACACCCATATCACACAGGGCCTTGTTAAATGAGTTGAGAGGTTTGGACTTTATTCTACAAACCCTACAGAGTTACAAAAGGATTTTAAGCAGAAGGGCTCACATAGTCAGATATCAGATTTGCATCTTAGAAAGAACACCAGTACAGCAGACAGAACGAAATGGATGGAAGGTGTTGAAACGGGAGACAAAGGAGTCGGTGAGAAATCTGTGGCAATAATCCAAATGACAAGGAACGGTAACTTGATCCAGAGTCTTGGCAGTGGAGTGGAAATAAAGTCATCCAGTATGAGAGCCATTAGTGGTAGAATGCAGAGGATTTGTTAATTAGCTAGATGTGGGATGGAGGCAGAGGGAGGAGTCAAAAAGGAAACTTCCCTTTCTAGTGTACACCACAGAGTGAAAGGGAGAACGGGGCCCAGGACAGGGAACACTCTCAAGTTTGTTTCTGAGGGGCAGAGACAGACAGACAGTCACAAACTAAAGTGCAAAATCTGGACGGTAACAGAGCCAGGAGAGATGACATCTCCCATGGATAGCAGAACAGTAAGAGAAGAAGAGAAGAGGATGGAGGCTGAGCTGCGGGTACAGATGCCTGCAGGGAGGGCAAGTGCATTAAGGACTCGGTAGGGTCAAAGAAAAAAGGGAAAAAACAAGAAGCCAGTGGAGTTACAGAAGCCAAGAGAAGGCACCATAGTGAGAAGTGTTCCCAAGACACGACACAAGAGACGATTCCGTGAGGCAGTCAGAGGTGGTGACCCTGGCCAAGGTGACTTCAGCAAAATGGCAGGGGTAAAGCCACACAGTGAGTGGGAGGTGAAAAAGAAAGAACAAGTGTGGCCAATTCTTCCAACGGAGGAAAGGAAAACAAAAAGAATTTGAAAAAACTACTGGTAGCAACCTAAGACAGGCATTCTTCTGTGTTCACATACATGTTTACTGTAGCCTAAGTAAGTCTGCAAATTTGCTCTCCCATATTTATCTTTGCTTCCTACTACCTAAGAAATGCTTTGTACTTAATAGACTCATGGAGTTTAAAATAAATAAATAACTAAAGCAGAAACAGCTTTTAAGTACCTGGACATATGAAGCTGTCAGCAAATATAAAGATAAGAATATTCTAATGAATATATTCTAAATAATCTATATTAGAATATATATATCTAATATTCTGAAACAGAATATTCTAAAGAAGGGATCACACTATAGCCTATATTTAAAGTTGCTCTAAGAAAATGCAAAAAAGGAAAAATTCATATTTTTCATTGCCTACTAACCTAGCAGCTAATTTATCTATTTTAGCAGCTGTAAAACAGGCTTAATTAAAAGGACTTTAGTGAAGTTTTCTTAATTAAAAAAAAATTACACTCACAGATGTTAATGAACAGATCTCAAACTGCCATGACAAATCAGTTATCTGAGCACACAGTTTAAATAAAGTGTTATCAGGACACACAAATATGTTCAGTGAGTAAAAAGGTGCTACTCTCTTCAATGATAATCCAATTCTGCTGAGCCCAGAACTCTCCCTTCCACACTTTCTCCACCAGCCCCAACAACAGAGTAACATCCCAGGCTGCTATATATTCTCAATATAAACACTATTTCCTAGAGTGGATGAAACTGGTACAGGCAGAAGACACCACTGTCACTTCTGATTGTAACTCAACCACAAGACAGAAAATTGAGTTCATGGTATATGTCTTTAGATCATGTTCCAAAAAACTTTAAATAACCTATCCTTAAAAAAAGATCAAAGAGGCCTTATTAGGAACATTTGCAATATGAAATTCCTTAGACTTTAGCCTTTTCATTATTCCATATTAAACAATTCAAGTTTATTTTAAGTGGAATCGGTATGTATTCCATCAGGAAATTTTATAACTTAAAAAACAAACAAACAACAAACCTAGCCCAGAACAAACTCTATGTACATGCTTGGAAGTCCAGCAGACAGATCTTTAGCTTTTATAAACACTGAGATTAATTAACCCTGACCTGGGAAATTCTTACATAAACCCTGTGATTTCTTCAAACTATCTGTAACTCATCCTTTCTACACTAGAAGCCTGCTAAGACTGAAAGCCAAGATCTGGCAGAAGCTAATGCCTTCCTGAGAAACACCTATAGCTACTGTATGAAACAGATTTTCTTTCTTAAAAATCTACAATTCAAAGACTTCTCCACTTTGCTAATAACTAGGCCTTCATCGCTGAGTGTCCAGAATTCTTGAATTGCTTGCTATGGACATCATGAAAAGCAAACAGCTATGGAAGAAATAAGTAAAGATCATTTTACCTCCCACCAGTCTTAAAGATTAGATCTGCATTAGGTGCTCCCTTTGGATGTTGGTAACGAGGCCGCCGCTCACGATTGGTGTTTGCTGGAGCTGGGCGCTGTGCAAGAGACTGCAACATTTCTGAAATTAAGAGAAAAAAGAAAACCCTGCTAACTCTTATAAAGGTACTCCCCTTGTTAAGCAACTAAAATCTTAGGAGATCAAGTTTGTCTCATCAGGTAGCTGACTAGTGAAAAACAGCCATTATACCAGACTAAGATGATAACAATGTATTTAAAGAGCACACCAAAAGAGGAGATACTTCTAATACCCAACAGTCCCCCTTCTGTGAATTTGGCCCTGTGTGTCTTGAGGTAGTAAAGGGGCCTAAGAAGGGGTATAGTACAGAGTAGCTAAGAGCTTAGTGTTTGGAGCTAGACTACTGATTGAAGTCCCCACCGTGCCACTTACTAGCTACCAGCCTTCAGGTTCATTGTGCTAAAGGTAAAATACAAATAATATTAACATTTATCTCATGGAATTATTGTGAGGACTGCATGCTTTGAAAAGTACATGAAATGGGGACAGCACTGTGACATAGTGGGTAAAGCTGCTGCCTGCAGTGCCGGCATTCCAAATGGGCACCAGTTGGAGTCCTGGATGTTCCACTTCCAATCCAACTCTCTGCTATGGCCTGGGAAAGCAGTAGAAGATGGCCTAAGTCCTTGGGCCCCTGCACCCGAGTGGGAGACCCAGAAGTTCCTGGCTCTTGGCTTTGGATTGACCCAGCTCTGGTCACTGTGGCATTTGGGGAGTGAACTAGCAGATGGAAGATCTCTCTCTTTCAAATAAATAAATAAATCTTTAAAAAAAAAAAAAGTACATGAAAGAGTATCTCATTAATTTGACTACATTAAGCACTTATTGTTGGCTATTATTATGAATGCTGGGTATCAATTGGGAGAAAGGAATCTAGAGCTAGAGTTAAAGGTAGAAAACAAAGCACAAATATTTATTCACACAATACGCTTAAACAGACAGCAGTTTATGAAACACGCTGCTGTACAAAAAAATTATACTAAACATTGCTGTGACTCTAAAATCTGCATATCACAGGAATGCCAAAAGGATGGCTTATGAAGTCCATGGACTCTGTTCTGATCCAGCTCCCTGCTAATTAGCCTGAGAACGCAGGGGAGGATGGCCCAAGTGCTTGGGCCCCTGGACCCATGTGGGAGACCAGGAAAAAGCTCCTGGCTCTGGCATAGGCCAGCTCTGGTCATCACAGCCATTTGGGGAATGAACCAGCGGATGGAAGAGCTCTGTTTCTCCCTCTCTCTGTAACTCTGTCTTTCAAATAAAAAATTTTAAAAATCCATTTAAAAAAATTAACTTCTTGGGGCCAGCATTGTGGCATCATGGGTTAAGCTGCCACTTCTGATGCTGGCATCCCATATCAGAGCCTGTTGAGTTTCACCTGCTTCACTTCCTATTTAACAAATGCACCTGGGAAAGCAGCAAAGGATGGCCCAAGCATTTGGGAGGCCCAAATAGAGTTCCAGCTCCTGGCTTCAGCCTGGCCAGTCCTGGCCATTATGGCCATCTAGGGAATAAACCAGAGGATAGATGGTTTTTCTCCATCTCTTTCACTCTGCCTTTCAAATAAATAAAATCAAATGTAAAAAAATGATATATTTATTTATTTGAAAGGCAAAGATACAGAGAGAGAAGGAGGGACAGAGAGAATCTTTCATCTGCTGTATCACTTCCCAAATGGCCAGTCAGGGATAGGACAGACCAAAGTTAGGAGCCAGGAGCTTCTTCCAGGTCTCCCATGTGGGTGCAGGGGCCCAGGGACTTGTGCCATCTTCTACAGCTTTCTCAGGCGTATTAGCAAGTAAAGGCATCGGCAGCGGAGCAGACAGGATTCAAATCAGCACCCATATGGGATGTCAGCGCTGTAGGCCATAGCTTAACCCACTGTACCACAGAGTCAATCCCCAAATAAAATCTATCTTAAAAAATTAACTTCTCCAGGCTGGTGTTGTGGTATAGTAGGCTAAGCCTCTGCCTGTGGTACCAGCATCCCATATGAGTTCGTTTCCTAGCTGCTCCTCTTCGATCCAGCTCTCTGCTATGGCAGTTAAAGATGGCCCAAGTGTTTGGGCCCCTACACCTATGTGGGAGACCCAGAAGAAGCTCCTGGCTCCTGGCTTTGGATTGCCATTGCGGTCATTTGGGGAGTGAACCAGCAGATGGAAGACCTTTCTGTCTCTCCCTCTCTTTCTAACTCTACCTCTCCAATAAATAAAATCTTAAAAAAATTAACTTCCTCAGTATAAACAGACAAATGTGACACAAAAAGGTAAGATAATATTTTCGATTCTCTATCTATAAAACACTCAGAAAAGCATCAAAATTTTCCATTTTTTACAAATAATTTTATACCTTGATAATCTTCTTGTTCTTGCCGTTCATTGATATCTAGTGTAAGCTTTTTCATTCTCATCCTCTCTTCTTGTTCTGCCTGTTGCTGGTTCCAATGATTTGCAGCAAGTTGAGAAGACATGGGCACATTAAGAATCTTAAACTGAAAAAAAAAAAAATAGAAAATAAAAACTAAGAATCATAGATAGTCTGAAAAAAATCAAAAGAAACAGATTTCATAGTTAAATGAGTTCAGAAAAATAATAATGTCTTTCATTTGCTATAAATTAGATAGTAGTAACTAAACAGCTGGGAACAGCTACTAGTATTACTATGATTGAGGCAAAACGCAGTAGGACTGGATAAGAAGTGAAAGGCCATGGAGTTCAACCTCCCTAAGAAGCAGAAGTTCCTGTCACGGCACCCTGCTGGAAGCACATATCTAGCAACAAGGAACAATCTTCCATCCTGTAGAACCCGCCATACGTGGGTAATTGTCAGAGTGGCTATTTTTATACAGCAAATCATAATCTGCATCATTTTCATGTCTTAACTACTAGGCTTGAACACTCCTAGAAAACTGTAATCTTTAATTACTTCTGTCCACCTGTCATTTTGCCTATTTTGTAATCTGTTATCAGGGATGCATTTATATCCAAACAGGACTGGCCCCAATTGTTCATTTCCACTAACAAAAGTAAGAAAATGACCCATCCTTCTCTTTATTTTTCAAAATACAGGAAGATATCTAAAAAGTAAGTGAATGAAAAAGTCAGCTCAAAATAAATTTTCTGCCAAACTCCTTAATCATACAAATATAATATATATAACATGTGAAATGAATACCTCTTAAACAGTAGGTTACCATGAGGTATCATTAGTAATTCATAGAGAAATTCTTTACTTTCGGCACTACTCATGTAGAAAGCATTCTACTGCACTTGTATTTTCAAACCCAGAGGCAATGAATGATTGTAAAGAAAAGTTCCACTTAATAGGCATTAAGGGGGCTGGCCGTTAAGAAGCTGCCTGCGAAAGAAAGCATTCTACTGCACTTTTCTTTTCTTTTTTTTTTCTTTTTTTTAAAATTTTTTTGACAGGCAGAGTGGACAGTGAGAGAGAGAGACAGAGAGAAAGGTCTTCCTTTGCCGTTGGTTCACCCTCCAATGGCCGCCGCGGCGGGTGCGCTGCGGCCGGCGCACCGCGCTGATCCGATGGCAGGAGCCAGGAGCCAGGTACTTTTCCTGGTCTCCCATGGGGTGCAGGGCCCAAGCACTTGGGCCATCCTCCACTGCACTCCCTGGCCACAGCAGAGAGCTGGCCTGCAAGAGGGGCAACCGGGACAGAATCCGGCGCCCCAACCGGGACTAGAACCCGGTGTGCCGGTGCCGCTAGGCGGAGGATTAGCCTAGTGAGCTGCGGCGCCGGCCTGCACTTGTATTTTCAAACCCAGAGGCAATGAATGATTGTAAAGAAAAGTTCCACTTAATAGGCATTAAGGGGGCTGGCAGGTTAAGAAGCTGCCTGCGATGCTGGCATCCGCACTGGTTTGAATCCCAGCTGCTCTAGTGAAGTGCCTGAGCCCCTGCCACCAATGTGGGAGACTGGGATGAAGCTCCTGGCTTTGGCCTGGCCCAGCTCCAGCTGTTGTGGTCATCTGGGAAGTGAACAAGTGAAGGAAGATCCCTATATCTCTGTCTCTATCTCTTTAACTCTGACTTTCAAATAAGTAAACCTTAAAACAAACAAACAAACAAACAAACAAAAAACGGCACCATTAACAGAATTGGGCCAAATTTTTATGACAACATGGAAAGGTATTACAAATTCTAGAGAATGATTACAACTTTTTCTCTAAAAAATGAGAATGGCATCCACAGTAAGGGTTTGAAGTAAAGCAACTTTCCAATCTTCCCTTAATAGAATAACCATGAGTAGTTAGCAGTATATAAGAGGTACAGATATGTTTGTCTATATTAACCAACACAGAGCTACATAAAGGAATACAGGAATTTTAAAGCTATGATGGCATACAAAAGAAAAATATCTGGAATATATTAACAATTCAATAAATTCCAGCTATCATTGCTATTGTCATCATAATTATTATCTTAATCAGAGACAGGAATTCTGGGAAGTATTTTCTCCGTGAAATACAAAGTATCTTAGTATTTTTTTTTTATTATTATTATTTGACAGAGTTAGACAGTGAGAGAGAGAGAGACAGAGAGAAAAGTCTTCCTTCCATTGGTTCAACCCCAAATGGCCGCTATGGCCAACGCCGTGCTGATCCGAAGCCAGGAGCCAGGAGCTTCTTCCTGGTCTTCCATGCGGGTGCAGGGGCCCAAGCACTTGGGCCATCCTCCACTGCCCTCCCGAGCCACAGCAGAGAGCTGAACTGGAAGAGGAGCAACCGGGACTAGAACTGGCGCCCATATGGGATGCCGGCGCTGCAGGCGGAGGATTAGCCAAGTGAGCCACGGCACTGGGCCCTCTATTAGGTTTTGAGAACATTTTAAGTCACTTTTATTCCAAGTATCAATTAAGATACCTTTGAGATGGCAAGAGCAAAGGAAGAGGTAAAAGTCAAGTCTCGTAATGTAAATTACAGACTCCAACATTATAATCCTTAATCAGTTAGCTAGTTTTCTTCTCAGTGGCTACACTGACTGGTCTTAAAACAATCAGGCAAATACAGAGGAAATTGCTTATTACTAAATATACTCAAGCAAAAGGAAGAAATGTCGGTAGTTAATTTCTTGATCATCATGAAACCGGAAGCTGCGACTCTAAGATGTATTTGTTTATCTGTCATTGCATTAAAAACTTAAAAATAAGGGGGCTGGCGCTGTGGCTCACTCGGCTAATCATCCGCTTGTGGCGCCGGCATCCCATATGGGCGCCAGGTTCTAGTCCCGCCGCTCCTCTTCCAGTCCAGCTCTCTGCTGTGGCCCAGGAAGGCAGTGGAGGATGGCCCAAGTCCTTGGGTCCCTGTACCTGCGTGGGATACCAGGAGGAAACACCTGGCTCCTGGCTTCTGATCGGCACAGTGCTGGCCGTAGCGGCCAGTTAGGGGGGTGAACCAACGGAAGGAAGACCTTTCTCTCTGTCTCTTACTGTCTAACTCTGTCAAATAAATAAATTAAAAACTTAAAAATAAAAGAGTGACCCATCCTCCCTCTTATTAGGTTTTGGGTGAT
Source organism: Oryctolagus cuniculus (assembly GCF_051225735.1). Taxonomy (NCBI): domain Eukaryota; kingdom Metazoa; phylum Chordata; class Mammalia; order Lagomorpha; family Leporidae; genus Oryctolagus; species Oryctolagus cuniculus. The sequence goes on along the minus strand of NC_142879.1, from coordinate 71,546,912 downwards.
AAAATTTCAAACTTACTTAGAATTCAGTAGTGAGGCTAATGATGATGGCACAAATCATGCTACTGAAACAGCATACAATATTATAAAGAAACTTTCTAATGAAGTTGACCTAAAAATGTGAAAAATTAAGGCTTTCTATTCATTTATAAGACTAACAATTTCTGCATTTACATCTTCCAAAGAGAAATAATAAAAGATGAACAAAACATGTTTTACGATCTAAGACAAGCTTTTATAAAAGGAGAAGTTCTCAACTGTTACATACTTAAAAATAACACAGTATTAAATTCAGAAAAATGAAGAGACAGATTTAGCGACAGAACCCTTGCCAAATGCCTATACTATAAAGCTGTTAATACACTCTTAGAAGATACTTCTTTTTTAACAGCAAATTAGATGACAAAATGATTAAATTCACTCAAACTAAATTTCCTGGAACATGGTAACATCAGTAAAGGTGATTTAGGCTGCATTTTAAAACCAACCATAACTGTAATTGAATTTTGACAAAACTATATATGTATAAAAACATAATAATTTCAAATTATTGTGCTAGATATCAACTACTCCAGTCAAAACATAGCAAATCATGACTCCTAATAAATATTAACTGCCAAAAGATGGTTTAACTGCAACTATTAAGCTATAAATTATGCATGTTAAATCAAAAAGCTCTTTAAAACATTATATTTTTGTTTTAATGAATTTAGTATTTAATTTAAATTCATTATTGTCATTCACAAATATCTAAATCTACAAGGAAATTAAGAAGTTTTATCTTTTTCTCTTCAACTACTCACTTTATTGGTCTAAATTTTTTTTTATTCCTAATGACTATAACAGAAGTTATTTCTGGACACAAATTTTGATGCACAAAGAGATCTTTCATTAAAAATGAAAGATTCCTATAAGGCAACATATTTTACATTTGTAGAAAAACCGTTGCACCCAAAGAGCCAACACCCAAAAGGCAAATAAAAAAATAAAAATCAGAACAAAATACACTTTCTTTTTCAGGCCACAAAATACCAATGATGTTTCTTCAAGTAATGTTCTTAAAATTGAGCATTTTCTAAAATCTCAATAATGTTCCTAAGAGTTGAAAATTTACTTAATAACTTTCATTTCATGTTTGTAAGATTTTTTAAGTTCAATGAAGTATTAAACATTAAAACTAAACTTCACATTTTAATAAGTGGGACTCTGAACCCCTCTTTTTTTTTAATGCTTAAGAGCTGGTGTTTTATTTTTTCTAAAGAGTATTTACTTGAAAGGCAGAGTCACACACACACACATACCAGAGAGAAACAAGAGATGGAGATGGAGACCTTCCCTCAAGTGGATCACTTCCCAAATGGCAGGGCTGGGCCACGCTGAAGTCAGGAGGTAGGAACTCCAAATTGGTCTCTTATGTGGGTGGTAGGAACCCAAGTAGTTGGGCCATCATCTACTGCCTTCCCAAGAGCATCATCAGGAAGCTGAATAGGAAGTAGTGCAGCTGGGACACTCAAAATGGCACTCTGATACGGGATGTTGACATCCCAAGTGTGGTTTAACTCATGATCCACAATACCTGCCCCCAAACTCCTCATTTTGTATAAAGTTATATGAGACACACAGTTTATAATCTATCCACTTGGAACCCCAAATAGTCTTATTTTGGCCCATGTAATTTGGAATTTCAGGTTCCTGAAATTAATCTATTTTTCAAAGCTCTGAAGTTTTATAAGGTAGGCTTTGATTCACCTTATTTTCAATGTATGTGTGCTCTACAAAGGATCCAGCAGGAATGCACAAGTAGACAATGGTGACAATGAATTTTCATGCACATCTCAAAAAAGGAGTAAAAAGGAAAGCTGATTATTTATTATTCTATAATTTGATCTTTAAAAAAGACATTGATATTCCTAAAGGACCAAGAAGTGTGCCAATGTAATACCATTTTTTAGTGGCAGTACAAGAATGGGTACCAAGGAATTTTTCACTGAAGTTCCCATACACTGCCTTACACACACACACAGCTCTCCTCTCTTTTATGCTAAGAAAAGTTGGTGATAGGAATGGGGAGGTACAAGAGTTGAGAGCTTTACAACAAAAAGATAACAAAGGAGATTGAACATGTGATGACTGAAAAACAAAGAGGTCTAGTTCAGGAATTTAGCAGTCCAGCCGCCTCTACCCTACCCACCCCCCCCTACCCCAAGGCAAAATTTCTGGGATTTGAGAATCCTGGTAACAGTGGTGAATTAGCAGTTCCATGTGCTCTATAAAGGGCAGTTTTGACAAAGATTTAGGTACAAAACCAGGTTTAGAGAACTCACCACCAACAGTGTCACCATCAAGAACAAAAATCTTTTATTTTCTCCAGAGCTAAGAGAGGAAGACAACGGACTGGTAAAGTGCCTGGTCTATGGAAGGGGGATGAGATATTTCCTGAACATACAGAAAAGCCTACTTAGAGCCTGGGGTACAGGCAAGATCTGACAATGGCAATATCTAAGGAAGACACAGCAATGCTTCACACAGAACTCAAAGTTAGTTTTCAGTAACACAAGCCATGTTTCTAACTGGTACACAGTCGGTAATCAAGATTTACGTGCAGTATATGAGGCCAGTGCTGCGACACAGTGGGTTAAGCTGTCACCTGCAGAGTTGGCATCCCATATGGGCGCCAGTTCAAGTCCAGGCTGCTCCATTTCCAATCTAGCTCCCTGCTAATGTGCCTGGGAAACCAGCAGAGGATGGCCAATTGCTTGAGGCCCTAAACCCACGTGGGACACCCAGATGAAGTTCCTAGCTCCTGGCTTCAGCCTGACCCAACCCAGCCTTTGTGGCCATTTGGGGAGTGTACAAGCAGATGGAAGATTTGTTTCTCTCTCTGTCTCTAACTCTGCCTGTCAAATAAAAAAAATATGAAGCTTAAAAAAAAAAAAAAAAGATTTACTGGGGCTGGTGCTGTGGCGTAGTGGGGAGGGCCACCGCCTGCAGTGCCCCCATCGCATATGGGCACCAGTTCATGTCCCAGATGTTCCAAGTCCTTTGGCCCCTGCACCCGTGTCGGAGATCTGGAAGAAGTTTCTAGCTCCGGATCAGCCCAGCTCTGGTCACTGTGGCCAACTGGTAGGTGAACCAGCAGATGGAAGATCTCTCTTTCTCTCTCTGCCTCTTCTTCTCTCTCTGTGTAACTCTGACTTTCAAATAAATAAATGAATCTTAAAAAAAAATTTACTTGCAGTATAGTGAAATAATGGTATCTTGTACAACTTTGAAGCCTTGTGTAAACAAGAAGTTACCTGACAAAAGCAGAGATAACAACTACCCAAGGTATTAATTCTCTTGAGGTTGTCCTGGGTCCTTTCAATCACAGATGATCACTCATGACACAAGTCTCCAAGTATCCTATCTACAACTGCCATCTCCCTCTGACGATCTGTTCCAATCCCTACCTTCTATCCTCTCATCTTGCCTTTTTTTTTTTTTTTTTTTTGACAGGCAGAGTGGACAGTGAGAGAGAGAAACAGAGAGAAAGGTCTTCCTTTTGCCGTTGGTTCACCCTCCAATGGCCACCGCAGCTGGCGCACTGCGCTGATCCAAAGCCAGGAGCCAGGTACTTCTCCTGGTCTCCCATGTGGGTGCAGGGCCCAAGCACTTGGGCCATCCTCCACTGCACTCCCGGGCCACAGCAGAGAGCTGGCCTGGAAGAGGGGCAACCGGGACAGAATCCGGCGCCCCGACAGGGACTAGAACCCGGTGAGCCGGCACCGCAAGGCGGAGGATTAGCCTACTGAGCCGCGGTGCCAGCCATCATCTTGCTTTTTCTTCACAACATTATTACTAACCTGACATTAGGTCTATTCTTTCATAAAAATCTAACATTTAAGATGCACCGTGTTTTTACTAAATCACTAAGAAAAATTTGCTGCCAATTATTTTGATTCCATCAACTCTAAGAATCAGTCTGATTTCTGTAATAGTAAAATAGGAAAAGATTTTGTTGAACTTAATGGTACATGGCACACCCTAGAACTGGGTCTGAAAGATGGCCTCATCCTTGTCCACACCACACTTCACAGTCTGCAGATGTCTGTTTCAGAAGGATCTGAGTTCCATGATGGTGAGGCTTTGTCTTTATTTTTTTAAAGGTTTATTTATTTGAAAGGCATAAAGAGACAGACACAGGGATCTTCCATCTGCAGGTTCACTCCTCAGATGCATGCAGCAGACCAGGCTGGGCCAGACTGAAGCCAGGAGCCAGGACCTCCATCTGCATCACCTATGAGGATGGTAGGGAACCAAGTCCTTAGGGCATCAGCACCTGCTTCCCAAGGTGTGCATCAGTCAGCAGCTGGAATCAGTAGTGCTGGAACTCAATGCTAGGGATCCCGATTCCGGATGTGCATATCCCAAGAGGAGGTTTAACCTGCTGTGTTGCAAGGCTGGTCCCAGTGCCTCTGTCCTTTTATTAAACGCTAAGAATCTACAGGAGTATCTGGCACAAAGAAAATGCCCAATAAACATCTGATGGGGCAAGTATTTGGCACAGTGGCTAGGCTGGCCACCTTCCATACTGGAGTGCCTCAGTTTGAGTCCCACTTCTGCTCTCCATTCCATATTCCTGCTAATGGACACCCTGGAAGGCACTAGATGATGGCTTGAGTAAATGAGTCTCTGCCGCCAACGTGGGAGACTCAGACTGAATTCCCAGCTCTTGGCCTTGGTCTGACCCAGCTCTGGCTGTGGCAGGCAACTGGAAAGTGAATAAGCGAATGGGATATTTCTCTGTCAAACAAATAAAATGTAAAAATTTAAGAAATTAAGTTTGGCAAAATAAAAAAAAAGTATTTAAAAGTAAGTATCTGATGGATGAATGTTTGAATCTCTAGAGTAGAGGGTGGGAAACCTTTTATCTGCCCAGAGTTATTTGAATTTTTATAACATTACTTGCAGGCCACACAAAATTACCAACTTAAAAATTACCCTGCTGTAGATTACTGACTTCAAGTCCCACCTGTGGTTGCCTTGGCAGGGCCAGACCAAATGATTCTGCAGGCCTTATACCATCCATAGGCCAGGTGTTCCCTGCCCTGTCACCTAGAGTAACAGCTTGGTTTGGGAGATGGTTTAGAGACCACGTGGAAGACAAGGGAAAGGAGGAGGGAAAGAGAAGGACTGGGACTCAAACAACAATATTTTGCAGGAGTCCAGAAACCGAGCATATTCAGATGTATTAGTTGACATTATCCTTTCTTTCCCCAACTTGAGCTTGTTTCAGTAACATTCCCCCTGAAAGTCACACTATTTACATGTTTTTACAAACATATATGAATTTCAAATTTATCCTTTCCACTAAAAAGTCAGATGTTTTCCATACATCTAATGGATAAAATGTCTACCACCAAATACATGAAAAGTTCCCACCTCTTCTCCCTTTGTAGGCAAAAGATAATTTAAAAACAGGGCTGGTGCCTGGCAAAGTGGGTTAAGCCAACATCTGTGACACTAGCATCCCTCATGGAAGAGCTAGTTTGAATCTTGGCTGCTCCATTTCTGATCCAGCTCTCTGCTAATGCACCTGGGAAGCAGTAGGATGATGGACAGCCTGAGTACTTGGGTCCCTGTCACCCACATGGGAGACCCAGATAGTGTTCCAGGTTTCTGGCTGTGGCCTGGCCCACCTCTAACAGTTTTAGCCATTTGGGAAGTAGAGCAGTAGAAAATCTCTGTCTTGCTCTGTCCCTCCCTGACACTCTTTCAAAAAAATTTTAAAACTTTAAACAACAGAGGTACTTTAAAACATAGAAAAGAAAGCTATTCCTTATCCTTGATACCTGACAATCAGCTGGAACCACACAGTGGACAGTTTCTTACCTGCTGTTTATTGCCTTTTCTTGTTAACATGACAAATGGCATGGTGTCTGTGGACTCTGCCTCTCCTTCCCCACCACCAAGTGGGGGACCTTTCTTCAGCTGGCTTTTGAGATGCAAAGGAATTGCAACATCAAGTTGGTGCACTTTAACAGATTCTCCACTTCGTTGCTTAAAGACAGAAATTAAGATTCACATAAATACTCTAAGCTACACAAGGATATACATAAATATAAATTACAAGCAATTTATTCAGTGCTTTCCTAAAATATCACAATCCTAAAGCTGGAGATCGTTTCTCAAACACAGGCGGACCAAGGGAGTATTTCTCCTGACTAACCTCAGACGACTTGGAAGGAACCATGTAATCTGGCTCATGCTCATTGCTCCAAGCCTCTCCAAAGCATACAATGTCACATGTCCTATACAGGTTCCCTGTCCCACAAATACATTTTTTTTTTTATCTTTTATTTAATGAATATAAATTTCCAAAGTACGACTCATGGGTTACAATGGCTTCCCCCCCCATACCGTCCCTCCCACCCACAACCCTCCCCTTTCCCACTCCCTCTCCCCTTCCATTCACATCAAGATTCATTTTCAATTATCTTAATATACAGAAGATCAGCTTAGTATACCTTAAGTAAGGATTTCAACAGTTTGCTCCCACACAGAAACATAAAGTGAAAAATAATAGATGATTTTTTTTAAATGATGATGAAATCAGATCAGACCTATTGTCATGTTTAATCCCAGTGAGAGTCAAGTTGGGAATTGCCACAAATACATTTTTATTCATCTTCACAGCACACATCTTCCCAACACGTCACAATGCTCTGTTAATCAGTTTGACTCCTCTATCCTTTAGGGGTGATCCCTTTTCGTAGTGCTCCCACACACTCCTTTACTATATTCAATAGTGAATGCATTCAATAGCCATTCTGACTACCAACCCATTTTGGAGGGCTCATAATACCAATTTTTTTTTATTTATTTGACAGAGTTAGACAGTGAGAGAGAGAGACAGAGAAAGGTCTTCCTTCCGTTGGTTCACCCCTCAAATCGGCGGGTGCCGCACCGATCCGAAGCCAGGAGCTTCTTCCTGGTCTCCCATGTGGGTGCGGGGGCCCAAGCACTTAGGCCATCCTCCACTGGCCTCCCAGGCCACAGTAGAGAGCTGGACTGGAAGAGGAGCAACTGGGACTAGAACTGGCTCCCATATGGGATGCCAGCACTGCAGGCGGAGGATTAACCAAGTGAGCCATGGCACCAGTCTGGTATATAAATTTTTTAAAACATTTTTACACTGAAATTTTTTGACCAATTAATTAAACGAATTTTCAGTGAAGATTTACCATGTGTTAGGCTTGGAGATCATAATATTAAAAAGACTTAGTGTCTACCTTCAAAGAACTCATAAACTTGTTAAGTAATATAGATATATAAACCTATTACCTATGATAC